>NC_050077.1:20586404-20912530 GCF_009764565.3 Dermochelys coriacea
TGTTTAAAGAAACCTTATACCAGAATAAAATCACCAGATCTCTCTATTTAATAGGGTTAAACAATTTCTTATTTCTTCCTTTATGAATTTTTATGACTCCTTGTTGCTTATGATGATGTCATTTCACTAGTTGTCCACAGAATTCCAAAGTAGATGAGACCTGAAAGGACAATCACAAAATATGAAATGTGAAAGGACAATCACAAAATAACACCTTCTGTGTGAATGAAACAAACCAGATTTCAGGCCTTCCTCATGCGTAATGAGGGAGAAAAACAAAACAAAAAACCCAATACTTGCCCTATTTTCCCCCCTCCTTTTAAACCAAGTTGATGCTAGCTTACTTGAGCAATAATAGCACGATAATAAGGAAGCATCATACATCATTACTATATATTCTTTAATGCATTGCTTTTTGAAACATTCATTTTTAAAGAAAATTATTTCAGTTATGAAGCTATCATTCTCGATAGGAGTTCAGAGATTAGTTGAAGAAGGAATGGAAGTTGATGAGAGACTGCACCTCTTGGTAAATCAGTGAAGATTTCATTTGGTAAAATAAAATATTACCCTCTTCATAAGTAACTTGAGCCCTACTTTTTTATGAATTTGTTTTCTTGTAGCGGCATATTTAACCTGCATAATCTGTGAGGTTCAAACATTATTTCAATTAATCCTATTCCCACAAATTGTGTTCTTCCATCATACGTGATCCTTTAATCAAACTCTGTTACATTTTCAGGCTTTCGCTATGAGTATCAACATCATCTTTGCTGAATGAATAAGCTAGGTGGAAGGGATGCAAGTTGATGCAGAATTTGGTTCCAAATGTGTCTTACAAAATG
Organism: Dermochelys coriacea; assembly: GCF_009764565.3. Lineage (NCBI taxonomy): Eukaryota > Metazoa > Chordata > Testudines > Dermochelyidae > Dermochelys > Dermochelys coriacea. Next base: position 20,587,250 of record NC_050077.1, read on the forward strand.
TAAACTGGCTTTGTATACTTTCAAATTTCAGCCCTATGCTTTTAAAGCGTTTTAAGCACCAAGGAAGCAGTTCCCTGAAAGTTTGTTCCACTTTCCATACAAGGCTTTTTTTTTTAAACTTTAGTTTCAGTGCATTTATATTGTTCCATTCCTAAAGATGTCAATAACCTCAAAATTCCTCTTCATTATCTGAATTTGTCCCTTAACTATAATGCTCATCTGCAAGGGGAAAATAGTATGATATTACATTTCTTACTCCTGGGGGATTTCTGTGCCACTGCACATTCACATAATTAATGGCGCTAGAACAGAGCAGCAGCTCCCAGTAGAAAATAACTTCTGCAGTTCTGCCTTTTGCTTATCTGAGGGCATTGTGGTGCTAGAACACAGCTGCTCCCAGCCAGCTAGGGAAGAGAAAGAGCCTGCCTTCTTCACAGTGCCTGTCAGGCCAGGTCAGGAGACAGGAGCTATGGAGAGACAGACAGCATGGGGCTGCTGGGAGGTCAGACGGGCTCATAAGGGTTAGTGGGGGAGGACAGACTGGGGCAGGGGCTGAATGGGAGTGGAGGCACGGGGCCACGGAGGGAGGTGCAGGGCCACACAGGCAGAGGGGGTGCTGAGCTACAAGGGGAAGGAGGGTGGCTGAGTGAGAGAACAGAGACACATAGGGATGGGGGAGGGGGGTTCAGGGACACATAGGGACAGAGGCGTGGCTGAGTGGGGGCAGAGAGACACATGGGGATGGGGGAAGAGGTGCAGGGCAACATAGGGACAGGGAAGTGTTTGAGTGGGGGTGGAGAGACATGTGGACAAGGGTTGCAAGGACACATGGGGATGGGGCAGTTGTGCCTGACTGAATGGGAGAGGCTAAGGGTCAGCCAGGGTATGCATGGGAGAATATCCCTAATAGTCCTTCCCCGCCTGTTCCATACTTTTCCTACTCATAACCAACAGCCCTCCAAGTTCACACCCAGACTCCTTCCCAGCAATTACTTCCCTCTCCCTCAGCTCCTCCGTTACCTCTGATTCCCTCAAGCCTTTGCACTGCTTCTGAGGGGTGCAGGAAATACAGTTCTGTATTGTAGTTTGAATGAATTATTACTCAGTTCTGTATTAATATGCCAAGTAAGGAATCTGTTCGTCAAAAAACATTTTCTGAAACATTTTTGTTGTCTGTATTGTTACAGACACACTTGCTAACAGGTATTTTGAAATAAATGACCAAAAATAATTGAAACTGCTGTGATTATATTGTGTTATTTCAACAAATAAAATATGCAGAATTTTTCAGAATTTGAAAATATTGTGCATAGAATTTTTAATTTTTTGTTGCAGAATTTTTATTTTTTTGCTTCAGAATTCCCCCAGGAGTAATTTCTCAAGGTGCTTTATTTGGTATACTTCCTGATCAAATTAGAATTTATTCAGCCATAGTTGGTGCAATAATGGCAGTTTGTTCAGGTTGTAGTCTCTTAATATGCTAAGGACTCGCTTAAAATAGTTAAAATGCTACTTGAAAGATGCAGTGCAGAGTGATACTGAATTCATTCTGCCCATGATACTACAGATGTTGCTTTTACTTACTTCAGGATGTGATTGTCTTAATTCAGACACTTGTTATGGTTTTTAAACCATGTTAACGCAGGTGTGAATTCTGCCACCTCTTCTCCCATTGAATAGTACTTTGTTTCACAAGTAGTTTGGCAGGGTCTGGTCCATAGTTAGCAATACCAGTTAATTAGTATTCGTATTTGCTATCTACTACTTTTTTCACTGTTGCAAAAAGGCAACCATTAATACAGTAGAATCTCTCTAAGCTGCTCTCAAATGGGCACTCACCCCATGGGTTGAGTGCTGAGTGTCATAATTGCAGAGTTTTAAAAATCTAATAGTTGAATGCTGTAGTAAGGTGTCATTATACTAACATTTGATTATTTTCATGAAGTACTGTAGCTTATTTTTACTAGTACATCATAAAGTAGCCTATTAAATCCAAACTATAGTAATTGGAATAAATGAACAAAGCACCTTTTTGTAATGTGGTATCCTAGTGCTTTTATTTTGTTTTCACGTACTCGCTAATGAGTCTGACTTGTTAATATCGGTTACCAAGAGGCAGAAACATCTAGAGAATATTTTGTCTATCAGTTGAAGATTTGGTGCTCACTCATGCATTACACTGCTCTTCTAACAGTAGTTTTAGTTGTACAAAAAGTTATTTTATTTTGTCTACACAAATTCCACTTATGGTGCGGTACAAGGTAAGATTCTTTTGGCCTGCATTACCTGTTGGAATCTATGTGATCAGCACATCTCAAAGATCCACAGTTGCTGTTGGAAAAATAATCATTATTCCTCTGTGGAACTAATGGATTGCAAAATGCTTCCACCCTGGTTGTGAATTTGATTAATAATGTGGGCAAACCCCACAGTCAGTGAAGCAAGTATTACCTTCACCATTTCTCACAGCTTACCAACACTCTTTCTTGGTTGAATTACAGTCAACCAAATATTATGTAGCCCGAGTATTGGGTAGACAATGGGAAAATTATTGAATGAACAGTCCAGAACTAATGGAAAAACATGCTGAGACAGCATCTTGATAGTACTGCAGCCCAAACAAACCATCTCCTAGCTACTTAACATACACATTGAACAGGAGGAGTGACAATAGAACCCTGTAGTATACCCTACATGAGAGAACCCTCTGGGCAGCTTAGCAGTCAATGAGCACTACTTGGTTGTTCTTCAGAGAGACAAATCCAAGTGTTACTTCATTTGTCCGGTGGTATCCACAAGTGAGTCCTATTTTGTGGTCAGAATTATCAGAGATTAATGTATCAGTATAAACATTTCATCTTTATCCATCACTGGAAGGATGTAGCTCGTTACATGTTACTTTACATAGGTACCATGGAAAACTTAAGAGATTGGTCTGTTAAAAAACAACAACTTTTAATAACAGTTGGCAAATTTATTGTACGGGTAAACCCATGAATATTTCTCTTTCTGGTTTTCTTGAGGGATATTAATTCAACATCCTTGCAAAAATTCTCTTATTTAAAAAAAAAATCCCACCCTGATTTGTTCAATAATTTATGCAAAATTAGTAATAAAAAGATCAGCAGTAATAGGGTGCAGTGTGGAATGTATTTCCTGAAGTTCTATATGTATTATTTATCTTCCTCAGTTTTTCAACAATTAATTGCCATATAGTAAACCTGAGAGTTGCTGTTGATCGCTTCAGATATATTAATGCTGCAGCTCAAAGTAGAAGTCAAAATGGAGAGAAACCCAGGTCAAATTACAGCACTAATAACTGGCATTGAATCATTTCTTAAACCCATGGTAAACGGCATTTACTTCCATGAATAATTCCATTGTGACTCCTTGTAGGAGTATATGCTCAGCAATATGATTAAGGGCTTCATGGTTTAGCCCCTAGTGATTAGTATTGACCTGTATTAGTGGTATTTGAAAACCTGTAAAAGAAATGACTGTTAAATATTGGTTTGAAATTTAAAATAGGCTTAAATGTACTATAATGAATATATGTGGGTTATGATTGGGGGCAGTAGATCTAACTTATTTTTTTCATGCTTTATTTGGTAAACAAATATTCTGTGTGTGATCCAGGCACGTAATTTTTACATCGGCATGCCAGTTTGTTGGCAGTGTTCCCTATAAGCTTGCCTTTGGGTGGAAATTATCCTGGGCACAAGGATACCCCATTCCCTGTTGATAGCTCTCTACATCTTTGGGGCATAAGCATGTTGTTCAGTTTTATATTCTAACTTACTCAGACTATTTACATGTTTTCACCTCTGAGCACCACATTTTTACATTTGGTGAGGTCAACACAACTGTGTATTAAGTACAGTTGTGTGTATGGTATCACAAGTAAACAAAGTATTTCACTAAGCAAAGGGTTGTAACTCGGTAAACTCATTTAGCTATTTCCCCTTCATCTGTTCCTAAAAGCATCTGCCCTCTAGCTCAGTGCTTCTTAAACTGTGAGGCATGGCTTTCTCAGAGAGCCATGAAGGATTCATGGGGGAGCCCCAAGTGTTTGGGGAGCAAATTAATTGATGTGCCCATTTTTGTTTTATTTTTTCCTAAGAAAGAGAAATCTGGGCAGCTGTACCCAGTTGCACCCACAGCAACCAGGCCTGGATGTGCATGCATCTCATGTAGTTGGGAACAGGGCCAGCACCTGTCCTATTCTGCCTGCCAGAAATCATGGGAGCTTCCTGATGGGAAGCCTCAAGACTGCAGGGTTGGGTAAGGATCATGGGGTTGGGAGGCTGCTGTGAGGGAGCCTGGCCAGAACCTGTGAGCTGCTCCTCCTGCCAGAATCTGGGCAGTTCCTCGTGGTCCTAGAGAATGGCAGGAAGTCTTAAGTCGCCAAGAAGGGGTTAAGAATGCGGGGGGAGAGGGGGCGAAGCGGGCCTCTTGCTGGGAGGGAGCCCCGCCACCACTCGGATCCCATTCTGCCTGCTGTGCCTTTTTACCAGAATCCACAACAGCTCCTCTTGGCACCAGGGATCATCAGGAAGCCTCAAGCCAGGAGGGAGGGTAAGTGTTCGGATGTGAGGGAAAGCCAGGCTGTTGTTGTCTAGCCTAGCAGGGGATTGCAGCATGAGGGAAAGGGAGCCTGTGCCACAGGGATGACCCATTGGTGGTCTCCTGTCTGCTTTGGGCTGCAATGGCAACTCCCTCCTGAGGATCCACTAGGTGTGACTGCCACCGCACTGACCACTAAGCCTGGCCCTTCATGCCTTGGTTTCTGTCAGATGGGCTTTGACCACATTCAACTTCAATTTCACTGTGAAGTCAGGTGGTTGTCATGTGGGAAAGTGACTTCGAATTGGATGATGAAATCAGAATTTTCCTCCTTGGGAAAACAGACCTTGCAGATTACATGTTTAATGTGAACTACTTGACTACGTTAGCTTACTTGGTGGATGTATTCGGCACATTGAATGCGCTGAATCTAACATTTCAAGGTAGGAATACATACAGATATGTAAGAGAAAATTTGGAGATTGATGAAGAAGCTTTGTCTTTGGAGTTAACTCCCTTTTCAGTGTGTTACCGGACTTTTAAACAGGAGAGTGACAGTGATCAAAATATTATTAAAGTCCATTATTAACTTGTTTTTGTGTTATTTCCATTCTGATGAATATTTTCCTGGAGTTGAACATGAATCTCCAGATACCAATTAGATTCAGAATGCATTTTGTGTAAGAGTTTACTCCATTCCAACCTTAAATATTTTGGCTCAAGAAAATCTCTTAGAACTGTCAAATGATCATGTGCTGAAGACTAAGTGTTCAAATATCATGAACCAGGAATTCTGGGTTTCTGTTAAAGGAGAATACGAAGAATTCAGTGATGAGGCTATGGAAGTGGTGCTTTCAGACCTGGAAAATGATTTACGTCTGATGCTATGAGAGATTGAACCAACCTATGCAATTTAAAGCAGGCCCATTCTTCTAACTAAAATTTTCGTGTCTGAACATCAGAAAAATCCATGATTTCAAATTATAACTTAAAAAGCCTAGATCATATTATGTAATTAAACTTTGTACATGTATTATACATGTAATTGTATAAAGTTGCAAAAATGTACAAACTCTGATATCTCTCTTGAATCTAGTGACCTGAATTGGTTAAAAAGAAAGATATATTTGCTTGTGGGGAACCACCAAGTTTTAAAATATCTGAAAGATAGCTGCAGTCCTAAAAAATTTGGGAATCTGCTCTAGCTCTATTTCAATGGTCTTGACGGTGAACACATACCTCAAGGTTGGATAAAATGGAGTCAAAGAATACGGGAACTTTAATTTCGTGTGTAGTTAGTTATTTGTAATTTGGTCATGTTTTGCAGCTGAACTCAATTTGCTTAGCGTTGAGAAGGGAAGGACAGAGAAGGAGATGCAGTTTCCTTGATTGTACATAGCTTAATACATAGACCAGGGGGTCTCAAACACATGTGGGTACTGTGGGTTCATTTGTTGATGATTTAGGGGGATGAATTAAGACAAGCACACTCCTAAAATTAAATTTGGACCTGCCTTCACACATTATTTAATACATTAAAGTTATGGATGATTAATCAGTTTCCCTTAAATTGTTTTGTCCTTAGACAGCTAATACCTATTTAGTTTTGTGAAATGAATCTGATGAATAAGACTTCTGTTTTTTTCCACAAAATTGTAATAATTTGTATTGTAATATGTATGTATGTATGTATGTATAATATTAGCAGTGAAATAGTGAATGTGGAAGTTGACTATTTCCAAGAGACCTATTGATTAATAAGTGCAATACGCAGTCATTTCTTTATATTGTATTTTTCTGGATGTCTCACACTAGTTACTCATGCTCCCATAATTGCTGGTTTTTTTTTCTTTTTTTGCAAGCCTAACCGTGTTTAAAGTGTTATAGGATAACTTTCAGCGACTTGTAACTTATATAATTATATATTTAAAAAGAAGTTCCCTGGATGCATAATTGTGGGTGGCTGCACTTTTGGAATGCTATTTTTAACTCTAAACAAAGAGCAGTGTACAAATTATTATTTCATTGTAGCGCACACAGAATAAAAGTGTGCTGCAACTTTGCTGGCTGCATCCGGCTCTTTCCCCCCTTATTCTCACAAACTAGAATGCAATATTATAAATTAGGATTCATTTATAATTTTGATGCTCCTAATATAAATCTCTATAACTTCCAATAAACGTGAAGGGGTCTCTTCACATAGATTGACTGAAGATTAAATCGGCACTGCACCATTTTGATTGACATCCCAGTTTGAAACTGCATGGCTGTTCAGTATATAAATGGAATGGACAGAAAGGGAAAAGGTGTGACATAATGAATCATGTTTGTAATTTGTGGAAAATGAATTAAACTGCATTTCTCACCCATTCTTCCATTTACTTTAAATAGGGAGACATTTTTATTTTTAAAAAGGGCAGCTTTTGAAAAAGTATTGTATTTGATAAGTGTTGTTTTTTAATTTAAAATGCAGGGATAGACTAAAATAATTGAAATATGTAAGAATTTATTTAGTTTCATTTGGCAAACTTTAGTACTTGATATAAGAAAATAAAATCCCAAATGATCAACTTAGCTGTGTGAGAGAAACTAAAACCAAGTGAAAAGTAAAAGATATTGGAATCCGTAGAGAAAAGGATTTTATTTGGACACCATATTTCAGTAGATTTGTTCCATTTTTTTCCTCCAATACAAATGATCTCCTCCTCAATAAGAATTGCTAGTCCTTTAGACGAATGTGAACCTTACTGACAATGATCCTTAGTATGATGGCTGTCTTTCTATTAATAGCTGGATATTATTTTTCTTGCTATTGCAAGTGGCACCAACAACACGCGTATTGATAAGGATATTGAGACGTTCAAGATACTGAAATAATGCATCTGTGTTATGAGTTGAAGGGAAATAAATGTTTTGCTAAGATTATTGCATTCTTTTATATGGGATCAAAAATAGTAAAATTTTGGAAATGCCATATCTAGTTTTTGCAATTATTTATCTGATACTGGATTTCATTGGCCATTTTGAGGTCCAGTAAGAACAGCTGCAGATCGTATTTCATGGAAGATCAGTAGAAATCTTCGATAATACAACCTTAATATGATCACTTTTCATGTTTTTTCCTGATATAACTATTTAAAAGCATTTATTGGATGTAACGGGATTGTCTATTGTGGGGGCTGTGCTTATCCCTATCTCCATTAAAAAGAACATTGTCACTTTAGTTGAGCTTCTTTCGCTGTATCTGCTCTCCAAGGGTGACACCTGATTCTGATGTTTGCGGTTTTAGCTATCAACATTCACTTACAGTGTTCAATGCTTAAATTAGAGAATGGAGTTGTAAAAAATACTAATTTAAGTCTGTTGTACCTTACTGTTAGTGGATGGCAGAGTGAGTAGGCTTCCCATTTACTACCCCCAAATGCTAAGTACGAGAAATGTTGCTTGAAAGATATGTTCATGTACATGTTCTAAACAGATGAGGTAACTGGTGATCTGTGACAATTGCTTACTGTGCAAAACTTGCTCATTTCCCTTACCCGCTCCTCCCCTTTTGTTTCTCCTCCTGCCTTCTGTTTGTTTTGTGTGACGTTTGCATTTTATCATAAACCAAGATTGTAAATTCCTTTGATGTCTGACTTGTCTTTTTACATCACATCTGTACAGTGACTGTGACAGTGGGGCCTTGATCCCTGATGGGCGGCCTCCAGGCACCACTAATGCAAACAACAACAATAAGAAAATGTTTCTATCTACCTATGGACTTGTAATTACAACTTGTTCATTTAGATCAACTTTCCTTTTCGGTATGAAGGTTGAGTCATTCAGAGAACCTGATGATATGAAAATTTGCATTAATATTTGCCATGAAGAAACAAAGCAATTTTCAGAAAAATCCCAATTTACATTTATAACGAAACTGTAAAACAGTGTTACATTTGTAGTTAACATGGTAGTTCTGCTCTTTTTAGATGATTAGAAACCAGCTGATTGTACACACTAGGTGCTGGTTAAGGTTTAGAAGCTCTTTGTGCTTAGCTACATGGAAACAGAGCTACATCTTTAGGGAAAATGGTCATTTTATAAACTACATTAGAAAAGTGAATAGTACAGAAATCTGAAGGCTTACTCCTTTTTCTATAAATATTTTAGTAGTATACCAGAAAGGTTTTATTACTAAAATGTGGTAATTTGTTGGATCACTTAAAATGTTGTATTATTATTTCAAAGCTCAGAGTATGTGAACAAACTGCTATAGGCAGAGCTATAGGCTTTTCAATGAGGTTACAGGTGAAGACATATGAAGCTGCCTCACTAAATGTACTGATTTAGACAAGGATCTTTTAAATCAAAAGTTTTAGAGTAATTTATTATGGTGATAATTTATTAGGCATGCTTTCAACTTATTTATAAATACATAATGTTTCTGCCTTTCTTGTTACTGCATTGTGCATAATATGCACAAGATTAATGCTTCACAGTTGGATCTTAAAGCGGCTGAAAAACTAATGTAAACATGAGTGCAGATATGAGAATAAATATTATTTTTGAGTATTCAGAAATAAGTAGTAAATCTTCTTGCTCTCCCCCAGCCCTGTCCATATTAGCAGCTAATTGACATTCTGACTTGAAGTTGTGCAAGTGTAAAAAAAAAAAAAATAAAAAAAATAAAAAAAATTCCAACCCATGTCTTAGAAAGCATTGTTTGAGGATGGGGATAAGGAGAGCATAATTTAAATATATACGCTCCACCTTGCATCCTCCCCACACAATTGTGTGTGTGTGTGTGTGTGTGTGTGTTTGTGTGTGTGTGTGCGTGTGTGTAAATAGGTGCATAGGCAATGAGACAGGCCCCTTCGAAAAAATAGTATATGATCAGGTAATGTCTCATAATGTATACTCAGAAATGAGCTGGAAAAAAACCTTACTTCACAAAAAGAAAAGCAGTACTTGTGGCACCTTAGAGACTAACAAATTTATTAGAGCATAAGCTTTCGTGAGCTACAGTAAGGAGAGTGATCACTTAAGATGAGCCATCACCAGCAGCGGGGGGGGGGGGGAAGGAGGAAAACCTTTCATGGTGACAAGCAAGGTAGGCTATTTCCAGCAGTTAACAAGAACATCTGAGGAACGGTGGGGTGGGAGGGAGAAATAACATGGGGTTAGTGGTTCCTAGGAACCTATCCTTGCAACAAAGCCCGTTGCCAACTCTGTTCACATATCTATTCAGGGGACACCATCATAGGGCCTAATCACATCAGCCACACTATCAGAGGCTCCTTCACCTGCACATCTACCAATGTGATATATGCCATCATGTGCCAGCAATGCCCCTCTGCCATGTACGTTGGTCAAACTGGACAGTATCTATGTAAAAGAATAAATGGACACAAATCAGATGTCAAGAATTATAACATTCAAAAACCAGTTGGAGAACACTTCAATCTCTCCGGTCACTCGATTACAGACCTGAGGGTGGCTATCCTTCAACAAAAAAAACTTCAAAAACAGACTCCAACGAGGGACTGCTGAATTGGAATTAATTTGCAAACTGGATACAGTTAACTTAGCCTTGAATAGAGACTGGGAATGGATGAGTCATTACACAAAGTAAAACTATTTCCCCATGTTATTTCTCCCCTCCACCCCACCCCCCACTGTTCCTCAGATGTTCTTGTTAACTGCTGGAAATAGCCTACGTTGCTTGTCACCATGAAAGGTTTTCCTCCTTTCCCCCCCTGCTGCTGGTTTCATGTTCTCTGTGTGTGTATATAAATTTCCCCTCTGTATTTTCCACCAAATGCATCCGATGAAGTGAGCTGTAGCTCACGAAAGCTTATGCTGAAATAAATTTGTTAGTCTCTAAGGTGCCACAAGTACTCCTTCTTTTTGCGAATACAGACTAACACGGCTGCTACTCTGTAACCTGTCCTTATTTCACAAGCAACCTTAATTCTTGCATTTCTGAACCATTGTTTTATAATGGAAAGTATTAAGCAACCTTAACCATAGGCATTGCTGTGAGTGCAACCTATAATTTAGGCATATTTTGTATCCTTTTGCGGATTAGTAATATTTTTGAAGGCTGATACATGATAGAAACATTGAAAAGTGACTATCCAGAGAGAAGATAGATTTATCTTCTTAGGGCACGTCAGTTTGGAAAACAAAAACGTTAAATTTTGCTTTCATATCTTAGTTAAAAAATGGAGCCTAGACTACGTTGTGGTAAGAAAAATAAATAGACTGGATGTGCATTGCATATGGATAGGATAGGATTTGTGGTTTGACACTTCAATTGCAAAGCTAATATAGTACTTTAATTTAGAAAAAATAAATGTAAAGTAATTCTTTGTGCTTGCTGAAATTGATTATTTGCTCTATAGTTAACTAAAAAGAGACAAAATTAAAACAAATCATGGAAAAGGGTATAATCCACATAATTTCATTTGGATTTTGGCTTTAGAGTAATAATTATTTAAATAGACCTTCTAAGCTTAAATCATAAAGGCAAGAATAGAGTTGATTCTGAATGGTTGTTCAACGATTTAGGGGCAAATTTAGAAACATTTACTCATGTCGGTAGTACCTTTCTCCACAGGTAGTGCCACTGAGGTCACTATTTTGTAACTGTGATTTTTAACTTGCTAGTCTCTTAGCACTTTTTACTGCAATTAACCCAGCTGTGTCCAGGGAGCTTCTGTCATGTGAAGCAGCCCTCTCACAATATATTGAAGTTCAGTTTAAAAAAGTAGCATTTTCTGTTCTTGAAATTCGAAAATGGTTTTTTTTCTGTTTTCCTGCACCAAACTATTTGAGAGAATAACCTGTGTCATGTCCTATTCCAGGCCCCTTGACCTTTATAGGCTGCAATATCTCTGCAGCTCACTCATACTGCAGAAGTCTGACTCACCAGACCTTTGTGGATCATTCTAAGAGGGGATGTTTTTCTTGGTGAACTTATGGTTGAATTTCTGGACAGGGCCAAGAAGCAGGTTGAGTACCAAAGACAAGGGGACTTGTTGCAAGAGGAAAGAGATTCTGAGAGACCAGCAGAAGGGCTCAGTCTGGCTTCGCAGCTTGAGGATACTGTAGTGGCATGAGAACCGGCACTCTCTTTACAGTTCCTGGAATGGGAAAGATGGTTAAGGGAGAAAGACAGAGCACAACAAAGAGAACTGTTTGAGTGGCTGCTATCTCTAATGGCTGCAAGATTTCAGGCTCCTGCTGTGCCAGCACCACAGGCTGCATCCCCTCTGTGGTACCCTGACCAGCATTCCAGGAACAGCTTGGACAACTCCATGGCTGGATGGGCCATCTGAATTGCTGGATGGGGCAAATGTGCCCCATGGAGTCCTCAGTTCTGAACCCCTCCCCAGTGGATGCCTCCACTCCCCTCGCCTGGTGCCAAGGCAAACATGGAAGAAAGGGAAAGGAAAAAGAGGGGTTAGAGGACATGCAATAGTTGGGACGGGGTTGTCTTGTACATAGTTGAACTGTTTGTACTTCTTTATGCACTTGGTTCTTGGTTACTTTTAAAGCTTTTGGTGGTGTTGGTGTTTTGGTATGCTAGTAGCAGCTGACCTTCCAGGCAGTGGTTTAATATTGCACTTTTCCAATACATGTGTTTAAAAAAAAAATTGTCATCACTGCAACACATCATATAATGTGTATTTCAAATAATAAAAGTAAACACATGATCAGGGACAACTTGGAGAATAGTGTGCAAAAATCCATGTTGTAATTCAGGTATAAAAAAGCATCCCTGACTTCTGTTGCCCAGGTCCATCCAGTTGTGACAGATATACTTTCTGGCTGAGTGTACTGATTCAGCTGTCCCACATTGTTACAGTCCATTCAGGGAGAAATGGCTGTCCTTTGGTTTCACAAAGATTGTGAAGAGCACAGTAAGCCACGGTAATGCAGACATAATTGATGGCACTGGAATGTAAATGGGTCTGTAAACATCACCAGCGGGATTTCAATCTGCCAAACACAGATTCAGCTTCCGTTGTACACTTGTTGAGAATGTAATTAAACCTTCTTTTGCCAGGGACTCTGAAATCAAAGTAAAGTTTCATAAGCCAAGGCAAAATGGAATATGTGGGGTCACCCAGAGTAACAGTGGGGAAGGTAACTCTGTTTATGACAATGCCATGTGGTGGGAATAGAGTCCCAGCCTGTCAATGAATGAAGACTCAAGCTCATTGAAAAACCCTGGCATTGTGAACTTTTCCAGTGCAGCCCTTATTGACATTCATAAATAGGCTTCTGTGGTCCATGAGGGCCTACAAAACTGTGGAGTAGTTTCCTTTGTGGTTTATGTACTCGTGCTCCTTGAGGAGAGCAAACTGTGGACACATAAGTCCCATCAATGGATTTGATGCAGTTAGGAAACCCCATTTCTCTCAAAGCCAACCGTTACTTCTGAAATATCTTTTACGCCCGCCACTTTGGGATAAACCACACATCTGATTGCCTCAGAAACCTCCACCACCACTTTACCCACAGTCAACTTTCCAGCTCTAAACTGTTGGCAACAGACCTGTAGCAGTCTGGGTAGCCGGCTTCCAGATGGTTATAGCAACCCACTTCTGGACTGGCATGGCTGCTTTCATGTGTTTCTTTACACTGGACAGTCAGGGTAAGTTGTTCACAAAGCTCCAGAAATATGACTGTCTTCATGCGAAAGTGCTGGACCTCATGCTGGTAATCCAGGTTTGCATAGTGATGTGATCCCAACATTCTGTGCTTGTAGCCCTGCTTTAGAAGCACCAGACTATATAGAAGTCAACAGTGGCTATACTGAGTGTCCAGGAGCAGCATCAGCCAGTTTGAGTCTGTCATGTCTCTGTTATCGTCATCCTGCTCCGTTATTAGCTCTGTCACATGCCTTTGGTGGATCAGAAAATGCTGCCGAACTGCCTGCCAGAATTTCATGGAAATTCAGCTGCCTGTGTCCTGAAACAGGAGTGAGAGCCCAAGCAATAATAAAAAAAAAAAAAAAGTTCTTGAAATGTCCTCCATGTTACTGACTCCAGTTGCTGGAACCATGCAGACAAAAATGACTACTCGGCAGAATATGTTGGCAGGGTTTTTAAACTTCCTGTAATGTTCTTGTGTGTAATGTGGATAGTCGAGTTTTCCCACGTTGCACCACAAAGAAAGGGCTAGAACAGCCACATTTCAGGAGGCCACTAGGAAGTCTGGGATACAGCTGGATCTGTATACTGTAATGTGGATACTGGAACCCTGGGTTTGGGCACTGGTTAAAAAATTCTTAACCTATCCTTGGCAATCAGTGTAGATGCTCAAGCTCTTGGGTTCTCAAATCCAGGGGCCACTGACACTGATGTTACGTTGCAGTGTAGACATACCCTTAGGTGCTTCTGAAAATTTTTGCCTGAGGTGAATTTGTGGGTCCCCAAATCTGCCACCATCTTCTGCCAAGTTAGTTACTGATGGCTGAATTTTCTCACTCTGAATCTGATGGTTTCATAAATAAAAATCCAAACATCATTAGTATAATTGTCATTTTATGTGTCCATTTAATAAGTTTTTATTGTGCAGTATAGAATATCTAGGATAACGATGTGACTGGTTGTCTTCAAATCTAGCATTTCTCAATTTTGTTAGGATGCAGAAGGAATTTATTGCATGTAGTTTAGTAATTCCGCACAGCAGTGTAAAATTCCATCCTAAAAGCTTGATGTGATGTTATTGGATTTTCTGACTCATATTTGTCCTTTCCGTTGTTCCCCAAGAGAATTTTCAATTAGTTTAAAAAATACAAAAAAGAAAAGGGCATCCGATGAAGTGAGCTGTAGCTCACGAAAGCTTATGCTCAAATAAATTTGTTAGTCTCTAAGGTGCCACAAGTACACCTTTTCTTTTTGTGAATATAGACTAACACGGCTGCTACTCTGAAACCTTAAAAAATACAGACACTCCAGTGTCATCAAGAAGGCGGGGATTGATTATGGAACAAGTAAAGTTGGTTTTAAAAGGGACTTACTCTGCACTAATTAAACTTTCTTGTTGACCAAAACTAAAAAAAAAAAAAAAGTGAGAGACTCTTGATTAGTTTATTTCTGGTAACCTGACATGCCCTTTAAGTCTCCCTCAGATACTAGGGAAAGAGCAGTTATCTTGTCAAGGCAGATCTCCTTTGTCAGAATGTTCAGCTGAGAGGTTGAGTGAAGTAAAGATCATAAGCTATGACGATTTGCCTTGTTCACGTACATATATTGTAAATATTAACTTATTTTAAGATGTCGTACGTGGCAGTGTCAGAAGACAGCAGCTGCAGTGAAGTAGACTGCATTGTTAAAATTAGAGTTACAGCCTCATTCAGACTGATTTACAATACTAAACAAGGTATACTATTGCATACTGCAGGTGTCAAGTTATACCACTTCTCAAAAGATCACTTAAGTTGATAAAACATAAGCACATAAGTGCTTTCCTGAATTGGGGCCATAGTACTTATGACCTTTTAATCTGAAATGATAAAAGGATGCATAGTTCATTTATATTTTCTTCCCTTTTCAGATGAACTTCGGCAAGCTATTGTGGCCATGATGAACAGAAAGGATGAACTCGAAGAAAAGAACAGGTAACTTTCTATTTCTACACTGAATGCCATGTATAATTTCATCATAATTATGTTTTTGTCATTTAGCTCCTTTACATGTAGGAACAATTGCTATTAAAGCAGTTATCTTCTGCTTAGTGCTTGTATTCCTTTTGTGCAACTTAAGAAGCAATATGCTGCAGTGCTTCTATAACCTAATATAAGGTGGCTGTGTAACTGTTATCTACTTAGAGTAGTTATCAATGGTTCACTGTGAAGCTGGAACAGCTTATTGAATGGTGTCCTTCAGGGATCTGTCCTGGGTCCAGTTCTATTCAATAATTTCGTAAATGATTTGGAAAAATGGCATGACGCATACGCTTATAAAGTTTGTGGTTGATACCAAGCTGAGTTGCAAATGCTTTGAAGGACAGGATTAGAATTCAAAATGATCTTGACAAACTGGAAAAGTGGTGTGAAATTAATAGCATAAAAATCAATGAGGACAAATGCAATGTACTGTACTTAGAAGAAATAATCTAATGCACAAATACAAAATGGGAAATGATTGCCTCAGAAAAAGAACTGCAAAAAAAGATCTGGGGGTTATAGTGGATCATAAAGTAAGTATGAGTCGTCTGTGTAATACTGTTCCATAAAATGAACATCATTCTGGTATGTATTAGCAGCAGTTTTGTAAGCAAGACACACGAACTAATTCTTTCTTTCTACTCAGCACTGATAAGGCCTTAACTGAAGTACTGTGTCCAGTTATGTCACACTTTGGGAAAGATGTGGGCAAATTGGAGAAAGTCCAGAGGAGAGCAACAAAAATGACTAAAGGTCTAAAAAACATGACCTACAAGGAAAGATTGAAAAAAATTGGGTGGTTTAGTCTGGAGAGGAGAAGACTGGGGGACATAAGTCTTCAAGTACTGAGGACAGGGCAAGAAAGAATGATCTTAAATTGCAGCAATGGAGATTTAGGTTAGACATTGGAAAAACCTTCCTTACTCTTAGGGTAATTATGCACTGGACGAAATTACCTAGGGAGGTTGTGGAATCTCCATCACTGGAGGATTTTAAGAACAAGTTTGACAAACACCTGTAGGGGATAGTTTAATCTAGATAATTCCTAGTCCTGTCTCAATTCAGGAGACTGGATGAAATGATTTTATCAAGGTACCTTCCAGTCCTACAGTCTATGATGTCTATGATTTACAAGCAGACAAACTTTCATTAGAATTAAAATTGCACGGAACTGACTGAGGTGAGAATTTTTGTTAAACTATATTTTTACAAAGACTAAATTTGTGGTCAAAATAATATTTTAAGATCTCAAGATACTTTTCATAAGAGAACAGTACTTTGGGTCAGAATGTTTCCTCTTTTCTCAGTTACGCAGCATCTTGTATGTCGGTTAGCTGCCACACCAGAAGTAGAAACCACACTAAATATAAATATATTATGCTAGAATTGTGTAAATGTATAGTTTGTAAATCTTTTTCTATTTCTTTTGGATGAAAAATGCTTTATAATTTAAAATTAAACTTTTAAAAAATATTTTAAATAACAAAATGAAATAGAGAAGCAAACCCCTTCCTTATCCCAGCTTTGTACTTACTCAGTCTATTTGGAACACCATAAGTAAAAACATAGAAATAATATAAAGAAGGTGTGGTCTTTTCTCCAGGTGGACACATACTACAGTCATACAGATTTCAGTTTACACCGTCAAGTGGCTTTTTTTAATGTTCTGCATTTTTATTGTTTAAAAAGTGACTTAATTATTTGTAACTTATTCTTATTGTGGTTTAAAAATGTAGGGACTGCTGATGAACCCCATCCATTCCTCTCCCTCCCCCCCCCCAGTGATTGTGGGTTGAGCCCCACCCAGCTTTATATATACAGCACTGTAAATCACAGGGGATTTGCCTGGTTATAACAGATGGAGCTCCCTTTTTGCAGATCTCTGCGAAACCTGCTTGATGGAGAGATGGAACATTCTGCACTACTCAGGCAAGAAATTGAAAACTTGAGAAGGAAAGTAGCGGAGCATGAGGAGCGACATGTAGCAAAGATCCAAGCCTTGGCAAGGTAGGGAGGTAAAACAATCACTGAAAGCAAGTAGCTAATTGGCTAAAGTTTGGAATAAATATACTTAGCTTTCTTTAGAAAAGACCTAAATAGGTGAATTGCATATGGAGAGACTTCATTTGGTGGTAAGGAGAGGAAGGGATGCACAAATATGCAGGAGTAGGTGATCTATATACTTCATAATCTGTTCTATGAAGTGCATAAACACATCATTTTAAACCGTTCTGTGTGTAAATTGTGTGGTAAGTATCAGAGAGAAATGTAATTTTCACTACCAAACTTCATTCTTTGTATTTTGTTGTTCTGTGTAAACATATCGTTGTGCATATTTTCATTGGGAAGATATTTTTTTTGGTATTTACTGGAGGAAAAAAAAAATCTTGGATGTGAGGACAATAAAATGCTGACACTCACCCCACTGATTTCCAAGGTTGACTTGACTGATATGGCTGGCTAGACAAATGTCCCACTCCACGTTTGTTCCTCCCAAAGCTGTAGACTTGGTCAAAACCAATAACTTTCCCTAGTAATAATGTTCTACAGTCAAGGATCTGAGAGAATACAAGGAAGACTCTTCTGGGTAAGAGTCAGTAGAAACGTATCTGCTTTTTAAGGGAATAGAAGAAAAGTTTACTATCTTCAAAGTAAGATAGTTCGTTTCACTCTTCTTGTCCCATGAACTTTCAATTTACTAACTGGTAACCAAATGGCTTTGCCTACTTCTGTACTTACTGAACAGAAAAGACTATATTATGTATTGAAAATAGCATAATTTAAGATGCTGATAAAATTTTATAGAAATAATTTAATATCTATTCATAGTCTATTATTATGTGTTCACTTGCCTTTGTGCTCTGTATGTGAGCGCCTTCAAAGTTTCATCACAAAGCAGATATGCTGTACTCTCAACCAAAACATCTGAAAATTTTGTCTTTATCAAATTGTTTTCCTCAAATGTTTGTTGTAATGTATCTAGATGGTAGATGTAATCGGTAAGGCTATTCAGTTTTAGCATCTTTCACAATCTTACATTGGAATATAAGATGATTCTGGGGGTTCTTGTCCCAAAGGGGGAAAAAATTAAAATCTACAATAGATACGGTTTAAAATTGTCAGTAGTTACTAACAGTTAAAAAGTAACTACTCAAGAGAAAATAGGTACTGATTAACAACCTTAATGAAAATGATCTAAAACTCACAAATGGCAGCCAAGGGATGAAGGAATATTAGTAACTGGCAGTTGTGTGGAGCCAAGTTCAAGTTAAATTTAAAAAATAACAAAGCAATACTCTGCGATAAAAATCTAGAGACAATAAAAATAGCAAGTTAGGCATTGGGTCTAGAGACCATAAAAAGGGATGGGCTTAATTTTTTTTTAAGTCTCCCTTTGCCTGTGTTTTGTCTTAAGCCATGCCCTTTCACATGAGACTATAAAGTCAATGTCCTCAATCACCTAGTGGAGCATGTTTTGGGAAGTTCCACATGAGCCTCTTAGGAAAAAATATTTCAATAATTCATTAAAATAATACCGTCTCCATACTGATGTTGTCAGTGAACATAAAGCATGAGATGTTAGCATTGTATTGCCTCTAAAGAGTGTGATACAAAAAAAGTAATAATACTGCACCTTTTAAAAAAGGTGAATTTCGGCTTCACTTAAGATAATAGATTGTATATGGAAAACTTTCTTTTTAAACTTAATAACAGAGTAAATACTTTGTGTAGGCACATTTGATTTTCTTCTTACTCATTATTTCTCAGATATTTAAAATACTGTATTAAGTGCATGTCTACACTACAAAATTAGGTTGATTTTATGGAAGTAGATCTTTAGCAACCGATTTTATACAGTCGATCGTGCATGTCCCCACTAAGTACATTGGGTCGGTGGAGTGTGTCCTCAATACCGTGGCTAACATCTCCTCACGGAGTGGTGCACTGTGGGTAGCTATCCCTCAGTCCTCGCTGCCCACTGGAATTCTAGGTTAAGTTCCCAATGTCTGATGGGGCAAAAAAATTGTCATGGGTTGTTTTGGGTATATGTCGTCAGTCTCCCCTCCTCCTTCCTTGAAAGCAATGGCAAACAATTGTTTCACGCCTTTTTTTCCCCGAGTTATCTGTGCAGATGCCATAGCATGGCAAGCATGGAGCCTGCTCAGCTGTACACTGCTTTCGTGAGCATTACAAATTCTTCATGCATTATCCTGCAGTATGTGCAGAGCCTGGCTAGGAGCCGCCAGCATGAGGAAGATTGTGAGGAGGACATGGACACAGACATTCCTGAAAGCATTGGATGTGGCAATTGGGATATCATGACGGCATTGGGGCATGTTGATACAGTGGAACGCCGATTCTGGGCCCAGCAAACAAGCCCAGACTGGTGGGACTGCAAAGTGTTGCTGGTATGGGATGATTTCCAGTGGCTGCAAAACTTTTGTGTGCATAAGGCCACTTTCCTGGAACTTTGTGAGTTGCTTTCACCTGCCCTGAAGCGCAGGAATACCAAGATGAGACCTGTCCTGACAGTTGAGAAGCAAGTGGCTATAGCCTGTGGAAGCTTGCAATACCCGACTGCTATTTGGAGTCGGCAAGTCCACCATGGGGGCTGCTGTGATCCAAGAAGTCCAGGGCAATCAACACCCTTCTGCTAGGAAGGGTAGTTACTGTGGGAAATGTGCAGGACATAGTGGATGGCTTTGCTGCAATGGGATTCCCTAACTGTGGTGGGATGATAGATTGAACACATATCCCTGTCTTGGGACCGGACCACCAGGGCAGCCAGTACATAAACCGCAAGGGGTACTTTTCAATGGTGCTGCAAGCACTGGTGGATCACAAGTGCCGTGTCACCGACATCAACATGGGATGGTCGGGAAAGGTGCATGACGCTCGCATCTTTCTGGACTCTGGGCTGCAGGAAGGGACTTTCTTCCCAGAAAATTACCATTGGGGTTGTTGAAATGCCAATAGTTATCCTTGGGGACCCAGCCTACCCCTTGCTCCCATGGCTCATGAAGCCGTACACAGGTAGCCTGGACAGCAGTAAGGAGCAGTTTAAGTGTAGGCTGAGCAAGTGCAGAATGGTGGTAGAATGTGCCTTTGGATGTTTAAAAGGGCACTGGCACAGTTTGCTGAGTAGGTTAGACTTCAGCGAAAGCAATATTCCCATTGTTATTGCTGCTTGCTGTGTGCTCCATATCTGTGAGAGTAAGGGGGAGATGTTTATGGTTGAGGCATATCACCTGGCAGTCAATTTTGAGCAGCCAGACACTGGGGCAATTAGAAGAGCACGCTGAGGCGCGCTGCGCATCAGAGCGGCTTTGAAAACAGGTTTCATGACTGACCAGGCTACGGTGTGACAGTTGTGTGTGTTTGTCCTTGATGCAAAGCTGCCCCCTTTGGTGAATATACTTCGCTGTAAGCCAATTCCCAACTGGCACAGGAAATAAAGTCCCAATTGTTCGTATCCATTCATTCTTTATTTATTAAAAATACCTTGAGAACGCTGACAGTGCTGACTAGTAAAAGGAAGCCCGGGTGTACAAAGGGTTTGATGGTAGGGTGGGGGAGGAGGGAAAGACAAGGCCACATTGCTTATTGTAGCTATGCTACAAATCAAAGTTGTTTGAATGACAGCCTTCTGTTGCTTAGGCCACTCCCTGGAGTTAGACGAGTAGCAGGGTACACGGAGCCCCGCCCTATCCCCATCCTATTCCCCCCCCCCCCCCGTTCTTGGACGTCTGGGTGAGGAGGATATGGATCTTGGCGAGGAGGGCAGGTGGTTTCACAATGGCTGCAGCGGTGGTCTGTACTCTAGTTGCCTTTCCTGCAGCTCCACCAGATGCCTCTCATGTTCATTTGCCCCCCCATTAGCCTCAGCATCTCCTCTTGCGTGTTCCGATCATGCTCACTGTATGCTTTCCTGGCCTCTGCCACCGAATGCCTCCATGCATTCAGCTGTGCCCTATCAGTGCTGGAGGACTTCATGAGCTCTGAAAACATGTCATCGCGAGTGCTTTTTTTTGCCTTCTAATCTGCGATAACCTCAGGGATGGAGTTGATGCAGGGAGCATAGAAACATATGCAGCTGCACGGGGGGAAAAAGAAGGAGAGTAGACTTTTAAGAAGATACAATTCTGAGAATAAAAGGGAGATTCTTTCACAGTGAATCAAGCAATTCCCAGCAGACAGCACATGTGCTTTAGGTACAAGGTCTCATTTTGCCTTTTATATTGAGCGCCTGCCAGTATGGGCAACAGAATTTGGTTTCCAGGTAGCCATGGTAAGCCAAAGGGTACATGGGGTTGACTTCTTCCGCATTCATAGCATGTGGGAATGGTTTCAAACTGCAGCGCAATAGCAACCAATGTCAGTTGTGTTTGCCATTTAAAAGGAGGGTTTCCATTTAAAAGTAGGGGCTGCTGTTTTGGGGTGGATGTGTAGCACACCCCTCTTCCCCCGCGTGGCTATTCTCCGGGATGATTCCTTTTAGCCAAGCGCAAACAGCCCAGCATGTCCGGGGTCTAATGTGTTAGGGATCACGAAACAGAGGGGATTACTGTTCCCTTACAAAACTTCCCCTATTTCAACCAGGTGACCATGAACGATATCACTCTCCTGAGGCTGACACAGAAAGATAGAGAGAGAGAATGTTGCATAAATGCCACCCAGGACCAAAACCCAGGACCATTCACTGCCATGCTTTGTGCTGCAATGATTCCAGACCACTTGCTACTGGCTTGGCGTGATAAAGTGTCCTACTGTGGAGGACGAAATAACTCTCCCCAGAAACCTTCTGCAAAGGCTTTCAGAGTACCTCCAGGAGAGCTTCATGGAGGATTCCCACTCCATCTCCAGATACCTTAATAGACTTTTCCATTAGCTGTACTGGCTGCGAATGCATCCCAATTGTTCAGGGCAAATCAAACATTAAACACAATTGCTTTTAACCCCTGTGGTGTCGTTTGAAATGTGCACTCACCAGAGGTGCCTTCTCCGCCATCAGGGAACAATAGGCCCTGGGTGGGTATTGACTCCAGGGTAAGGAAAAGGTCCTAGCTGCCAGGAGAATAGATTCTCTGCTTGCCTGCTGCACATTCTCCTCTTCTTCATCCACAAAATCCTCATCTGTGTTGCATGAGGTTTCCACCTTGCAGGTGTCCACGGAGAGTGTTGAGGTACTGGTAGGGTCCCCCCCAGAATGGCATGCAGCTGATCATAGAAGGATCATAGAAGGAGTATAACATTAGGAGGTTCAAGCAAAGGATTAAATTTTCTCCAGCCTGGATCTTCTTTTGAGCATATTTACCAAATATGTGTTGGCAGAAAGTATAAATGTTTTCTTCTCTGTTGATTCTATTTTAAATCAAAGTCAATATGATTAATGGTCTTTGAGCAAAACACTTTGAGCAATCTTTTCTCAAGTACTAAGTTGTGTTGTATTATCCTAGGTTATAGGTGTCGTCTTGTTTCTCTAGTTTGCAGGTGGTTGCAAGCTCATAAGGGTGGGTATACTTCAGGTCTTGTGGTTTATTCTGGGGTAGACGTTAGACTAGAGAGATGGATAATTACCCCTGTGATGGAACAATTCTTATCTCCTTCAATTTTAGATTAGGATGCATCTATCTGAACTGTTTTAATGGTTTTGCCTATAGAGGTTCATGGACCCCCAGTGAGTTTTCCGGGTGGTCTTAGGGGATAAATCTGTTCTTCTGACAGACCACTCTATTATAAAGTCTTATCAAACCATTGACAATCTTTTGTTCTCCACTGTTACAGTGACTCTTAAGTACATACTGTTCTGGATTTGTCCTCGTATGTCACTGTGGTTTATAGATGACTGTGACAGATAAAGGAAGATGGCAGTTGGCTAGTGTTGATGCTGGAAATCTTGAGCCCAATCGGACTGATTGCTTCATACTGAGTTGTTAAGATTGCATGCTTTTGCTGTGCGAGAAGCAAAAAATATACTTCACATCCATCATAGTAGTTGCGAAGTCTTGCACAGCTGAATTGTTCTGAGTGGCTGATGGCTTGGTGAATCCTTGCTGAATCCATTAAATTATTGTGGTGTTTGTTTTTTCTTGTTTATGAAAAATTTTCATATTTCTTTGCAACCAAAAATGCTTAAATTCAGCCTGAGCTATCCCCTGCCATGGACACAGATCAGTGGTGTGAGGGGACAAACACTGTGTCAGTTTGAGTTTCAACCATAGTTGCTCATTGAAGTTAGAGATGCTGGGGCAGCTTTATGCCACAACATACAAATTAGAACCTTGTCCTTCCTTGCTGGTGAAGGCCAGTGGAGGAGTACAGAGGCTAGTGTTGGTCAAGATTGTCAATATTTCCATATGTGGAGCAGGCTACTAGCAGCTCTTAAAGAAGTTACTGTGTGAGGCTGTGCTCAGAAAACTAACTCTTAACGTTGATTTTCTGGCTAACTATTGCTCTGTGTCATAGTTCAGATTTTAGGAAAGGTCACTGAAGTTCATGGCAAGGCAATTCTGGCAGTTCTTGGATTCCTCAGATTTTTAATCATGTTTAATCTGGTTATAGGCTTGGGTATGGGATAGAAACTGCAGTGGTTGCTTTAGTTAACTATCTCCTAGCAATGGATGAAGATAAAGGGCCCATGCTGATTGTTTTAGATATGTCAGCAACCTTTAATACAGTTCACTGTAAAAGATTTTGTTAGCTGTCTTGTGAACACTAGCAGAGCTGCTCTTGAGTGACTCCATTCTTATCTCTGTGAAACAACTCAGAGAAGCTATGGGTAACTGTTCCTCTGTTGCAGTGGGCAGTATGCCACCTCTCTTGTTCATTGTGTATATGAGGCTACTATATAGTGTGTGTATGTATGTGTGTGTGTGTGTATATATATATATATATATATATATATATAGTAGGGTTAGTTAAGAGATAAGCTGCTGTGCATTTAGTATGTTGTTTATGCATTTACTATATAGTATATCCAGCTCTATATCTGTATTGGCCAGCTGTTGGGGTCAGTGACATGGGGCCTGGCAGCACGGTATGTGGTTCTAACAGAAACTTTACCCACTTTAAGGTCAGTTGACTTTTTAGCTCCAGATCCTTGCCTTACACCGGCATACCACCTGCAGATGTTGAGTTGGTAGAGATTAGCAATAAATCAGGATTTAAACTTGGTACCTCTTTTAAGGTGAAATGTCCATGACTGACTAAGGCGTGGTCTACGCTATCAAGTTTTGCTAGTAAAACTTGCCTTATGTCAACACATTCTTGCATGTCTCCATGCTCAATTTTGATTCCTGTTGGTAAAACACTGACTTTGTATCAGTCAAGTTAAACCACCTCCTTGACTGACATAAGCCCTCTACTGGTGCTGTTCCACTGTTAGAATGCGTTACCTATACCAGTGGAAATAGTCCTCCAGGAACTATCCCACAAAGCTCCTGTTCCTGTCACAGTGACCACTCTGTCCTAATTTTGAATTCTGTTGCCCAGGGACCACAGTGACTGGAAGTCTTTCCCCCTTTCCTGCTTTGAAATCCCCAGCATGTTTTGGAAGTTCCTCTCTTTCTAGTAGTCCACCTTATCGAGTACATCTTTATTACCTTAGCACACAGATATGGGCACCAGATACAGCTGCAATTAAGAAAATGTCATGCTGCCTCGTGCTGCAGTTAGGTCTAAGAAAGACCTCCTGGACTTTCTTAGCCCCTGTAGAGAAGAGACAGTGCAAGCCCGGCTGTGGAATTGCTCCCCAGGAATAAACAAGTTTATTCTGACATTGCAGAGGAAATGCAAAAGTTGTAGAGGGATGAGCAGCAATGTTGGGCAAAGGGGAGAACTACAACAGTCCTACCAAAAGGTAGAGGTTGTCGTCAGAATCTGGGAGCTGTAGTAGTACTACTAATTGGCCACTGCTGTGCAGATCTGGATCCCATACTAGGCAAGGACACCACAACCAGCCAGCAGGTGACACTTGGCATCTCACAAGACATGGAAGAAGGAGCCCCCGCAATTCACAGTGATGAAAAGCTTGCTGAGGAGGGGGACATGGAGGATACAGACTCTGCAGAGAGCCTGGAGCTCATTGAGAGCCAGCCAGACCTGACTCAGACAATCCTAGAGGTGGAATCCTCTGAGGAAAGAGAAGGGAGGTCAGGTATAGGTTAATTAATGCATGCTTCTTTTACTCATTTCATGGGCCCCTCAAAATGGCAACCACTTGTAGGCAGGGTACAACAAAGGAATTGCTTTTTGGAGTAGCCTTTGCTTGAACAACATTCACTGGCAATCAGACACAAAAAATAAGAGACAAAAATACTGTAAGTAAGGCAAAGTATTGAATTTTATGGAGTTTTCATGGAATGAACGTAACCAACAAATTTAATCTTGACATCGACAAAGTTTGCTGGTGAAATTCATACCGTTCTTGACATATACTCCTTTTGTGCACAGTACTCCATTCTTCCTGACAGACAGGCACATAGCACTCTGTTTCTCTGCATGGGGACAGCATCGTAAGCTAAGGTAATATTTAAAAGATCATTGTAATTAAGGGCAGGTCTACACTACAGTCTGTATTGACGCTCTGAGATTGATACACTGGCGGTTGATTTAGTAGGTCTAGTAAAGACCCACCAAATCCACTGCAGGTTGCTCTCCAGTCGATCCCTGTACTCTACCCCTGATGAGAAGAGTAAGGTAAGTTGATGAGAGATTTTTATCTCATCGATCCCTCGCAGTGTAGACCCCGTGGTAACTCAACCTAAGGTATGTAGCTGGAGTTGCGTAGCGTAGGTCGACTTACCGCAGTAGTGTAGACAGAGCCTCAGATAGTATTTTTAAAAGTCACAGTTTGGGGGTATTTTCATGATTTCTGTGCCCACCATGAAATAGTGATTTACACAGGTCCCAAACTACAAGCAATATACAATATTCCCAAATGCATACTTCAGCCAGAGCAGGCAGATAGTATTTCTATGAATATAAATTGATAATGCAAACAGAAAAAGAAATATACTGAAATGGGTACCTGAGCATTTAATTAAAATAAAGAGAAAATTTAAAATAATCCTTGCAAGCAGTCCATTAACTGGTCATTCAGACTATATATGATTTTTTTTAAATTAATAATTGGATGGTAAACATGTAATGTAAATACTTTAGTCCAAGCCCACAACAAATTACTTGCATGCTGTGCTTAGATTCATGGATAGAAAGAGTTAGAGATGGTTTGTTGCTGGCTCAAGGGGATTGGCGTTGAACTGACTTGTAGAGCTCAGCAGCAGTGACAACCCTTCTGTTTTAGAGTTTTAGGTTGATCTTGGTACGAATATCTCTTTTTTTCGTTATCTGTCATAATATCAATAAAGATTTCAAGCAGTTATTCTTTTCAGCTTAGATTGAACATTTCTAGGAAGGGGTCTTTTTATAGATTCATAGATTCATAGATACTAAGGTCAGAAGGGACCATTCTGATCATCTAGTCCGACCTCCTGCACAGCGCAGGCCACAGAATCTCACCCATGTCTGAGCTATTGAAGTCCTTAAATCATGGTTTAAAGACTTCAAGGAGCAGAGGAGCCTCCCTCAAGTCAACCATACCCCATGCTACAGAGGAAGACGAAAAACCTCCAGGGCCTCTCTGATCTGCCCTGGAGGAAAATTCCTTCCCGACCCCAAATATGGCGATCAGCTAAACCCTGAGCATATGGGCTAGATTCACCAGCCAGATACTACAGAAAATTCTTTCCTGGGTAACTCAGATCCCATCCATCTAATATCCCATCTCAGGGGATTTGGCCTATTTACCCTGAATATTTAAAGATCAATTACTTACCAAAATCCCATTTATCCCATCATACCATCTCCTCCATAAATTTATCAAGTAGAATCTTAAAACCAGATAAATCTTTTGCCCCCACTGCTTCCCTTGGAAGGCTATTCCAAAACTTCACGCCTCTGATGGTTAAAAACCTTCGTCTGATTTCAAGTCTAAACTTCCTGGTGGCCAGTTTATACCCATTTGTTCTTGTGTCCACATTGGTACTGAGCTGAAATAATTCCTCTCCCTCTCGTGTATTTATCCCTCTGATATATTTATAGAGAGCAATCATATCTCCCCTCAACCTTCTTTTAGTTAGGCTAAACAAGCCAAGCTCCTTGAGTCTCCTTTCATAAGACAAGTTTTCCATTCCTCGGATCATCCTAGTAGCCCTTCTCTGTACCTGCTCCAGTTTGAATTCATCCTTTTTAAACATGGGAGACCAGAACTGCACACAGTATTCTAGGTGAGGTCTCACCAGTGCCTTGTATAATGGTACTAAAACCTCCTTATCCCTACTGGAAATGCCTCTCCTGATGCATCCCAAAACCGCATTAGCTTTTTTCACAGCCATATCACATTGGCAGCTCATAGTCATCCTATGATCAACCAATACTCCAAGGTCCTTCTCCTCTTCCGTTACTTCTAATTGATGCGTCCCCAACTTATAACTAAAATTCTTGTTATTAATCCCTAAATGCATAACCTTACACTTGTCGCTATTAAATTTCATCCTATTACTATTACTCCAGTTTACAAGGTCATCCAGATCCTCCTGTATAATATCCCGATCCTTCTCCGAATTGGCAATACCTCCCAGCTTTGTATCATCTGCATACTTTATTAGCACACTTCCACTTTTTGTGCCAAGGTCAGTAATAAAAAGATTAAACAAGATTGGTTCCAAAACCGATCCCTGAGGAACTCCACTGGTAACCTCCCTCCAACCTGACAGTTCACCTTTCAGTAGGATCCGTTGCAGTCTCCCCTTTAACCAATTCCTTATCCACCTTTTGATGTTCATATTGATCCCCATCTTCTCCAATTTAACTAATAATCCCCCATGTGGCACGGTATCAAATGCCTTACTGAAATCTAGGTAAATTAGATCCACTTCATTTCCTTTATCTATAAAATCTGTTACCTTTTCAAAAAAGGAGGTTAGGTTGGTTTGGCACGATCTACCTTTTGTAAAACCATGTTGTATTTTGTCCCATTTACCATTGACTTCAATGTCCTTAACTAATTTCTCCTTCAAAATTTTTTCCAGGACCTTGCATACTACAGATGTCAAACTAACTGGCCTGTAGTTACCTGGATCACTTTTTTTTTCCTTTCTTAAAAATAGGAACTATATTAGCAATTCTCCAATCATTCGGTACTACTCCTGAGTTTACAGATTCATTAAAAATTCTTGCTAATGGGCTTGCAATTTCAGGTACCAATTCCTTTAATATTCTTGGATGAAGATTATCTGGGCCCCCCGATTTAGTCCCATTAAGCTGTTTCAGTTTCGCTTCTACCTCAGATATGGTAATATCTACCTCTATATCCTCATTCCCATTTGTCATGCTACCATTATCCCCAAGATCCTCTTTAGCCTTATTAAAGACTGAGGCAAAGTATTTGTTTAGATATTGTGCCATGCTAGATTATCTTTAACCTCCACTCCATCCTCAGTGTTTAGCGGCCCCACTTCTTCTTTCTTAGTTTTCTTCTTATTTATATGGCTATAGAACCTTTTACTATTGGTTTTAATTCCCTTTGCAAGGTCCAACTCTACTCGACTTTTAGCAAAAAGAAAAGGAGTACTTGTGGCACCTTAGAGACTAACAAATTTATTAGAGCATAAGCTTTCGTGAGCTACAGCTCACTTCATCGGATGCATTTGGTGGAAAAAACAGAGGAGAGATTTATATACACCCACACAGAGAACATGAAACAATGGGTTTATCATACACACTGTAAGGAGAATGATCACTTAAGATAAGCCATCACCAGCAGCAGGGGGGGGGAAAGGAGGAAAACCTTTCATGGTGACAAGCAAGGTAGGCTAATTCCAGCAGTTAACAAGAATATCAGAGGAACAGTGGGGGGTGGGGTGGGAGGGAGAAATACCATGGGGAAATAGTTTTACTTTGTGTAATGACTCATCCATTCCCAGTCTCTATTCAAGCCTAAGTTAGTTGTATCCAGTTTGCAAATTAATTCCAATTCAGCAGTCTCTCGTTGGAGTCTGTTTTTGAAGCTTTTTTGTTGAAGGATAGCCACTCTTAGGTCTGTGATCGAGTGACCAGAGAGATTGAAGTGTTCTCCAACTGGTTTTTGAATGTTATAATTCTTGACGTCTGATTTGTGTCCATTCATTCTTTTACGTAGAGACTGTCCAGTTTGGCCAATGTACAT
This sequence comes from Dermochelys coriacea, assembly GCF_009764565.3. Taxonomy (NCBI): domain Eukaryota; kingdom Metazoa; phylum Chordata; order Testudines; family Dermochelyidae; genus Dermochelys; species Dermochelys coriacea. The sequence goes on from NC_050077.1 coordinate 20,616,703, forward strand.
GGCAGAGGGGCATTGCTGGCACATGATGGCATATATCACATTGGTAGATGCGCAGGTGAACGAGCCTCTGATAGTGTGGCTGATGTGATTAGGCCCTATGATGGTATCCCCTGAATAGATATGTGGACAGAGTTGGCAACGGGCTTTGTTGCAAGGATAGGTTCCTGGGTTAGTGGTTCTGTTGTGTGGTGTGTGGTTGCTGGTGAGTATTTGCTTCAGATTGGGGGGCTGTCTGTAAGCCCGGACTGGTCTGTCTCCCAAGATCTGTGAAAGTGATGGGTCGTCCTTCAGGATAGGTTGTAGATCCTTGATGATGTGTTGGAGAGGTTTTAGTTGGGGGCTGAAGGTGATGGCTAATGGCGTTCTGTTGTTTTCTTTGTTGGGCCTGTCCTGTAGTAGGTGACTAAGAGTGGCTATCCTTCAACAAAAAAGCTTCAAAAACAGACTCCAACGAGAGACTGCTGAATTGGAATGAATTTGCAAACTGGATACAACTAACTTAGGCTTGAATAGAGACTGGGAATGGATGAGTCATTACACAAAGTAAAACTATTTCCCCATGGTATTTCTCCCTCCCACCCCACCCCCCACTGTTCCTCTGATATTCTTGTTAACTGCTGGAATTAGCCTACCTTGCTTGTCACCATGAAAGGTTTTCCTCCTTTCCCCCCCCTGCTGCTGGTGATGGCTTATCTTAAGTGATCACTCTCCTTACAGTGTGTATGATAAACCCATTGTTTCATGTTCTCTGTGTGGGTGTATATAAATCTCTCCTCTGTTTTTTCCACCAAATGCATCCGATGAAGTGAGCTGTAGCTCACGAAAGCTTATGCTCTAATAAACTTGTTAGTCTCTAAGGTGCCACAAGTACTCCTTTTCTTTTTGTGAATACAGACTAACACGGCTGCTACTCTGAAACTCGACTTTTAGCCTGTCTCACTTTATCCCTACATGTTCTGACCTCAATTAGGTAGCTTTCCTTGCTGATCCCTCCCATCTTCCACTCCCTGTATGCTTTCTGCTTCTTCTTAATCACCTCTCTAAGATGCTTGCTCATCCAGCTTGGTCTACAACTCCTTCCTATGAATTTTTTCCCCTTTCTTGGGATACAGGCTTCCGATAGCTTCTGCAGCTTTGATTTAAAGTAATCCCAGGCCTCCTCTACCTTTAGATCCATAAGTTCTTCAGTCCAATCCACTTCCCTAACTAATTTCCTTAATTTTTGAAAGTCAGCCCTTTTGAAATCAAAAACTCTAGTTGCAGATTTATTTTTGTTAATCCTTCCATTCAGTTTGAACTGAATTAGCTCATGATCACTTGAGCCAAGATTGTCCCCTACAACCATTTGTTCTACGAGGTCCTTGCTGCTCACTAAAACCAAATCTAAAATGGCATCCCCTCTTGTCGGTTCAGCAACTACTTGATGAAGGAATCCATCAGCTATTGCATCTAGGAAAATCTGAGCCCTATTACTATTACTAGCACTGGTCCTCCAGTCTATATCTGGGAAGTTAGTCTCCCATGATCACGCAGTTTCCATTAGTATTTACTTTAATAAAGACATTAAAAAGGGCTCTATCCATATCCAAATTAGATCCCGGAGGTCTATAGCACACCCCTAGCGCTATCGTAGGAGTGGCTTTACTAGTTTTCTTCCCCAATGTAATTTTTGCCCAGACGGACTCTGTCTTATCCATTGCATCGCTTCTTATTTCTTTACATTCTACCTCATCGTTGATATACAATGCTACTCCACCACCTTTACCTTTGTTTCTGTCTTTCCTAAACAGCACATACCCTTCAATACCTGTAGTCCAGTCATGACTACTATTCCACCATGTTTCTGTTATCCCTATAATATCTGATTTCACTTCCTGCACCAGTAGCTCTAGTTCCTCCATTTTGTTACCTAGGCTCCTTGCATTGGTGTATAAACATCTTAATTTTTGCTGTTTGGCCTCGCTCACATTTTGTACCCTATTAGGCACAGTCATTCTACAGCCAGTATAACCTATTAGACTAGTATCCACACCGCCCTCGCTCCTTATATACGTTCTCCTACCCACGGCTGTATCCTTTCTTACTTCGTCTTCTTCCCTCTCAATGCTAAAATCTGGCGTGGAGATTTCCTGGACATTTCCCCCTAATTCCTAGTTTAAAGCTCTCTTTATCAGTTGTGCCAGCCTCGATCCTAGAAGTCTATTTCCTTCCCTACTCAGATGAAGTCCATCCCAAGAGAACTGTCCTCTGTCCGTGAATGCCTTCCAGTGGCCATACATCCCAAAGCCCTCCTTATAGCACCACTGCCTAAGCCATCTGTTGACAGTCATAATCTTGTCACACCTTTGTTGCCCTTCTCTAGGAACAGGAAGGATCCCGCTAAAGATCACCTGAGCCTCAATTTCCTTAAGCGTCTTCCCCAGTCTAGCATAGTCTCCCTTAATACTTTCCAGCGAGAATCTAGCCGTATCATTTGTTCCCACATGAAGGATAATTAGGGGATTCTTTCCCGCTCCCTTTAGGATCCTTTTCAACCTCAGGTCTACATCCCGTATCTTAGCACCCGGAAGACAGCACACCCTTCTATTCTCTGGATCACCTCTAGTTACAGGCCTGTCTATTCTTCTCAATAAAGAGTCCCCGATCACATAGACCTGCCTTTTCCTGGTGACGGTGCTATTCTGCCGTCTCTCCCCTGTTCCCTCTGGCTGCAAGTTCTTTCCATTCCTATTTTCCCTTACAATCCTCTTCAACCCATCCTGTATCCTCCTGGGGCTCATATTTGGTGTAATCTCCCTTGACTCTTCCGCTTTTCCTATAGGACTAGCCTCTCTTCTCTTTTTCCTTACCCTTCCACCTTCAACAAGTACCTGTTGAGCTCCTTCTTCATTTTCCAACTCTGCAAACCTATTCCTAAGCTCTGTTTCTCCTTCACTAGCCCGTCTTTTCCTCTGCCTGGTTCTTTTAGTCACATGTTTCCACTGACCACTTTCCTCACCCAGTCTCCCCTCAAAATTCCCCAGCCCTGCTTCCATCTGTGAGTCTGAGCTTTTCCCTTCAGATACCTCATATCTTTGCTCCATCATCTGCTCAAAGTCCTTCCTAAACTCAACGAGACTTTCCACCTGCATCTCCAAACCTTGGATCTTTTCCTCCATCAGCTCTATCAGATGGCATTTCATGCAGAAAAAACTCTTACCGGTTCCCCCCTCCAGGATCATGTACATACCACAGCTTCCATATCCAGTCATCCTCAATGTGTCTTCCACTATAGGAGTCACTCCCACAGCTGCCTCTGTATCTGTCATCGCCTTCCCACTTAAATCCTGTTAATCTGGGAAACAAGTCACACCAAAAAGACCCCCCCCCCCAGCAAAAGCAAACCCCAAACAAGCACCACAATACAAACTCCCCTTTCAAACTCCCACTCAAACTCCCCTGTTTAGAGCTCTGTTTGCTAGCTGCTGTGCCGCTGCCTGACTGGCTGGCTACCTTTATAGGACCTCTAGTCAGAAGCCCCACCCCCTAAGCAGGGCTCAGCTGCTCTCCCAGCACAAAGCCCCTACACACACACAAATACTAAAAATACAAAACCAAGTATAACTACCTTCTCCTCCAAGAGATCTCCCACTCAAACTCCCCTGTTTAGAGCTCTGTTTGCTAGCTCCTGTGCCGCTGCCTGACTGGCTGGCTACCATTATAGGACCCCTAGTCAGAAGCCCCACCCCCTAAGCAGGGCTCAGCTGCTCTCCCAGCACAAAGCCCCACCGCTACAGTAGGACACTTTCATATTCCACTCTGCAGTGAGCTGGTAGCACCATCACTGGCAGCAGACAGGCCTGGGCAGCCTGGAGTTGCCTTGAACAGTTGCTTTCTCTGGACATTTGGCATCCTCATGAGAGAGATATTGGCCAGAATCACCAGTTCTTATACTAAGTTTAGCGATACTTACTGCACTATCTCCGCATTTGTTACCTGGGACACACCACAGTCCAGCTCACCCCCGTCATGGCTACAGGTTTTGGAAATTACCACATATACTCTCCATGCTGGGGGTCACTGAACTGTCTTGAAGAGCTGCCCAGCCCGCCTCACGGTGGCAGAGAGTCACAGTTCCCTGCAGAGACCCTGTACCCTCTCCCTCATTCTGAATGTGTGGCGCCAGTGCATTGGGCTCTGTGAATACGGCCCCTGCCTAAGGAGACTGCAGTGCACGCTGGGGTGCAGGAGCTGACCCACTGTTACCTGCTATCATGGGCAGTGAGTAAAGCTGCCACTTGAGGAGGCTAGCTCCCCAGCCCACTTGTGGACCCACCCATACTCCACCTCTGTTCTGTCCCAGGCCCCGTCCCCACTCTGCCCAGGCCCTGCCCTGTCTCCCTTCTCTTTTCTCCCCCTCCTTTTCCAGCCAAATCCCTGAACCCAAATTAAGCAAATGACATTTGAAAAAAACCACTCCTCTGCAGTTTCTTTCTAAAGAAAATGGAGCATGTTTTCCACTGCATGCTAAAAGTTTGGACATGCAGAAGGTACCTAATTAAAAGCATTAAATTGGGGAATAAAAAATGTCAGTCATGGGTTTTTTGATATACCCTGAAGTTTCAGAGATTTATTTGCAAAAACTTTGTAGTAAGGGCAAGTCAGCTGTCCTGCTGAATACAACATTAAATATAATGGAATACATGATACAGCTCTTCTCTGTTTTACATTTTCTTAATCAGTATTTCTAAGATGATTTTATATTTTAAATGTACTCTTAAGCCTTCGTAAAGTAATCATTCCAGATTACTACATATTTAACTCACTGAAAGAAAGACATTATTTTAAACTAATCAGTCACAGAGGTTTTGTTTTTTCATAACAATGTTCATTGCTTTTAGAAAAAGGGAACACTAATTTACTTTGGGTGATCTCTATAACAATAGACATGTTTATGAAATTTCACCAACTTTAAAAAATGTTTCCAAAGATTTTAGTTATAACAAAGAATTTTATATCTTACTAAGGTACTGATTTTGCTAGAGGGTTCTCTTAAAAGTAGTTCATCAAATAGTCAGAAGTAAAGAAAGGGAAACTCGTTTGTCCAGCTATCTGGAAGGAAAGGGGTGTTGTCCCTTTAAGGGCTCTCTTCAAATGGAGGGTGAAGGGAGAAGGGGATGGACAGAAAGGACAGGAAGACTTTGCAAGCAAGTTTTTTGTATTATAGTAATTAAAATTAAAATGTGTATTTTAGATAAGGGTGGTCCTTTGAAGGATTTATTTAAAAAACTATATGTCCGAAGATCCATATAAAAAACTATATGTCCGAAGTATTTAAGGCTAAAGATGAAGATTGTACATCTAAAAATCTATGCAGGATGTTTTAGAGATGTGATTTTTATCATCTTCAGCAACACACTAATGAAATATTTTTAAGCAAATTTTAAACTAAGGTCCTGAGAACTAACATGTTCTGAGTAAATATTACAGTAATGTACCACTGTTTTTGTCAGTAATTCAGAAACTGACATTATATAACTGGGGGTTGGGAAATGCCAGTTAAATGGCTTCATTACCACTCGAATGGCTCTTTAACAGTTTCAATGTTGTGCTAATAGGTCTGGCAGGCTGGAAGGCTTTTTCACTTTTAATGACAGGTTTCAGAGTAGCAGCCGTGTTAGTCTGTATCCGCAAAAAGAAAAGGAGTATCTGTGGCACCTTAGAGACTAACAAATTTATTGGAGCATAACCTTTCATGGGCTACAGCCCACTTCATCGGGTGCACAGAATGGAACATACTAAGTTATAACAAGTAATAAGAAATATATATACATACAGATAAGTTGGAAGTTGCCATACAAACTGAGAGAGACTAATTAGTGAAGATGAGCCATTATCAGCAGGAGAAAAAAACTTTTGTAGTGATAATCAAGATGATAATGTCACTGCAAACCTGGTGGCTGACCTTTGTGACTTTGTCCTCACCCACAACTATTTCACCTTTGGGGACAATATATACCTTTAAGTCAGCGGCACTGCTGTGGGTACCTGCATGGCTAACATTTTTGTGGCTGACTTAGAACAACGCTTCCTTAGCTCTCATCCCCTAACACCCCTACTCTGCTTGTGCTACACTGATGACATCTTCATCATCTGGACCCATGGAAAAGAAGACCTTAAGGAATTCCACCATGATTTCAACAATTTCCATCCCACCATCAACCTCAGCCTAGACCAATCCACACAAGCGGTCCATTTCCTGGACGCTACTGTACTAATAAGTGATGGTCACATAAACACCACCCTATACCAGAAACCTACTGACCGCTATACTTACCTACATGCCTCCAGCTTCCATCCAGGACACACCACATGATCCATTGTCTACAGCCAAGCTCTAAGATACAACTGCATTTGCTCCAATCCCTCAGATAGAAACAAACACCTACAAGATCTCTATCAAGCATTCTTACAACTACAATACCCACCTGCTGAAGTGAAAAAACAGATTGACAGAGCCAGAAGAGTACGCAGAAGTTACCTACTACAGGACAGGCCCAACAAAGAAAATAACAGAACGCCACTAGCTGTCACCTTCAGCCCCCAACTAAAACCTCTCCAGTGCATCATCAGAGATCTACAACCTATCCTGAAAAATGATCCCTTGCTCTCACAGATCTTGGGAGACAGACCAGTCCTCACTTACAGACAGCCCCCCTCAACCTGAAGCAAATACTCTCCAGCAACCACACACCACACAACAAAAACACTAACCCAGGAACTTATCCTTGCGACAAAGCCCGATGCCAACTCTGTCCACATATTTATTCAAGTGACACCATCATAGGACCTAATCACATTAGTCATGCCATCAGGGGCTCGTTCACCTGCACATCTACCAATGTGATATATGCCATCATGTGCCAGCAATGCTCCTCTGCCATGTACATTGGCCAAACTGGACAGTCTCTACTCAAAAGAATAAATGGACACAAATCTGACATCAGGAATCATAACATTCAAAAACCGGTAGGAGAACACTTCAGCCTCTCTGGCCACTCAGTAAAAGATTTAAGGGTGGCAATTTTGCAACAGAAAAGTTTCAAAAACAGACTCCAGTGAGAAACTGCTGAGCTTGAATTAATATGAAAACTAGATACCATTAACTTGGGTTTGAATACAGACAGAGAGTGGTTGGGTCATTACACATATTAAGTCTATTTCCCTAAAGTTAAGTATCCTCACACCTTCTTGTCAACTGTCTAAATGGGCCATCTTGATTATCACTACAAAAGTTTTTCTCTCTTGCTGATAATAGCTCATCTTAACTAATTAGCCTCTCACAGTTTGGCAACTTCCAACTTATCTGTATGTATATATATTTCTTCTTACTATATGTTCCATTCTATGCATCTGACGAAGTAGGCTGTAGCCCATGAAAGCTTATGCTCTAATATATTTGCTAGTCTCTACGGTGCCACAAGTACTCCTGTTCTTTTCACTTTTAAGTTACTAGATCCCTTGTGGAATAAAGAGTCACCAGGCTGCAGCAGCTAGCTGTGGGAGCCTTCAGGAAGGGTCAGAACAGGGATAGGAAGAGGCGGGAAGGTGGATGCTAAGACCCAAGGATGCCCCAAATTTTTGGTTGCCCTACGCAGCCACGTATGCTGCGTGTGGCTAAGGTTGGCCCTACTCCTCCCCTCCGCCCCCAACACCTTCTATGCCAGCTGAAAGACTGACCTTAATCAAGATGAAGAAGAAATGGACAAGGGAAAACATATTCTCAGATCCTCAAAAGCTCCAAGTCCAGGGGCCACAAAACACATGAGTGGAGGGAATTCATGAGAGGAAAGACAAAATAACAGGGAGGAGTATAGGGAAGTCCACCAAGACATTATGTGGCTCCTGAGACAGAAAGCACAAATGCTACAAAGGATTATGAAGCAAAATGCCCAGAACACTTACAGTCAGCAGGAATTGTACTTCACAGACAAATTTATTTCTCTGGAACCTGGACCATATTGCCAGGATAGTATATCACAGTATCCCTTTAACTTAACTCTGTTGTAAGATATGGTGAATTGCTATGAGTTTGTGTACACTGAAAACTGTGTTTTTCATGCAAGAACAGTCAGCACCTTGCACTTCTTCTTTAAATAGTTAAAGCCTTTTTTAGAAGTATTTTTATTGTTTATTACTGCTGAATAAAGTTTTACTTTGAAAAATGAAGATATATTGATTTTGTTTTACAAAACAGACATGTACAACCCTGCAAAAAAAATTACTCCCACCAAAATCAAAAGTATGTTAACAATTCATTTAAAATTAATATACAAGCTAAGTACATGAATTAACACAAACCAGCACAGTGTAGTTATGGCACAGAGCCAAAGTGTTTCTTTAAGGACTCCCTCAGCCATGAAGTGCCTTAGTTTGTTCTTGAAATTGCCCTTGTGTGTGGCTGTTTGGAATCAGCAGTCTTTCCATTTTCCCCACCCACCCCGCTGGTAATGTTTCTCCCTTTGCTTCACAAATATTAGATAAACTAACATGCAGCAATAACTGTAGGAATATTTGGCTCACTGAGGTGCAGCCTAGTCATGAGGCTTCTCCCATGTCCTTTCAGTTTGCCAGATGCACATTCAACACTCAACCTTCACCTGCTGAGACAATAGTTAAATTTTTCCTTGCTGTTGTCCTGGTGTATGGCTCCACAAGCCACTGAAACAAAATTTTAGCTGGGTCCCTGAGTATTACAGCTGGCATTGCAGCCCCATCAATGTGAATGTGTTGCTCTGGGCAAAATGTCCTGTTTGTAGCTTTAAAAAGTCGGGTATTCCAAAAGATTAAAACATCATGCACCTTCTCTGACCATCCTATATTAATGTCAGTGAAACATCCCCTGTTATCCACCAACACTTGCATAACCCTGGAAAAAGTGTCCTTTGTTCTCATGTGGGGGGTGGGGCAGAATCAGGATATATGTTTTTATATCGCCCTACCATGGCTTGGGAAGCCTATTGCGTTGTCTGTCGATTTCCTGCATGTTGCCCAGAGTCCTAGTTTTGTGCAGCAAGGTGTGCTTAATGACCTCGCACACTGAAATGACAGCTTCCCCCACAATAGACTTTCCAATACAAAATTGACTGTCAGATGTCCAACAGCAGTCTGGGGTTGGAAGCTTCCAGAGTATGATCGCCACCTATTTCTTCACTGTCAAAACAGCTCTCATGTTGGTGCGTCTGTGCGGAGGGGTCAGATTGTGATGTAAATTTGGCACACTGTATGCTTGTTTCACTTGCCCAGAAGTGTCTCTCCACCATGTGCATTTAGTCAGTGAATGCCTCTAGCACGTGGCAACTTTCATTCACTGCATCATTTGCTCTGAGGTTTTCTCATTTCTACTGTGGTACTTGTTGAAGTTCTGCAAGCACCCTCTCTCTAAGGGTTTGTCTGCACAAGTTAGTGTGTGGCAAGCTAGGGTGTGAATCTGCAGTTACACTAACTTGCCACATTACCTGCTACAGCACACTAAAAGTTCTGTAGTATGTGTTAATATTCTGCTGTTTCAAATGGGAGTGTGTTGCAGTGCACTATGGAATGTTTAGTGGACTGTAGCAGGGTCCACATGGCAAATTAGTGTGTGTCAGCTTAAAATGCTGCAGATTTGCACCCTGGCTTGCTGTACATTAATTTGTCATGTAGATATTCCCTCAAACAGACACGAGCTCTGCTGATCTATTCAACATCCATACTTCTGCCACTGAGATGGCAGAGAGATTGAGAACTGACACAAAAAACTTGGGGAATTTTTAAAAAATGGAGTGGAGAGAAGGTTATAGGATGGAAGAGAGAATTATGGGACTTGACCCCAAGCTCCCTCAATTCCCTGAGAAGCATTCTGCTATTCCACAATTATTATTGCATGGTATCCTTCCCACACCTGGGCAGAAACTAGTCCTTTCCATTCCTCTCTGTCATTTGCTGCTCAAGATTGACTGTTCTGTCCTTTGTGCCAAGAGTTCTTAAAGTTTCTCTTGGATGCCTTCATTTCCCACACTATTTGGTTTTTACTTGATAGCTTCATGTGGGAGTCTGCACTGCATCCAGAGTATATGATCCACATATGTCCAGTGCATCCTTCTGATTCTGGCAGAAAGAACTGATGGTTGGTGGCTTCTTGGATCTCTTTGCTTGTAATAATGATGCCAAGAGTCTTTTGTAGGCACTTATTTTTGAAGGCAGTTAGTTTTCTAACTGACTTTTTGGTAGATTTCTAGCTCTTGCACCCATAGATTAGTACTGAGACTACATTTGAATTGAAAGTTCTCAGTTTTCTTCTGATGTTATATATCTTTGATTTCCATATGTTGTTTAGTATGTCTTTCCTATCCTTGATGTCACTTCCTTCTTGAGGTCTCTGTTGGCCAATATAGTGCTGCCTAGGTAGATAAACTGTTTTCTTGATATTTTTGCCTTTTAATGTGATGTTACTGCTTGACCTCTGAGTTTTAAGGATGTTTGTTCTAGCATAACTAATTTTGAGTCCTGCTTGGTCTGTCTGGTTGTTCACCCTTACTGAGCACTTTGTATCTGTATACATGATGATATTGACAACTTTAGTTGGGATTCCATAGGATTAAAGAATATTCTACAACGTATGTCTCTGCAGCTTGTGAAATAAGTGATTACAGCATGTGATTAATGTATGAGTTATGTCTTTATTCGTTTCATTAGTTTTAAGTGCTTGGATTTTGCAGATGATATTATAGGGAAAGGTTTATTACTTTGCAATCTTAACTAATTTTGAAATGAAGTGGGGTTTATCTAGGGTCTGGGAATGAAGGAAATCTTTTGACCCAAGTGAGTTGTTGAAGTCTGTTTGGTCTGGCTAAAGATCTCTATGAGAGATGCTGTAATTCCTTGAATGAGCTACCAAAAGCAGAATAAATACTGCCTTTGTAAAGGAATACAGGGTAGCTAATTGGTAGTGTGCTGTAGACAATAATTGGGAAGAATTGTATTGGTCGTCATCAAAGGAAAAGGGGACAAAATTTTAAATTTAAATTATAGCCCAGAAGAAGACAGTGAACTTTTATGGGAAAATGAGCGTAAGGTACCCCTTCATTCCCTTGCATGGGTTACTCAAACCATGGTTAGAAATGTAGGAGAGGAAGTAGGCTCCGCAGAGCCACTACATTTTTCCCCATGCATGTGGGTGGGAGCGGACAGGGAATAGGTGAAGCCTTGACTGTGCCATCTTCCCACCTCCTCCAGCTCCATGTGACATCCAGCATAGCTTCCCTAATATGCTAGGGAACATATATTGCACCAGTTATACCTCTGATGCAATTTATGCCTTTGCTGGAGCAGTGGAGAAACTGGAAGGGAGATTGCTACTCGTGGAGTCATAATCTACTTCCTGGGCTGCTGGGACAGTATAACAGCATACTGTGGCATGCTCTGGGCTCATAGAAAAACCGTATTGAGCCCTGTCTATCCTTGATATTTATATTGTATTTTTATTAACATTTCATCTAGGACTTTTTGGCTGTTTTTCCTTGCATTGTTCTTAGCCTGATTGCTCAGCCTAGGTATGATATTATAATTCTCAAAGTTGCTTTTTCTGGTTGAGTTCCAGTTCCTCGTAGTGGTGCTGCCTGTTGTTCAGGGGCTAATGTATACTACTGTACAGTTGATATTCTGTCAGGAAAGAATCTTAAAACCCTTCCTAATCTACATTTATGTAGAAAAAAATTGTGAAGTTATATACAGCAATAATGGCACAATTTTCTTTTTCTTACCCTCTTAATTAAACTATAGACACTCCATTGGAAAACCTGTTGGTGTCTAAAATCTTGGAACGTTTACTGTATATGTGGAATACCAGACTTGATTCACAAAAAGAAAAGGAGTACTTGTGGCACCTTAGAGACTAACAAATTTATTAGAGCATAAGCTTTCGTGAGCTACAGCTCACTTCATCGGATGAAGTGAGCTGTAGCTCACGAAAGCTTATGCTCTAATAAATTTATTAGTCTCTAAGGTGCCACAAGTACTCCTTTTCTTTTTGCGAATACAGACTAACACGGCTGCTACTCTGAAGACTTGATTCAGTGTTTCAATCTGAAACAAAATAATGACACCCCAGGTGATAGCTATCTGGTATGGTCAGTAAGTTTATCTACAGATACAGAGGAGTGTGTGCAAGTGCACATGTTAATAATGCTTGGCAGTTACCGTATGAGATTCTTAGGAACTCTGTGTTGCAGCACAGAGCCTGTAGCTGAAATTGACAAATTTAAGAGATGTACTTGCTTGGCATCTGGGGTGCCATTAATCACATTTGTGATCACACTTGAAAATTTATAACTATTCACTTTGGGGAGTGAGGGTAAGGCAGAAATGTGTGTAAATGGGCTTTATTTTCAAAAGATTTACAGCAGTGGGGGTAAGGCAAATTCTCGTACTTAATATTCACATTTTAGGCTATGGGATTTGTATATTCATACCTTTTTGTCTTTCTCCCACAGTTTTTAAATTTGCATTGACATCATATGGGTGAATCACATATTTGTCATGCACATCCTGTTTTGAAGAACAGATAGGGTAACAAGGCCTAAAGAGATGCTTACTTAGATTAAAATGCAAAAGAGATTTTTTGAAATAAGTTTAATAATAGAAATTGTTGAGTTCTGCTGACATATTGGGAACATATGTCGTGTTGATGGTGCTCAAGGAGTTGGCATGCTTAGACGTGGTAAAAATGTAGTGACAGTGTACCTTCCAGTGAAACAAGTGGTCACTGTGGTGCAAATAGTTTTGGACTTTAAATGTATTTCTTTAGTGGGTGTATCTTAGAAATTCTTTTCTAGCATAACAGAAACATTGCCCTATATAGTGATTTGATTTTATTTTTTTCCAACTACAAGTATCTGTTTACTTTGTAATTGATGCTGCTGAAATATTGAAAGAGTATATATAGATAGTTGCACATCTAGATTTTGGGCAAACTGAATGATTTTGTAACTGAAGAAGAGATGGAATAATATATATTGGTGGTGTGCTGTGGGGTTTTTTTAAGGTCTAGTTGCAATGCAGTACGTTCTGCAGAATTGTGTAAAGACTATTACATTGGGTAAGATAAAGCTAAACTCCAGATATTATGCAATATGAAATTCTGGTACAGCTGGCATGTTATTACCAATTTTCAGTGTTAATGCTTGATCAATAATTCACTAAGAAGCAATATTCTGAGACTTCTTAGAATAAGCACAGACACTTAATAATGACTTTAGTGGTATAATTTGTTGGCACAAAGTATTTCATTTTATAATAGTTAATATTCATGGGCCAGATTGTTCCCTTACACATTTAAAAACTATGGAAGGAGAGATTTTACTTGGATATCTATTGAGGAATTCCTTGTGGAGATTAATTCCCATTGTCCCATCAGGGGGCAAGAGAAATTTTTTGCCTTTACTGCTGGTTTATATTAGGAGCTACTCTATTTGGAAATTTTGAGGAAATTTTATTTTGATATTTATCTGGATGTATTTTAAGGTAAGTGGCTTCTGTTGATGGCAAGAATAACGAGAGGAAAAGAACAAGAAAGTCAAGAGCGCTCTCCTCATTACATTTGTTTTTATTATTATTTGAATTGTGTTAGCCCTAGAAAGTCCAGTAAGGGATCAAAGCTTCATTATGTTAGGCATTGTACAAACGTGTAGTGAAACTTGGGACTTGCACTTGGTCTTGTACATCCTAGCTAAATTACTTAACCAGCAGGCTATAGAATTGTTATCCCACTTCTTGCCTGGCCGACTGACTCTCCATTGCCATCATGAATGATGATGATGAATAGCCTCTTTCCTACTCTCTTCATGATTTGTGAATCTAGTTCTCTTTTGCTTTTGTCAAAATGCATGAAATAAAACTAATTTTTTACACTTGATTGAAACAAGGATTTAAAATGATTTTTAAAGGTATTGCTGCAAAGGGGAGATTTGAACCTGGGAGGCAGTGACCATGAGATGGTTGAGTTCAGGATCCTGACACAAGGAAGAAACGAGAGCAGCAGAATACAGACCCTGGACTTCAGAAAAGCAGACTTTGACTCCCTCAGGGAACTGATGGGCAGGATCCCTTGGGAGAATAACATGAAGGGGAAAGGAGTCCTGGAGAGCTGGCTGTATTTTAAAGAATCCTTATTGAGGTTGCAGGAACAAACCATCCCGATGTGTAGAAAGAATAGTAAAGTATGGCAGGCGACCAGCTTGGCTTAACAGTGAAATCCTTGCTGATCCTAAACGCAAAAAAGAAGCTTACAAGAAGTGGAAGATTGGACAAATGACCAAGGAGGAGTATAAAAATATTGCTCAGGCATGCAGGAATGAAATCATAGAATCATAGAATCATAGAATATCAGGGTTGGAAGGGACCCCAGAAGGTCATCTAGTCCAACCCCCTGCTCAAAGCAGGACCAAGTCCCAGTTAAATCATCCCAGCTAGGGCTTTGTCAAGCCTGACCTTAAAAACCTCTAAGGAAGGAGATTCTACCACCTCCCTAGGTAACGCATTCCAGTGTTTCACCACCCTCTTAGTGAAAAAGTTTTTCCTAATATCCAATCTAAACCTCCCCCATTGCAACTTGAGACCATTACTCCTCGTTCTGTCATCTGCTACCATTGAGAACAGTCTAGAGCCATCCTCTTTGAAACCCCCTTTCAGGTAGTTGAAAGCAGCTATCAAATCCCCCCTCATTCTTCTCTTCTGCAGACTAAACAATCCCAGCTCCCTCAGCCTCTCCTCATAAGTCATGTGCTCTAGACCCCTAATCATTTTCGTTGCCCTTCGTTGTACTCTTTCCAATTTATCCACATCCTTCCTGTAGTGTGGGGCCCAAAACTGGACACAGTACTCCAGATGAGGCCTCACCAGTGTCGAATAGAGGGGAACGATCACGTCCCTCGATCTGCTCGCTATGCCCCTACTTATACAACCCAAAATGCCATTGGCCTTCTTGGCAACAAGGGCACACTGCTGACTCATATCCAGCTTCTCGTCCACTGTCACCCCTAGGTCCTTTTCCGCAGAACTGCTGCCGAGCCATTCGGTCCCTAGTCTGTAGCGGTGCATTGGATTCTTCCATCCTAAGTGCAGGACCCTGCATTTATCCTTATTGAACCTCATTAGATTTCTTTTGGCCCAATCCTCCAATTTGTCTAGGTCCTTCTGTATCCTATCCCTCCCCTCCAGCGTATCTACCACTCCTCCCAGTTTAGTATCATCCGCAAATTTGCTGAGAGTGCAATCCACACCATCCTCCAGATCATTTATGAAGATATTGAACAAAACGGGCCCCAGGACCGACCCCTGGGGCACTCCACTTGACACCGGCTGCCAACTAGACATGGAGCCATTGATCACTACCCGTTGAGCCCGACAATCTAGCCAGCTTTCTACCCACCTTATAGTGCATTCATCCAGCCCATACTTCCTTAACTTGCTGACAAGAATGCTGTGGGAGACCGTGTCAAAAGCTTTGCTAAAGTCAAGAAACAATACATCCACTGTTTTCCCTTCATCCACAGAACCAGTAATCTCATCATAAAAGGCGATTAGATTAGTCAGGCATGACCTTCCCTTGGTGAATCCATGCTGACTGTTCCTGATCACTTTCCTCTCCTCTAAGTGCTTCAGGATTGATTCTTTGAGGACCTGCTCCATGATTTTTCCAGGGACTGAGGTGAGGCTGACCGGCCTGTAGTTCCCAGGATCCTCCTTCTTCCCTTTTTTAAAGATGGGCACTACATTAGCCTTTTTCCAGTCATCCGGGACTTCCCCCGTTCGCCACGAGTTTTCAAAGATAATGGCCAAGGGCTCTGCAATCACAGCCGCCAATTCCTTCAGCACTCTCGGATGCAATTCGTCCGGCCCCATGGACTTGTGCACGTCCAGCTTTTCTAAATAGTCCCTAACCACCTCTATCTCTACAGAGGGCTGGCCATCTCTTCCCCATTTTGTGTTGCCCAGCACAGCAGTCTGGGAGCTGACCTTGTTAGTGAAAACAGAGGCAAAAAAAGCATTGAGTACATTAGCTTTTTCCACATCCTCTGTCACTAGCTTGCCTCCCTCATTCAGTAAGGGGCCCACACTTTCCTTGGCTTTCTTCTTGTTGCCAACATACCTGAAGAAACCCTTCTTGTTACTCTTGACATCTCTTGCTAGCTGCAGCTCCAGGTGCGATTTGGCCCTCCTGATATCTTTCCTACATGCCCGAGCAATATTTTTATACTCTTCCCTGGTCATATGTCCAAGCTTCCACTTCTTGTAAGCTTCTTTTTATGTTTAAGATCCGCTAGGATTTCACCATTAAGCCAAGCTGGTCGCCTGCCATATTTACTATTCTTTCGACTCATCGGGATGGTTTGTCCCTGTAACCTCAACAGGGATTCCTTGAAATACAGCCAGCTCTCCTGGACTCCCTTCCCTTTCATGTTAGTCCCCCAGGGGATCCTGGCCATCTGTTCCCTGAGGGAGTCAAAGTCTGCTTTCCTGAAGTCCAGGGTCCGTATCCTGCTGCTTACCTTTCTTCCCTGCGTCAGGATCCTGAACTCAACCAACTCATGGTCACTGCCTCCCAGATTCCCATCCACTTTTGCTTCCCCCACTAATTCTACCCGGTTTGTGAGAAGCAGGTCAAGAAAAGCGCTCCCCCTAGTTGGCTCCCCTAGCACTTGCACCAGGAAATTGTCCCCTACGCTTTCCAAAAACTTCCTGGATTGTCTATGCACCGCTGTATTGCTCTCCCAGCAGATATCAGGAAAATTAAAGTCACCCATGAGAATCAGGGCATGCGATCTAGTAGCTTCCGTGAGTTGCCGGAAGAAAGCCTCATCCACCTCATCCCCCTGGTCCGGTGGTCTATAGCAGACTCCCACCATGACATCACTCTTGTTGCACACACTTCTAAACTTAATCCAGAGACACTCAGGTTTTTCCACAGTTTCGTACCGGAGCTCTGAGCAGTCATACTGCTCCCTTACATACAGTGCTACTCCCCCACCTTTTCTGCCCTGCCTGTCCTTCCTGAACAGTTTATAACCATCCATGACTGTACTCCAGTCATGTGAGTTATCCCACCAAGTCTCTGTTATTCCAATCACGTCATAATTCCTTGACATCACCAGGACCTCCAGTTCTCCCTGCTTGTTTCCAAGGCTTTGTGCATTTGTATATAAGCACTTGAGATAACCTGTTGATCGCCCCTCATTCCCAGTATGAGGCAGGAGCCCTCCCCTCACAGACCTTCCTGCCTGTGCTTCCTCCCGGTATCCCGCTTTCCCACTTACCTCAGGGCTTTGGTCTCCTTCCCCCGGTGAACCTAGTTTAAAGCCCTCCTCACTAGGTTAGCCAGCCTGCTGGCAAAGATGTTCTTCCCTCTCTTCGTAAGATGGAGCCCGTCTCTGCCCAGCACTCCTCCTTCATGGAACACCATCCCATGGTCAAAGAATCCAAAGCCTTCTCTCCGACACCACCTGCGTAGCCATTCGTTGACCTCCACGATTCGACGGTCCCTACCCAGGCCTTTTCCTTCCACGGGGAGGATGGACGAGAACACCACTTGCGCCTCCAACTCCTTTATCCTTCTTCCCAGAGCCACATAGTCCGCAGTGATCCGCTCAAGGTCATTCTTGGCAGTATCATTGGTGCCCACGTGGAGAAGCAGGAAGGGGTAGCGATCCGAGGGCTTGATGAGTCTCGGCAGTCTCTCCGTCACATCACGAATCTTAGCCCCTGGCAAGCAGCAGACTTCTCGGTTTTCCCGGTCAGGGCGGCAGATAGATGACTCAGTCCCCCGGAGGAGAGAGTCCCCGACCACCACCACCCGCCTTCTCCTCTTGGGAGTGGTGGTCGTGGAACCTCCAACCTCAGGACATCGCATCTCATGCCTCCCAACCAGCGGAGTCTCCTTCTGCTTTCTCCCCCCAGACATATCATCTGGTCCACTCTCCGCATTGGTACCTGTGGAGAGAACATGAAAGCGGTTAGTTACCTGTGTCTGTGTTACTGGAACCCGGACATTCCGCTTACCTCTTCTGGAGGTCACATGTTGCCAAGCTTCTTCACTGGCCTCTTGGCTCATCTGTGCAACCTGCTCTATATCTTTAGAGCTTTGTGCCCCTAGAAGGCTATCCTGAGTTTGGTCCAGAAAATCCTCAGTCTCTCGTATACAACGCAGGGTCGTTACCTGTTGCTCCAGACCTTCAATCTTCTCTTCCAATATGGAGACCAGCTTGCACTTTGTACAGACAAAGTCGCTTCTGTCCTGTGGAAGAAAGACAAACATGGCACATCCAGTGCAGGTCACAACAGCTGAATTCCCCCCTTCCATATCACCTACCTACTACGGAGCTTCCTCAGAGACGTTGGCAAGATGTAAGCCTCACTGGGCTCGCTCCAGGCGAACTCCCAGGCAAACTCCTGCTGTGAGCTGCTCTGCTGTCCCCGCTGCTCAGCTGGTTCGCGAGGCTCTGGCTATTTTTAAACAGCCAGGCTTCCCTGACGCAAACACACAGACACCCTAATGCCCGCCCCCTGCAGGCTAGCAGCC
Source organism: Dermochelys coriacea (assembly GCF_009764565.3). Lineage (NCBI taxonomy): Eukaryota > Metazoa > Chordata > Testudines > Dermochelyidae > Dermochelys > Dermochelys coriacea. The sequence continues at coordinate 20,635,298 of NC_050077.1, forward strand.
AATCAGACACTCACTCAGGCTCCCTCCCAGCAAACACACGCTCGGATACTTCCTCAGCAAGCAAACACACACACTCGGATACTTACCAGTCCCAGGCAAACTCCTGCTGTGAGCTGCTCTGCTGTCCCCGCTGCTCCGCTGGTTCGCTGCCGCTCAGCTGGTTCGCGAGGCTCCGGCTATTTTTAAACAGCCAGGCTTCCCTGACGCAAACACACAGACACCCTAATGCCCGCCCCCTGCAGGCTAGCAGCCAATCAGACACTCACTCAGGCTCCCTCCCAGCAAACACACGCTCGGATACTTCCTCAGCAAGCAAACACACACACTCGGATACTTACCAGTCCCAGGCAAACTCCTGCTGTGAGCTGCTCTGCTGTCCCCGCTGCTCCGCTGGTTCGCTGCCGCTCAGCTGGTTCGCGAGGCTCCGGCTATTTTTAAACAGCCAGGCTTCCCTGACGCAAACACACAGACACCCTAATGCCCGCCCCCTGCAGGCTAGCAGCCAATCAGACACTCACTCAGGCTCCCTCCCAGCAAACACACGCTCGGATACTTCCTCAGCAAGCAAACACACACACTCGGATACTTACCAGTCCCAGGCAAACTCCTGCTGTGAGCTGCTCTGCTGTCCCCGCTGCTCCGCTGGTTCGCTGCCGCTCAGCTGGTTCGCGAGGCTCCGGCTATTTTTAAACAGCCAGGCTTCCCTGACGCAAACACACAGACACCCTAATGCCCGCCCCCTGCAGGCTAGCAGCCAATCAGACACTCACTCAGGCTCCCTCCCAGCAAACACACGCTCGGATACTTCCTCAGCAAGCAAACACACACACTCGGATACTTACCAGTCCCAGGCAAACTCCTGCTGTGAGCTGCTCTGCTGTCCCCGCTGCTCCGCTGGTTCGCTGCCGCTCAGCTGGTTCGCGAGGCTCCGGCTATTTTTAAACAGCCAGGCTTCCCTGACGCAAACACACAGACACCCTAATGCCCGCCCCCTGCAGGCTAGCAGCCAATCAGACACTCACTCAGGCTCCCTCCCAGCAAACACACGCTCGGATACTTCCTCAGCAAGCAAACACACACACTCGGATACTTACCAGTCCCAGGCAAACTCCTGCTGTGAGCTGCTCTGCTGTCCCCGCTGCTCCGCTGGTTCGCTGCCGCTCAGCTGGTTCGCGAGGCTCCGGCTATTTTTAAACAGCCAGGCTTCCCTGACGCAAACACACAGACACCCTAATGCCCGCCCCCTGCAGGCTAGCAGGAAGGCCAAATCAGGAAGGCCAAATCACACTTGGCGTTGCAGCTAGCAAGGGATGTTAAGAGTAACAAGAAGGGTTTCTTCAGATATGTTAGCAACAAGAAGAAGGTCAAGGCAAGTTTGGGCCTCTTACTGAATGAGGGAGGCAACCTAGTGACAAAGGATGTGGAAAAAGCTACTGTACTCAATGCTTTTTTTCCCCTCTGTCTTCATAAACAAGGTCGGCTCCTAGACTACTGCACTGGGCAGCACAGTATGGTGAGGAGGTGACCAGCCCTCTGTGGAGAAAGAAGTGGTTCAGGGCTATTTAGAAAAGCTGGACGAGCACAAGTCCATGGGGCCGGTTGCACTGCATCCGAGGGTGCTAAGGAGTTGGCAGATGTGACTGCAGAGCCATTGACCATTATTATTGAAAACTCGTGGCCATCAGGGGAGGTCCCGGGTGACTGGAAAAAGACTGATGTAGTGCCTATCTTTAAAAAAGAGAACGAGGAGGATCTGGGGAACTACAGGCCAGTCAGCCTCTCCTCAGTCCCTGGAAACATCATGGAACAGGTCCTCAAGGAATCAATTCTGAAGCACTTAGAGGAGAGGAAAGTGATCAGGAACAGTCAGCATGGATTCACCAAGGGAAAGTCATGCCTAACTAACCTAATTGCCTTCTATGATGAGATAACTGGCTCTGTGGAAGAGGGGAAAGCAGTGAACGTGTTATTCCTTGACTTTAGCAAAGTTTTTGATATGGTCTCCCACAGTATTCTTGCCAGCAAGTTAAAGAAGTATGGCCTGGATGAATGGACTATAAGGTGGATAGAAAGCTGGCTAGCTCATCTGGCTCAGTGGGTAGTGATCAATGGCTCCATGTCTAGCTCGCAGCTGGTATCAAGTGGAGTGCCCCAAGGGTAGGTCCTGGGGCCGGTTTTGTTCAATATCTTCCTTAACGATCTGGAGGATGGTGTGGATTGCACCCTCAGCAAGTTTGCAGATGACACTAAACTGGGAGGAGCGGTAGATACGCTGGTAGGTAGGGATAGGATACAGAGGGCCCTAACAGAGGGATTCCCTAAATTGGAAGACTGGGCCAAAAGAAATCTGATGAGGTTCAACAAGGACAAGTGCAGAATCCTGCACTTAGGACGGAAGAATCCCATGCACTGCTACCGACTAGGGAACGAGGGGCTAGGCAGCAGTTCTGCAGTAAAGGACCTATGGGTTACAGTGAACAAGAAGCTGGATATGAGTCAACAGTGTGCCCTTGTTGCCAAGAAAGCTAACGGCATTTTGGGCTGTATAAGTAGGAGCATTACCAGCAGATCGAGGGACATGATCGTTCCCCTCTATTCGGCATTGGTGTGGCCTCATCTGGAGTACTGTGTTCAGTTTTGGGCCTCTCACTACAAGAAGGATGTGGAAAAACTGGAAAGCGTCCAGCAGAGGGCAACAAAAATGATTACGGGGCTAGAGCACATGATTTATGAGGAGAGGCTGAGGGAACTGGGATTATTTAGTCTGCAGAAGAGAAGAATGAAGAGGAATTTGATAGCTGCTTTCAACTACCTGAAAGGGGGGTTCCAAAGAAGTTGGATCTAGACTGTTCTCAGTGGTACCAAATGACAGAACGAGGAGTAATGGTCTCAAATTGCAGTGGGGGAGGTTTAGGTTGGATATTAGCAAAACCTTTTTCATTAGGAGGGTGGTGAAGCACTGGAATGGGTTACCTAGGGAGGTGGTGGAATCTCCTTTCTTTGAGGTTTTTATGGTCAGGCTTGACAAAGCCTGGCTGGGATGATTTAGTTGGGGACTGGTCCTGCTTCGAGCAGGGGGTTGGACTAGATGATCTCTTGAGGTCCTTTCCAACCCTGATATTCTATGATTCTGGGAAGGGGGATGATGTAGTGGCTTTAGAGATTTTAAAGGGAAGCACCTCCTTTGCATAAAGGGCACTGAGAGAAAGTGCAAAAGTACTTGTAGGAAAAAATCAGTAATGAATAATAGGTCCTGTCATCACTGGTGGAGCCCAGGCAGGTGTTGATGGCTTAATAGCACGTAAGAAATAAGTATAGCAGCATGGCTGGACTAAGCCAAGTATTGGGCCTTAAGAATGAGCATAAGTAGGTTTTGGTGTAGTGTAATAGGCAGAGCCTGTGGAGGGATACAAAAGGAGGGTAGAGGTAATCAGGCAAATGAGGTAGGAAGATAACCTTTCCAGCAGTGTTTTAAATGGGTTTAAGGAGGGCAAGATGTCAGAAAAGAGGATGGAGCTTGAGGTAGTCAAGACAAGATGACAAGGGCCTGGATGAGCCTCTTACCTTTGTGAACAGAGAGGGAAGGCTCAATCATAAAGATGTTTTACAGGAAGAAACATCACAACCTGAATTTGGCTTGGATGTATATTGAGCTCTATCAAAAGATGACACCCAGATTGTAGGCCTGAATGACAGGGAGGTTTGTGGTACTGTTCATGGTGAGTGAGAGTAAAGGGAAAGGATTGGGTAGGAGGAAGAGCAAGAACTCAGTTTTGGTGATTTTCATCCTTAACTGATGGCTGGACATAAACAAAGATATGTTAAAAGGCAGTCTGAGATTTTAGTTTGGCTAGAAGGAGATGAGTCCAGAGTGAAGAGATAAAGAAGATATAGTAGAACCTCAGACTGGTCAGTCCCACACCTAATTTGAACTGGAAGTACGCAATCAGGTGGCAGCAGCAGAGACCAAAAAAAAAAGCAAATACAGTAAAGTTGTGTGTTAAATATAAACTACTAAAAAATGAAGGAAAAGTTTCCTTACCTTGTAAAATATTTTTTTAAAACTGTTTCTGTGCTTGTTTCATTTGAATTAAAATGGTGAAAAGCAGCATTTTTCTTCTGCATAGTACAGTTTCAAAGCTGTATTAAGTCAGTGTTCAATTGTAAACTTTTGAAAGAACCACCATAACATTTTGTTCAGAGTTACAAACATTTTAGAGTTACGAACAACTTCCATTCCCTAGGTGTTCATAACTCTGAGATTCTACTGTAGTTGAAGTTGGGTGTTTTGAAAGTTAGAGTGCACATGAGGTGGATTCTTCAAATGAAACTCTGATGGAGTAGTTAGAAATTAAAGCATATATTTGATATGATTAGTAAATATAGTTTCTGTGCATGAATGTCATAATACTGTCCAGTGTGTTGTTTCCTATCTGAACCCTTTAACAGAAGAATAGGTTCTTTGGAATTAGACCTGAAGGGACATCCTCAACTAAAATATTAGACTTCGGCATGAAATGTTTTTGATCTGATATTGTTAAAAATAACTGTGCTTCACACAGCAATGGGGACAGAAAATGTTTTTAAAGTAGACAAATGTGGTTGCAGAACTACAAAATGGTATATCAGCATACATGGAAGGAGTTGAAACTATTTTGAACTTTAGTTTTTTAAAAATGATTAGATTTCAGATTGGCTGTGTCCCTGAAGTAATTGTTAACACAAGCCAACTAACTTCTGCTGGCAATGCACTTTTAATTTTTTTACTTGAAATTGGCAATATAATGGGACAGATTTTTCTGAGAAGTTACACTGCAAATCCATTATATTGTTAATTGGGAAAATGATCTGCATTAGCCTTGAAAGTCTATCAACTGTATTGCTCCCTTTCTTCTTAATCTTTCAGGACCAAAAATTGTGTTTTGAGTGTTCCTTAATTCTTAGAATGTCATCAGTCAGTTGTTGGGATGATTATTTCTTTGATTGAATATCATTTGTAATCTAGAAAACTACCAAAATTTATCTTTCTCCACAGTCTATTAAGTCTAGAGAAGAGACTCATTTGCCCAAGAAGTCTCGGCTGTGGATTTCTTTGTAAAACACAGAAGAATTCTTGGGTCATTTAAGTTAGAAGTGGCAGTGAACTCAGTCCTTTTCATGAAATATTTTAACTAGTTCTAGCTCTTAACCATCATACTGGTTTTAAATGACCACTTAAAACATTTAAACTGGGCAATGGTGAATTGCTAGCCTTCTGGTGTAGTAGTGAACTTTTTGGTATCATTTTGTAAACTGATCTTTGTCTATTCAAAGAATCTTTCTGAAATTACATGCACAGTGAGCCTGTGGGCTCCTTGAGGATGTTAACAATGTATTAATTGAGGTTTTTGCATTCTTTCTGTACAGTTTTAGATGAGGAGTCAAGATAAGAATATTGACGTTTACAATGAAATTGGGTAATCTTTTTCACGTTGGCTCAAATTCAAAGATGGTGGTGTTTACACTTCAGTAAATTGGCATCAGTGTGTCTTATAAACTGAGGGGGCAGAAGTGCAGGGTTGTAGCAAGAAAAGCATTGAAAAGGAGTAGGATGTAAGATAAAGTAGGATGTGTGTGTGGAAATGGGGAACAGGCTATGCTTTATCTTAAACCTTTTCACACCTTGTTACATCCTCCTGTTGTTGCTTCTGCTACTGCTAGAAACCAATCTGTTCACCTCCTGTACCCAGCATGTAAATTACTCACAGGAATGGTTCTTCCATGTACATCACTTCTGAATTTGGCATCCTTTATCCAGCTGTAATCTATTGTTATGCTCATTCATAAACAGCTGTACTTCAGTGTTGGATTAAATGATTCCTGTATATTGTTGCTTATAAATGCTGTGGTATTCTTTAGGATGTAAACATGCCCATAAAAATGCAAGGAACCATTTTTAAAAGGTGGCATTCACAAGGTCCAGCTCACTTTAGACTAAATTTTTACACAGTTGTTGTACTACCCCATGATTTGTCATTTGACAATACAATGAAGTCAGTCAGAATGACTTAGTCATTATCTAGAACAATACCATTTTTCACAGCCAGTCATAATGTATATGCTCTATTAAACTGAAATGGTGTACATGATTTACCTTAAAACAAATGTGTGTAGAGACATAGGAGAGCAATAAAGTTTCACTTTATTGACCTGGGTTCTGAAAATTATCTGAACTGTCCTTTATACAGAGACTTCTTTCTGCTTGTTAAATTACTTGTAGTATGATGGTAAGTGGGCTTGTGACATTCCGTAAACCACAAATGGATGAGTTTAAAAACGAATCCACAAAGAGAAAACAGTTTTTGTATTCTTAAAAATAGAAAATCCAGTGAAATGTAATATTTCAGAATGAAGGTGAGGAAATTGCCTGATCTTGAAAAGATAAATATGAACACTTCGTGTTCTCACAGATATGATATCTATGCCAAGAAAAGGACAGGAGAATCTTGTTCAACATGCTCCTGTGTGCACTTTGTAAGACTAATAGTCATAAGGCAGTGAGAAGATGGAATTGCTTTAATGTTGAAGGTCAGTCAGACAAATTAACAAACAGGCTGTTCAGTAGACAAAGTCCATACAAAAGGATATTGCAGGAGAAAACAAATCACCTTGTCTGGCATTCATACTTAGTATAAACTCTTTTGAATGGGAAGACTACTGTGAAAACTTTGAAAACGAAGCGCAAGTACACTTTATATTAGGCCCTGATCTATGCCATGTTAGCCAAAAGAAAGCAGTTTTACAGCTTTCCATGCATGCAGTATTTTCCTTTGTGACAAACTTTTCTGTTAAATTATGCCTTCCATTAGCAGTCATGTTTAGTGGTGTGATGACAGGCTCTACATGCAATCTCAGGAGTTTTATGATTCCAGTTAATGTTGTCTTTATACCTTATATGTATGGATACGATTTTGCCATGGTAAAATTAGGCAAAATTCATGGAGCAGTCATTGTAAAAATGTACAAAATCAAGGTATGGTCACTGCGCAGCTGAAGTCGAAGCCCGAGCCCCGCCATGGGGGGGCTGAAGCTGAAGAAGTCATGGCAATCTGTTAAAGTCCCGGAATACATGACCTTTGTGATCAAACCATATCCTTACTCATACGGTTTGGATATATGCACAATTGAGACATTTGTACAACATTTTTTTCATTCCAGTCAATTTACTAGATTTATGTAAAACTATATAATATTTTGAAGATTCTTAAAAATTGTATGTTGTCAGCAGAACAAAATACATATTTGGATTTCTGAGTAAATCTTGGATTAGAAGCAAGACAAGTGTTTTCTGTTCCTGATAAAGCACTGATTAACATCCAGTATTACTGCTAGACATTTATTCGTTTAATTAAAACATTCTTCAGGCCAGAATAGTTTGGATATATAAAAGATTACACTGTGTTATTCTGTTCCATTCTTACCTTACAAAAGTAGATTTCTGACCTGAAGATGATTTTTTTTAAACAGTTCATGAGAAAATATTATGTGTATTAGATCATCAGTCTAACTCGCATGTCTTTATCATGTAATTTTGATGATTTAAATTGTTTTAGACTAACTTGCATTTGCACTGATTTTTGTACTGACTAAAGCAAAAATTCTCTAAAAATTACACCATGAATCATAGTAGCAAATTTATATTTTTTCCAGTGGATAATGGTTGAAAAAATTATCAAAGCGGAAAGAAATATACTTCTCTAACCTCTCTGCCACATTTGCCAAAAATATTCTCTTTAACAATTTCCTTACCTCCTTTATTTTCAATGAGTACTTTGGAAATTTATTTAGACAAGAGAAGAGAGAGAGATTATTCTAGTGAAGACAAAAAACAGACAATGCCAATGTGTGTTAGAGTAGAACTTCAGTGGGATGAAAAGTTGTGGAGACTTTATGGCCACTAGAATTTTTAATTCGCTTGGAAAAAAATCAATTAACAATATACAGTGGTATTACTGAGAGGGCATATACCGCAACTAAGGGGCCGGATTTCCCATAAAGCAACAAATATATGGTTCTAGGAGCGTTGTGGGAGAATTGGTTTTAAAATATAAACCAAAAAGTGAACTCAATTTATCCAGATTATTAGTAGCTCAGATGTTATTTAATGTTACGAAGATATCATTCGAGCTGTTAGACATATATCGAGCAATAGTAGGAGGAATACAATTACTTTAAGTAGTTTTTAAAATAATAATCTTAATGTAACAGAGATCAGCAAGAATTTCCGTAGTTTTTCACAAACTACAGCATTTCCGAACTTCAATATTTAGAGTATAGATTCAGATGTATTCAGGCAGGGAAGCTGAGTAACAGCATTGTATAAAGCCAATGTCTTTGATTATTCTTCGTACCAAAAATCCAAAACAGACTCTAGAGCTAAAGCATTAGCTGGTTTTATTTTATCTGTATAAGCAACTACAGTGCACTAAAATTCCTGAAGAAGTAAAAAAATCTTGTCTTTTAACATAACTTCCAAGAAACTATTTATGGATAGGTAAAAATGAGTGTTTAAATAAATCATCTGTCCTCAATAAAAAGGCCAAAACTGTAGCAAATATTTATTTTATCAGACTGTTGCCAAATGAAAAGTAAAGCAATGAAAAAAACTGAGAATTGTACGCCTAAGATATGAGATGATTGACATTACTTCAGAGTTAAAATGCCAAAAGCTTAATTAGTTGTGCATGTGAGTATTCATAAGGTATAGGATGTAAAAGAATAAAGTGCATCAAACCAAAAAGTCTTGATGTTCATGTACATTGCTAATTATATTTGAATTGTTAATGATTCGTCTCTTAATTGATTTGTTTCACATTCATTGAACTGGTTAATCAAAGTGAAACATGATTTGCATGATGTAGTTGGATATCTTTAGGGGCATTACACCTGACCTAAAAACTTTTACATATGAGCAATCAAAAAGCAAACAAAAATTCAGCAGCCATCACAGAAAAGATTTTAAGCGTGGCTATCTGACATGTGATATAGATATTAACTACTACATGATATTTCCTGGGGAAGGCCCGTGATTCTAATTGGGATTTCAGGAGTTACCTGATCACAAATTATGAAGGTGCTAGTCACAGTTCCACAGTTAAGCTTGGGCTGAGATTGTTATACTTAAGGCTGGGTTTCAACCTTTTTATTCTGCATGAAGAATGCAATGTATATGCCCTCAAATTACAGTATTTATTCTTTTAATACAGAAGGATTTTAATGATAATTTACAAGTTAATTGGTTTGAGCTAAAATTAAAATCAAGACTTTTAAGTTAATGGTCTCAGACCTTTGTTTTTATTTTTCTAAGTTTATCTTAATAATGAAGTAACATAAAGTCTTCAAACTTTTCACATAAGTAAAACTCATTGAAATCTTATGCATAGACTATATTTGAAACAAGGTTGTAGTTAATACCTTGGCTTAATTATTTTTGTATCTAAATTTTATGACAATATGGAAAAGCCCAGGTTAACAGCTCGGTTTCCTTTTAAGTACGACCAATGTATCATCAGAGGTATCTCAATCAACTGTCACCCTTCCTTATAGCTATTTGTATTGCACAGTTCTTAGTGGTTGTTATAATCAGCAATATGCGGGAGACTGGACACATGTCAAGAGTTCTCATTAGTACATTCCTTGAACCCGACTGTCACTGTTCCTTAAGGTTCCCTGAATATTTCCGAGCTTGGACATGAGTGCTTGAAAGATTTTTCACTGCACTGCTGTCTTGTGCACCAAGTCTGTGTTGCCATGAGAGCTGAGATGGGAGTATGGAGAGAGATCTTGGTCTCCCTAATACTGCACTCTTCCTATAGTACAGGCCTTCTGACCTTAACTGTATTATGCACACTGCTGCTTCTCTCTGATCCCATCTTCTTCCGCTGCCTCACTATTCTCTCATATTCCCACTTATTTCTATACCCTCCTTGCATGCAGCCACTTCCACCCACTTCTTTGCTCCCAGTGGAGCTGTGGTGATTGATGAAGAATGGATTCATTTGAAAATTCAAGAATGGTTGAGAATGGATTCATTTGAAAAGAATAGGATGTATGTAATGAAAGGAACTGTGATAGAAAGACAGTCCTGGAGGATAAGGGGTTAGAGAGTAGCTGCCTTTTGGTATGTCTACACTAGTGATTATATGCGTCAGTGTGCATGACCATACTCCCCCTATTCTCTGCACCTAAACCCCAGAAGGAAGTAGAGGGGCGAGTGAGCTAGCATGCCTGAGAAGTGTGGGTAAGTACATGCCTCATCTGTGGCATGGTCTCGTATCTGTGTTAGTTTGCACATGGATGAGGGTAAGGGACATGTACCAGGTCTCAAATTTCAATAGTGCTCTACCCCATTCCCACAACGCACTGAACCTTTTCTTCCTGGCCCTTTCCCAATTCATAAAGGTCCCTGTCCCTCCATTTTCAGTGACAGTAGCAAGTTGCACTGACCATATCAGAACAGCTTTCCTCTGCACTCTTTACAGATCAATACAGGTGAAAATGGATCCTGCTCCAAGAGCAGCTGCTTGGCCCCTGTCCCACACCTGCGTGCTGGTCAGTGTGTGTTGGAGTTCACCGTCCTCCACCATTTCTCTTGGAGTGACAGAAACATTCACCTGTACTGGGAATTTTACAAAGGCTGGAGCAGGTGGGGATTCAGCAGACTCTGGCCCAGCGCTGGGAGTTCATCAAGCGCTTGAGTCTCATGTACAGGAAGGCCAAACCTCAAACAATCATGCTGGGAGGGCTTGTCATACATGTCCCTTCTATGAGGAGCTGTCACGGCCTCCAAGTACAGACCCAGAGGTGGCTCATGATTTCCATCTCAGCCCTCCTGGCCTCATTGCCTGATGGATGCTGATGAGGGCAAGGAAGCAGGAGGGACCTCAGAAGACCTGGAGGATGAGGAGCATACGATTCTGTACCTTTACTTGGAGAAGCTGATTGAGCAAGCCTTCCCAACAAACCTGAGGAGGACCCTGAGCAGTGGCAGGAACCAGAACCTGAGACTGATAAGTTGCAGTGGACCCGCACCCTCACTGCAAATGTCCCCTCTTGCTCTGGTGCGGAATTCCTGATTGAGGGCTTTGAAGTACTGTGCACTGACTTTTCCTCCCTAGACCACATACCATGTTTTGCTATGTCTCTAAACTGTTTGAATTGCAGTGCTGAAAGCATGCCATTGTCATGTCCTAACCAAACTCCTCCAACTTTCCCCTCCATCCAGCCCCTGCTCTGCTCTATCCCAAAATGGTCCCCAAGCTAGTCACAGTTATAGATCAATGATTTTATTGATGTCTGATTAACAACTATTATGCATTTGGCTAAAGATATTTCTTAAGAACAGACTATTAAGGAAAAAAATCATTGTGCCCCTGTAACACACAGTCAGGTGTGAACTGGGGGAAGGGGTGGGTTAGAAGGGTCCCAGTTGGGGATAGGACAGTTGTAGAAGACTCACAGTTGCAATTCTGAAGTTAGTAACGGCTGTCTTTTGTCCCTTAGAAGAGTACACAGTTCAGTGCTTCGTACAAACAAGAGCCATGTGGACTTATGGGGTGGGGTAGGATGGGAAGTGGAGCGGTGTGGGGTTAGGTCCAGGAAGGTAACAGAACACAGATGTAGAACACTTTGGTTGTCTGAGGAAAAGTTAGTCACATCAGTCCTTTGCCCCTTGGAAGATTACAAAATTTTTACCATCCCTGTCCCTGATAGTCTCTCTTGACATGGAGTCATGCTGTACAGGCTGGGGGAAATGGGAATGGGAGAAGCATCCAGCTTGGCAATTGAATAAACACAGTGCCGTGCCCCTTTTCAGCAGAGAGGTGAGTGGTTTATTGTGCTGAGCTGAATCATAGAATTATAGAATATCAGGGTTGGAAGGGACCTCAGGAGGTCATCTAGTCCAACCCCCTGCTCGAAGCAGGACCAATCCCCAACTAAATCATCCCAGCCAGGGCTTTGTCAAGCCTGACCTTAAAAACTTCTAAGGAAGGAGATTCCACCACCTCCCTAGGTAATGCATTCCAGTGTTTCACAACCCTCCTAGTGAAAAAGCTTTTCCTAATATCCAACCTAAACCTCCCCCACTGCAACTTGAGACCATTATTCCTTGTTCTGTCATCTGCTACCACTGAGAACAGTCTAGATCCATCCTCTTTGGAACCCCCTTTCAGGTAGTTGAAAGCAGCTATCAAATCCCCCTCATTCTTCTCTTCTGCAGACTAAACAATCCCAGTTCCCTCAGCCTCTCCTCAAAAGTCATGTGTTCCAGTCCCCTAATCATTTTTGTTGCCCTCCGCTGGACTCTTTCCAATTTTTCCACATCCTTCTTGTAGTGTGGAGCCCAAAACTGGACACAGTACTCCAGATGAGGCCTCACCAATGTCGAATAGAGGGGAATGATCATGTCCCTCGATCTGCTGGCAATGCCCCTGCTTATACATCCCAAAATGCCGTTAGCTTTCTTGGCAACAAGGGCACATTGTTGATTCATACCCAGCTTCTCTTCCACTGTAACCCCTAGGTCCTTTTCTGCAAAACTGCTGCCGAGCCATTCGGTCCCTAGTCTGTAGCGGTGCATGGGATTCTTCCGTCCTAAGTGCAGGATTCTGCACTTGTCCTTGTTGAACCTCATCAGATTTCTTTTGGCCAAATCCTCTAATTTGTCGAGGGCCTTCTGTATCCTATCCCTACCCTCCAGCATATCTGCTTCTCCTCCCAGTTTAGTGTCATCTGCAAACTTGCTGAGGGTGCAATCCACACCATCCTCCAGATCATTAATGAAGATATTGAACAAAAACGAAACTTTAGGGCACTACATAAAGTTGCGGTGTGTCTTTATTTCCCTGTCCATTTCACTGTTATGTAGGCACAAGGACAGGATTTTCTGGTGATGCCGGAGTGGATCGGATGAGCAGTGTTCGTGGTTTGCATTTCTGTTTGCACAGAAACTCTGTATGTTAGCTGAGAATATAGACAATTCAACTGGAAATTGACTGCCAGTCCTTTAAGCATATTTAGACAAATTTCTGGTATAGCAGAAACTCTAGCTGAGTCCTGAGATTCAACAACCGTGCAAATCTGCTTGTTCAACCTTCATAGCTGACCAAACCCCTCCCTTAAGCAATATGTAAAGGGGTGAACATTAGCAGAAACATCTCTCTGGAATAGATTGCTGGATCTCTTTCACAAGACTGGAAGACTTCTCTTTTCCATTTTGATACCTTGAAAAGTGCCATGTTCTTTAAAGATTTACCAACATCTGGAGAAAAAATTGCAAACTGGCAACATAGGCCCTGGAAGGCACTGCTCCTCTCCCCTCCCCATGAGACACTATGAACATTTTAAATTTTTGAAAACATTAGTATGTGTTTTACCACTAGAAGCTTCTGCTTCTTCCTCATGGGCTGCAAAAGTTGTCTGAAAACCAAGGATAGTCAAACAGTCACATTCCTAGAATGCTGAAAAGTATCAGAATTGTGGCCTTCTACAGCAAAGTTGTGTTATGTGGGAGGATTTCTCAGCTTCTTCCAAAGGAAAAAAAATATTATGCTACTTTTGTCTTTGAATTGGCAGGACCTTTGGTACCTAAGAGGGAAACCCTTTGGCAAGGAGGGTTGCAGCAGAACTCCAGAGACATCAGAGGCAGATGGAGAAGGACCCTGGAAAAGCTGTTCATAGAGATAGATAGGAGAAATCAGGAGCAGTTTGAATTCCTCAGGGTACAGCAGGGGCAGGCTCTTTAGCAGGAGTCGCTGCTAATGAGCTGGTTCATGGAGCAGGAGGCCAAAGGGAATGGGAGCATTCGCTACTGGAGAGGCTTATTGAACCAGTGCTAAATGAGTTTGGGGTCTGCCAGCTGCCAAGGCTACTGAGTCAGTTCTTGAACAGCAATTGCCTCCTGCTCCTCCAGCTGCCACCCTGATTAATTTTGCATTACTTGTATCGTCATTATTATTGGCGTAGCTTATCTAAATTTGATTGTTTCAGTGTATTACAATTTTGGAACCTTAGCTATTCAGAGCTGACATGTAATGTAGGCGAGGAATTGCATTTGATTTGTAGAAATTTCTGTTTTGTATAGAGTATTATATGTATATAATGAATTAAAAGGCCAGGTACATTAAACTAAGTGCAGTCATATTAAGAATAATTTCAGTAGTAGCGTTTGCAAAATTTTGACACGTTTATATTGCCAAAATGCATAAAGATGGAGTAGTTCTGGGTTTTTTTGAGTAATTTGAAGCAGTGTTTCCTCAAGTACTAGATCGTCTAAGATAAAATGGGGTTAGAGATAATTCAGCTTCAGAATTACTGCAGAAATAGAGATTTTTAACTACTGGAAGACTTGCATTCATTGCTTTCTTGATGATGCTTCTTCCCATGTAGTTTTAAGGAAAGGCAATATGAACAGTATTAACAGTTGTTAAGGTAGTATGGGTCTGTGTGTCATTAATAGTTATTGTAAAAATAGAATGTCTGTCTTCAGCAAAGCAATATTTTATATATGTGTTCGAATGAATTTCTTACCATAACCATTCCTTTAAAACAATGAAGAGGCTTGACACTGCTGTTTAAAATTAATGCCCTATTTAAGCTTTATTAGATATGTTTCATTTTATAGTCTTGGAAACAATGATTCTCACATTAGTAATGGGGATCTAGTGCTACTGCAGGCACCACCCTTGCAGCTCTGTGACAAACGTGACCTCCGTGACAAACTCACAGCCTTAATTATGTGCTACAGGCAGAGAATAGAAGGAACCAAGGTGCACCAATGCCCAAGACCCCTCTAATGGCAGGAAATTAAGTGAGATACAGTAGAACCTCAAAGTTACGAACACCTGAGTTAGGAACTGATCAGTCAACCACATACCCAAGAACTCTTACTGCAGTGGTTCTCAAACTTTTGTATTGGTGATCCCTTTCACACAGCCTCTGAGTGCAACCCCCTCTTTATAAATTAAAAACACTTTTTTTATGTTTAACACTATTATAAATGTTGGAGGCAAAGTGGGGCTTGGGGCTGGAGGCTGACAACTCGTGACCCTCACGTAATAACCTCGTGACTCCCTGAGGGTCATGACCCCTAGTTTGAGAACCACTGTCTTACTGGGTGGCTGTTTCAGAACCTTCTTCTGATTTCCAGCTTGAATTTGTTCATGGCCAGTTTATACCCATTTGTTCCTGTGGCAACATTGTCCTTTAACATAAATAGCTTTTCCTCCTCCCTGGTGTTTACCTCCGATGTTTCTCAGCCTTCCTTTTGCTAATTTAAACAAGCCACATTATTCAGTCATATTTCATAAAATAGGCCCTCTATTCCCCTGGTCATCTTAGTAGGTCTTTTCTACATCTGTTCCAATTTAAATTACTCTTTCTTGAACATGAGTGAGGAGAATTATACACAGTATTCCAAGTGAGGTTTGCACCTGTGACTTGAATTAATAATGTCTCTATCACTGTTGGAAGTGCCTCACATGATACATCCTATGATTGCCTTTGCATTTTTTTGCAGAAGCATCACATTTGCTGCTCATAGTCATCCTGTGGTCGACCCACATGCTTAGATCTTAGATTCCTTTGTTGCTTCCAACTGATGAACCCCAGCTTATAGCAGAAATTCTTGTTGTTAAACCCTAAGTTCATGACCTTGCATTTTGACCCATTACATTTCATCCCGTTTCTGTTATTCCAGTCTTCAAGGCCATCCAGTTCTTCCTCTATAATATTCGAATCCTCCTCTGTATTATTGAATCCTCCCAACTTTGTATCAGCAAATTTCTTTAACACACTCCTACTGTCTGTGTCTAGGTCATTAATAAAAATATTAAATAAGATTGGTCCCAAAACTAGTCCTGGAGGAACTCCACTAGAAATCTCCTAGTCCAAAAGTTCACCTTTGAGCACAGCCTGTTGTCATCTTCCTTTTACCAAGTTTCTGTTTTTTCTTGGATTGCTGTTGGAATTTTAATATTTACTTTGCAATGTGCAATGTGTTCTGTTCTTTTGCCTGTAATGCATTATAGTCCACTAGTGCTTCATGACCGTTCATGACATATTTTTACTTTATTTTCAAAGCTATACTGTTAGAAAGGCTGAAATTCCCTAGTCAAGAAAGTCTGTAATTGTTTGATTTGCCTTGGGGAAAATTTACACAGGAAAAAGCTAACTATATTATTTAATTATAAAATCTTGTGAAGCTACAATATTATCTATGCCAGTGAAATTAGCTTTGAAAAGCATGTTTTGATAAAAGGTTAATAACCACTGAATTTTTGAAATACAAAATGTTCACATTTGTTAAAACTTTGAAGTACATTTATATTTTTTGTTGTGGAATACAGTTGCAAAACTATTGACAACCATCTCCTACTACTTGAATCAATTTCAGACTGAATATTAGTTTGACAAAAATCCCCCTTGCCTTTAGAGATGTATAAAAGCTGTCACTCTTTATATTGAAATGTAGGTTTATGCTACATTTGTCTAACCATCCTACTAAAGAAAAGAGTTTGGAAAAAGAATCTGTTTTGTCAAAAGCAAACTTTGTCATATTGTCTACACAAAAATGGGCAATTGTGTGTAATTTTGAAAAGAACGCCTTCTCACCCCCAAAATTAGTCACCTGGCTAGTTTGTTTATATGTTGCATACTCAAATAAAAGACTATACGCGGGAGTGAGGGGGGTTGAATTAAGGTTGCATGAAGAGTCTTAGATCGGTCATTTCCTAACTTTTTTTGCATGATTCCCTTATCAATTTTAGTATTTTTTAAGCATAATTTTTATGTGTAATTTCCTGGGGTTTTAAAAAAGCAAACTGAAAAAAACAGAATTTCTATCATTCGGCATCATATTGACATCTAGATGGGTCAGCAGCAGGGTTGTAACCTTTCGATCCACAGCATAGACCTCTGGCAGTTGAGCTAACAGACTGATAGCAATAGTATCTTGTTGTCCTCTGTGGGCCAGACATTGGAGGGAGATGAGAGGCACACTTTGCTAGTGGGTTTCACAGTTATTTACTGACTGCAGAGGAATACTTGAGAATCTTGGGTTCTGGAGGAGAGCGTGCTTTAGTGGGAACAGACTTTTCTGCCCGTTTGTTCCACGTTCCTGACGTGTTCCTGTCTTCTCCAACCTAACCTTATTCCAGTCCTGTCTCTTGCCCTTTGCCCACCCCAAACCCCACTCCTTGTCCCACTCAGCCAATCTGTCCCTTCCCCACACTCCTAGCTCCTTTTCTGCTCCCTGTCTCTTCCCTCCCAGTTCCAGTCAAAGTTCCCTCAAGCCTGATCTAACACATTGAAGTCAGTGGAAAGACAATTTCAGTGAGTGTTAAATCAGGCGCCAAAGTGCTTTAGATATATCAAATATATATCAAAATCCTTAGATAAAAAGAGCTATAGAAATTCACACAACACAGGAATGGGTGCTGTGTTAGAATTTAGGTTGTTGCTGCTGGTATTATAAAATAAATGTTCAGGACTAATAAATAATATTAGGCCAATTGATTTACAAAGAGACACATTTGAAAATGAGATGTGAACTGAACTATGGTAGCTTGCTTTGAAATTGTCTTAAATGTGAAATCTTATGCGATTTAACCACGTTTGTGAAGTGAATGCATACTTTGTTGGGGTTTTTTTGAGAGTCGTTTGATGCAATAATATAATTTCAGTATTTTAAAATAGAAATAGTATTAATTCAAAACTGAATATAGTTAGGTCTGCACTGTTAATGACAAATGTTTACTCTCTAATTTGGTATAAAATATAATATTTCCGAAGAATGAGTTACTTAATCCTGTTATCATTTAGAACATGAAATTAAACAATATTTCTGTGTTTTCTTATTCTAAATCTCACCTCTTTCCTTTCCATCTGAAGAAAAAAAGACTTGTTTTTGTAGCTAACATATTTAGGAAATTAAAAATATCCTAAAACTTTCAAGGACTTTATTAAAATGTCATAGTTAAGTAATGAATAGTTCCTTCTCCATGGGATTTAGCAAACTCCTATTAAGGGACTGAATTAAACTGAGGTTGCATTGATCAGATATCTGACTTGACAACTGTGTGGCCTTTAAATAAAGAATATAGCAGCAGCCTAATTTGCCAATAAATTCCTCAGAGTTCTGATCTCTTTAATGTTCTATATTGTCATTTTTATATAGTAATAATTTCTTAAGATAGTCCCCAGGGAAAGCCCTCCCTGTGTTTTAACAGTGCGTGTTTAAATTACTGCAGCTGAAGTATGGATTGCTTGATGGCAGCACAATTGTGACAAAAAAAGTATGACTTTCTCAATATTTTTATTAGATTGTGTCATAGAAACTCGAGGCTACAGTTAAAAATTCTATTGTTACTATTCTAGGCTGAACTTGATTGGGAATCTAGCAGAATAATTGGATTTACTTTCAGACTCAAATGCAGTATTTGATGCTGCAATTGTGGGATTGCAGAATGATTGGAAATTGAAAACCTTTTCCTCCAGGAAAGTGGAACCAGAAATGAACTTCTGTTGAGTCCAGATTAATGGTGAGAAAGTAAGAGCGCGCTTGCTTTTGCTGTGGAGACTTAAGTCTGCTTGCTGTGTGGTACAGGATTAAGTGCAATTGCTGGCACCTAATTTCATGCTATTGACAATATTTAAAATAATTCAAGTAGTGTGTTTCTGTATAGTTTTCATAGCCCTATATCAACTCTAAAAGTGTTAGTTTCAAATTCATCCTATTTCCATTGGCATTGCATAATTAGATTGAAATTAGCCATTTAAAAAAGGTTAATTTAATATTGCATTCTCTCATTAATATTCCCTTTCCTCATGTTGCATGACAAATAATTAAGAGTTCAACATAATTTAGTATTGACTCTTTTGACGGTATCTTTTGGTGGCATAGTGCTATTAGCTGGAATGCACTTTGCGGTCCTTTATGTTTTGAGTGGGGTGGAGGAGGATCTTGAGGGGCAGCACTCCTATAGAAGATAGATACCCTACTGTAGGGACCAGAGAGGACTATCTACTGGGATAGTTGTAGCTCTTTAAAGTTTTTTGGACTGCCTTTTTTGGATTGCTATTTGGACTGCTTCTTGCCTCTGAGGCATTGCATACTTTCCCCCCTAACCAGTCTAGCTGCCAAATGTACAATTTAGCATGCTTCCTCTAAGGGAGAATGTACTTTCAAGGCTTTTCACCTGGTATATCTATTTTAGAAAAGCAATCTTTCTAAACAGTTGAATCTGCATCTCCATTTCTACTTTTCTGTGGCAGACTGTTCTGCATGGCCTCACATTATAAATCTGTAGTTTGAGAGAGTGACAAGTGTCTACTATACTGAAAAAAGCCTCTTGTTTTGAGGGAACTATTGGGAAGCCAAGTCTCTTCTTGTTACAGGCAGAGTTTACTTCCAAACCACTTGCAAAACATTTGCAGTATGAAGTGCTTTTTATGCCATGTTGAGTGAGATTATTTAGAAGCTTTATTACATAAGGGTTTTCTGTATTCACTTCCTTGACAAAGTTAAATTCTGTTTTTTCTGTATAAATGCTTCTATTGAATTAATGAGATTGAATGAACTCAAAGGGGTGGCTGATTTATATCTTTGTTTGAAATTCAAGCTGTTACAATCCTTTTCTATTTCAGACCTTAACTAAAGCTTTTAGTGTCATTAGTGGCAGCAAAATAGTGGGACATTTAAATATTTGCTTCTCTCAGATTACATTCTGAATATTGTTTTTTACAAAGTGGGCTGTCAGTCTCTTTCACTAGTACAGTCAGTTTCAAGTTCTGAATTAATTATTTATTTGTTCAGCAGTAAATACTTGCACCATAGGAAAAAATAGAATAAAATAACTCGTATGTAATGTGAACCACTGCTGCATTTCTTTGTTTATAGTCCACCCTCAATTGTTAACCAGCTATACTTCTGGCATGCAAGCCACAGTCAGATCTATGATGATGGTGGATATGTAGTTAGAGATGCCTAATATAGACAGAAAGTAATGTAGAAGCTGTGGGTTATAAATTATTTAATAGATTGAATTGATTGGCCTATATTTCACTTGGCCACACATTCCCCTCATGCTGGAAAACTAGTTTTCCTATAGCAGTGTTACTGATGTATATGTTAGATACTACCTTTGTGGTAATTCTCTTTACAGGTTACTGCTTTTAGTTTTGAAGATAGAACATAGTAATATTTATGAATGTTGATTTTTATCATTTGTTTCATGTGTGTAATGTACTGTACTAATGTAATGTAATGTACATAAACTAAGTTCATGTAATGTACTAATATTTTTCTCTTACTGTTGTACCTGCAGGGAGAATGAAGTGCTGAAAGTACAACTCAAGAAGTATGTAGGAGCTGTCCAGATGCTGAAAAGAGAAGGTCAAACAGCAGAAGGTAAGGAGAAAATGAGGAGAGAAATCTGCACTGGGAAGACACATAGCAAATACCATTCCATCATTATTGTCAGAAAGATTGCTGTCCACTAGTGAAGAATATATTGATTATGAGACATCGTAGAAAATATTTTTGAAAAAAAAAAAGGCAGCCATGTGTTAGTATGAAATGTTTTGGCTAATAATAATATAGAAAGAGACGAGCTGTTACAGTTGTTTGAGCATTTTAGATAACTAAAGTTTTTATGTTTTGCTAAGTTGGTGAAGTACACAATCCCCAGAGCCCAAGATCAGGTGTCTTTTTTGTTCCATTATTATTTATACTACTGTAGTGCCCAAAGCATGCTAGGTGGTGTTTAGACTTATAGGAAGACACAGTCCTCTTGAGAGGTGACAGTTAACTACATCTCTGTCTAAAGTGGTCATCATTTCTACAGCTGAGTTAAGTACTGTCTGAAAATGCTTTTTGTTTAATGCTTATTTGTGACTTTGTGCTGTAGAAAATGAAAAACTAACTTGTACATCTAAAAAAGTTTAAGAGAGCACCTTGGAGAGTGCTTCAGCTGCAAGTCCAGAGCAAAAGGACAGTGCTTAAGGCACTCAATTTCCTTTTTTGTCAGGGACTGTCTTTGTTATATTGTTATCGGGCATAGTACAAAAGAGTCTAGGTTCAGGATGAGAACTCCTAAACTCTAATAATAATGAGGAAGAAATCCTTAAGTGGCGTCTCCCAATCTGGGAGATGCTGCAAGGCATCCTCACTACAAGAATAGGTGTAGGTTACTTCTCCTTGACAAGACAATTTTTCTCCATTAACAATATAGATAAAAATATTGTCTTTCACTTTTCAAGCAGAGGAGCGTCAAGGTCTCTACAAAGTTTTAGAATTATATTTGTATATAAGGTGATGGCACACTTTTGAGGTATGTTTATATGAACTTATGCCCATTATGTTGACGGAGGAATGGTTGTAAAGAAAGATGATTGGCTAGATTGCTGATGATGATTCAACTTGGGAGTAGAGAGTAAGTGTTTTCTATTTCAGATATTTGGGAAGTGCTCATAGTACTATGCTGTAGACCATTTAAATATCTAAATAATTGCCAAACTAGGGAATATTTTTTAGTAGACAAAAAATTTATGATACAGTAGAACATTGACATTTACATACACTAATCTTATGAGTGACCAGTTAAATGAACCATTTTTTCCTAAAATTGATGCCAGTGAAGAACACATTGACATCCTTTCACATTCTGATGCCTTCAATGCACTGAACATCATCTTGAAGAACAAGACAGTGATGCAGTGCATCATACTGTCACGTATGCATCATGCCTACTGTAATTTTGAGATATTCAATATTACAGATTTTTGTTTTGTTTTATGAACTCCTCAGTCCCCAGTTGGTGCCTATAATAAGGACTCTACTGTCGTTAGAATGGGGCAGATTTCCTCTCCAGCAAGCTAAAATGTTTTAAGCTTTGTTTCTCTGATGTTATCAGTGTTCAGTAAGAACCCATTTTATTTTGAATTAAGCAAATTGTGACTAATGAGGAGATCAGGGTGTTTTTAAACGTTGTGTAGGTTTTGTTTCCAGTCATCCTCCTTCTAGTGGCACACACAATTCCTCAGTCTATTTGGCCCTGGATAGAATGTGGGTGAGATCGTTGTGGGAGTCAGCATTTATCTCTTTATAATGGGTAGGCAACCTATGGCACACGTGCCAAAGGCGGCACGCGAACTGATTTTCAGTGGCACTCACACTGCCTGGGTCCTGGCCACCGGTCCGGAGGGCTCTGCATTTTAATTTAATTTTAAATGAAGCTTCTTAAACATTTTAAAAACCTTATTTACTTTACATACAACAATAGTTTAATTATGTATTATAGACTTATAGAAAGAGATCTTCTAAAAACCTTAAAATGTATTACTGGCATGTGAAACCTTAAATTAGAGTGAATAGATGAAGACTCAGCACATCACTTCTGAAAGGTTGCTGACCCATGCTTTATAATATCCTTAAAAATGTGTGAGAGTGCCAGTACTAGATCTAACTTGCATTAAGAGTAATTAAGCTCAGAAGTGTGGCTTTGATGAAAGGTTTAATAGTAAGGTAAAATGGATACCTAGAAGACTACACTTTTGTTGGTAAAGTAGATTCATCCTCCAGTATATCTGCTGTGCTTACACCTTTAAATAACTCATAGAGGTTGATTGTGAAGCTTCTCCCATTTTTCACATGTATATCATATTATTCTATAAAGGGACATTTGGAGAAGCTGAGATTTGTTTGATTTTTTGAGTTTCCTGTGTGGAACTGAAAATTAGATTCCTTTGCAGTATAGTATAAGACTGGGAAAAAAATGTCTGGCTTTTTTAATTGAAACTTTTTTTTATTGGAGAATTAAAGTAGCAGGGAAAAAATTCTTGACAGGCAGTAAAAACCTTTTCAGTGCTTTTTTAAGTACTTAAAATATGGAAGTATTTTCCATGGACATACACAACTTGAATCCTTACATTTTGAGTCTTTCCTGGCATCCTTTGTGAATGAAAGAATTTGATTACTCTTGTAGTGAAATTCTTTAAATCAATATTGTGGTGAAGTGTTTTGCAGATGTCAAAGTCTGACCTTACTGGAAAAGAGGTAAATGTACAGCTACTAGGGCAGTCAATCAATCACAGTTAACTCAAAACAAATTAACTCAATTAAAAAAATTAATCATGATTAGTCAGTTTTAATTGCACTGTTAAACAATGATAGAATATCAATTTAAATTTCTTATAAATATTTTTGGATGTTTTTCTACATTTTCAAATATATTGATTTCAATTGCAACTCAGAATACAAAGTGTACTGTGCTCACTTTATATTATTTTTATTACAAATATTTGCACTGTAAAAAAGATAAAAAGAAATAGTATTTTTTCAGTTCACCTTATACAAGTATGGTAGTGCCACTTACAAAGGTAAAATTTCTTTTACATACCTGCACTCAAAAACAAAATAATCTAAAACTTTAGAGCCTACACATCCACTTAGTCCTATTTTCTTGTTCAGCCAGTTGCTAAGTCAGACAAGTTTACAAGAGATAATGCTGCCCACTACCTATTTACAATGTCACTTGGAAGTGAGAACAAGCATTGGCATGGCACTGTTGTGCTTGGCGTAGCAAGATAGTTACATGCCAGATGTGCTAATCATTCGTGTGCCCCTTCATGCTTCAACCTGTAGATTGCATCTTTTATCTTTTTTTACAGTGCAAATATTGGTAATAAAAATAATATAAAGTGAGCACTCTACACATTGTATTCTGCATTGTAATTGAAATCAATATTTTTAAAAATGTAGAAAACATCCAAAAATATTTATTATAAATTTAAATGGATATTCTGTTATTTAACAGTGTGATTAAAACTGCAGTTAATCATGATTAATTTTTTTAATCATTTGACAGCCCTAACAACTATATTCATTCTAAGCTAGGCATTACTTGAAAAATGATCAAATGAAATGGAAGATCCTGTATTTATTAAACAGTCTACGAATAAAATCTGTTCGTGTTGTGGTTATTGGTTGAAATATTATAATAACCTGTTTCAGAAGTATTTTCCCATAATTATTTCAGGAAAGTGAGTCAGAAAAAATCCTATTCTAATGTTTCTAATTCACAGTATCCATGTGAATAATTGATAGATAGTGCTTCTATAAAGTTTGGTAAGGCTAGATGTGCATTTAAGGTGTTCTGTGAATCAACCGGTAAACTATGGACAATGCTTACAGTTTTGGTAACCTCTTAGCATACATTTCTTCTTTGAGTAGTGTCCCTATGGGTGCTCCCCTTAAGGTATGTCTGCATCCTTGCTCTTCTGATTGGAGATCTTTGGTAGCAGTGTCTGTTCGGCCTAGGCATGCTCTTTCCCTCCCTTGTGTTGTGCCTCCAGGCTAATTAGCATTGTGTGGGCGAGCCACCTTTAATTCGTTTTTAACTGCTCCTGGCTAGAGATAAAGCAATTAGTACTCTGATTCCAACACTATCTTTGGCTCCACTGTGTTATCATCCATAACAGACTTGACTCTGAAGCCCCAACCTCCCATTGGGGATACTGCTCGGGGAGTCACCTACAATGGAGCACCCAGGGGGATGCTACTCGAAGAAGAGGAAGTTCACCTTGTTCAGTA
Organism: Dermochelys coriacea; assembly: GCF_009764565.3. Classification (NCBI taxonomy): domain Eukaryota; kingdom Metazoa; phylum Chordata; order Testudines; family Dermochelyidae; genus Dermochelys; species Dermochelys coriacea. Next base: position 20,659,926 of record NC_050077.1, read on the forward strand.
ACTGTTGTCTTTGAGATGTGTGTCCCTATGTGTGCTCTACAACCCACCCTCGTCCCCTCTACCTCAGAGTTCTCAATGGAGTCTTTGCAGTAGAAACTGAGGGTGATTTGCCCATGCAATGCTAATTAGCCTCGAGGCACAAGACGAGGGAGGGAAAGAGTATATGTGGGCCGAATGGATGGATACTGCTACCAAAGATCTCTGATCAGAACCGCAGGGATGTAGATGCAATCATAGGGGGACACATCTCAAAGACCATCGTTACTACATAAGGTGAGTAACTTCCTTTTCTCCTTTGTAATTTTTCTGGTGGTTCCACTGAGAAGTTAGGCCACATTCCCAGTGTTTGTGACCTGAATGTGCATCACTAAGGAAAATATTGTTTAGATATTAGCCTTAAATTATGATATGACTGAAATAACTTGGCTAGAAAATAGTAGGCCCTGAAGCTCATGCTTCATAGCTTCAGCTAGTCTCCTGTAGGGGGTCAAGAATGGATTTCCTCTCCTCTCCTGCCTCCAATGTATTCTGGGGTTTTTTGGTCTCCTTCATCTTAAGCATCAGAGAGGGCCACAGCTAGAGATGGGACACTGGATAGGATGGGCCAGTGCTGTGAGGTGGCACTGAGAATTCTCTCTCTCCTGTGCTTAGCTGGCTGGTTCTTGCTCACATGCTCAGGGGCTAACTGATCACCATATGTGGGGTTGAGAAGGAATTCCCCCAAGGTCAGATTGTCAGTTACCTTGTTTTTTGGTGGTTGTTGTTTTTTGTCTTATTCTGCAGCATGGAGTATAGGTCACTTGCCAGGATTCTCTGGGTATATCTCACTTAATCAGTTCCCTACCATTGCAAGGGCCTTGGTACACCTCAGTTCCTCCTTTCCTCTGCTTCTGGCACATAATAGTTTAGTCTCTGGAGGGCTGTAATACCTGGTCTAATTTTGGTTATTGGATTTAGTGTGTGGGTGCTGGGTGGTGGTAGTGTAATATATGTAGATGATCTGATGGTCTCTTTTTGCCTTAAACTCTATAACTCTAAAGCTTGACAATGTACTTATGATGTATTTGTAGCAGTTTCTTAAAGGTGGAGTATATGTGTAGAAACAGTGGGTTTTTTTTTTAAAAAAGTGTTTTCGTCACAGCTATTGCTGATCAAATACTACCCTCTATTCTCTTTCATCATTGGATTGAGGAATACTGTGAAGTTGAGAGCTTGGGGTACAGGACAGGAGAGGTCTTAAATCTTTTTAAAGCAAAATAATTGCTATAGGGAGGTAGTAAATTGCAGCTGCAGTGGTAAATGACAAAAAAAAGTTTGAAAAGTTAACTCGTATAATGCAAATCACGGGGACAGAAATATGTCCTCCTTCCCAAGTGACTAGACCACAGTTCTATTTGTTAGCATCAAGAGTTGTTGCTGTAATTCAATCTCTTGCAGCTCTACGCCATGCAGAAGAAATCTTTGCCCTTGTAGAGGCTAAGCAGAATTCTGGCACTGAGTTATCGCACCTATCCTTTGATCCCACATTCGGTAGTTTTTTTTTTTAAAGGCATTCGCTGAAACCAGTATGCCACCAATGACATATTAAAACTTTGGCAAAAAAGTACTTGCACTGTTGCAACTCTTTCACCTGTTTTAAGGCACTTTTAAATATGGGCTTAAACCATAGCATACCTAAAAAGTTGGTACATGTTCTCTATTAGTGTTAATTGACACAGCCTCATTGCTATCAATGAATGGAAGAATGAAAACCAGTAGCTTAGCTGCAGGTCAAAAATGTTTTGTCCAGTCCACACTGACCAGCAAAAGCTTGTTACCCAAAACTATTTTCAAGACCCAACCTCTAAAGTTGTTTCAGGAGAGACGATGCCTACAACAGGCACCTAGGATGGTAATAAAAGATGTATTTTCTACAGCAATATCTCTGTGAATATATTCAGCAATATCTCCTGACTTGAAAGAAAATGTGCCCAGTTGTGAAGGTGGGGAATGTTTTATTTGATTGTCTGCTCTGAATATCTTGTTATGAAACAAGAAATTTTCTGAGGTCCTCTTGGCCACCTTCACCGTTTTGAAAGAATTGTGCTCTGGACTGTGCAGTTCATTCAACTGTATGTTTTCTGGTTAAACTTACCTCATTTTGGGACTAAAATAGTAAGATTTTACAGATACTAATGCTTACTAGTGCTCTGTAATACCATGATGTAATATTGAACATCTTAAACCAGAGTGAGGTTAATGATCAGTTGAACAGAAGCAACATAGATTCATAGATACTAAGGTCAGAAGGGACCATTCTGATCATCTAGTCCGACCTCCTGCACAGCGCAGGCCACAGAATCTCACCCACCCACTCCTATGAAAAACCTCACCCATGTCTGAGCTATTGAAGTCCTTAAATCATGGTTCAAAGACTTCAAGGAGCAGAGAAGCCTCCCTCAAGTCAACCATGCCCCATGCTACAGAGGAAGGCGAAAAACCTCCAGGGCCTCTTCCAATCTTCCCTGGAGGAAAATTCCTTCCCGACCCCAAATATGGCAATCAGCTAAACCCTGAGCATATGGGCAAGATTCACTAGCCAGATACCCAGGAAAGAATTTTCTATAGTAACTCAGATCCCAAAACGAGTAATACCATTTTTGGCCCCATTGATGCTCGAGGCTTTTCTCTCACCTCTCTCCTTAGTCCCGATCTGTGACAATGGTGGTGATGGGGAGTGGCTGTACTAGCTGCCCCACCAAGCTCTAAGGTCAGTGTAAACAACCTATTTGGAAAGTGATTTGTTTGTATAATAGAAATGTATGCATTATCAAGAAGTGCAACAATCGCTTATAATTTGAAGTGAAAGGCCCCTTTTCCATATGGAATTATTTTCCCTTTACGGAAAGTATCTTAACCTGAGGGGGAGAAACCTTGTTAGGTGATGGGTATTGTAATTTTCCTATGCTTTGTTAATGGGCATGGTATAGATGGCTCAAGCTATGTAATTTGATATCTCACTTTCACTGACTAAATCTCATTTACCAGAATTTTATAATAATTTATTTAAAGGTCTTCTAACTTCTGGTTGTGGGAATATAGTGTCACAGCCACATTCCCTGGCAGTGGAAGAGCTTGATCTTCCAGTTCATGCTTCACAGAAGTGTGCGTATAAAACACCATTATCTTAAATCCTGTCAAAATTATTGCTTATCTATTTCATGACAGTCAATCTATTGTTCCTTATACAGAATAGTCAACTAGAAAGTTTTGCTGTAATATTTACACATCACCTATTGCAGTGTGGAACCTATTAATAATTCATTTAATCTTTGGAACTGTAAATAATATAGTACATGTCATTGCAAAAAATTCCAGTTTCTTAAAGTAATTGTTTTGGTTAATTTTACACTTCAGAGCCAAATTCAAGATCTATTTGATTCCTGGATACAGACAGGTTTGGACAATTGCGTTACTGCCAAAACAGCTGTATTCTGACTTGAGCGAAGTCCCATGAGGCACTCCGTGTACCAGGCAAAATGGGGGGCAGAGGAGGGAACAAGTTCTGCTAAAATGCTCTGACCGCGTTACTTGATGTCTGTTTAGACTTCTGATTATCTTTCTTCTGTAGAAAGCTGGAATGAGACCATTGTCCATTTAACATTGCTGTTGAATCATGAAGCTATTACACAAAATTTTATATATTTTTCAAGGAGTTATTCTGATATTTCAGCCTTTTTCTTAAATTTGCCTCCCATTTTGGGGTTGACACCATTTTAAAGATGTAACTCAGAATTGATCTTTGACAGAGAGAGACTTTAGTGTGAAACAGTAAATTCTAAGACCAAAATGACTGAAGTTGAAGGTATTTTTCCTCCTACATGCTGTTAGTAAATGGAATTCTTCAAGAGGTGTATTGTTTAAATGTGTTCACAACCCACCCTTCTTTCCCCACTGCTGTTGAGTCTAATAACCTGGACTTGCAGGATCTAAGGGTTGATTAGGCTCCAGCTTAGCCCCCTTTATACCTTCAAGGAGGGGAGAAGATAGAGGTCATCAAGAGCAAGTGTGACCAATTGATATTGCTGGCTAAAGCATTCTACTCTCCAGGGCACGCACCTCAGAAGTGGAACAAATGTAAACAACACATCTTGAAGAATTCCAGGTTAAAGATAACTTTCCTTTCTGTGTTTTTTAAATTAATTTATATTCTTTTGTTTTAGAGATTACCTATCCCAAGCCCCTTTTGTGATTTTGGAGAATGAAGTTCACAGAACAAAAACAATATGAGCAGCAGTAGCTCTTGTTCCCCATTTCTGAAAGAACCAGCTCTAAGGATGAAAAGATAGTTTAGTCTCTGTGCCCATTATCCCTGGTGGCTCTTCTGACCCTGCCAAAGGGTACCAGTTAGTTTTGCAGTTTGAACAGTTGTCCACAAGGATCTGGATTGAGACCTATCACTGAGATGATTTTATGTGTGAGTACATCACCGAACTGTCATTAAATAGTAGCAGCTTTTGATCATTACTGTCCTGTGTTGAACTGTAGGATGAAAATTTCATTTCTAAAATCTGCCAATTAACGTGAGATTGGACCATATCATTTTTTTTGCGGGGTAGGGAGTGTAAGTAATTCAGCATCTCTGGTGCACACTGTACTACTACTATCTCTGAGATAAATATTTAACCTAATAGACTTTGTATGAAAACTAAGATTTACATTTCCCTTGCAGAAGTGATTCAACCTTCTTACTGCTGCTCTGAAAGATTAATTATTATACCTGTATGAAGTTCAAAAACCATATTCTTCCATAAAAAGGGAATGTTGTTTGCAATTATATACAATTTTTATTTCTGACATTATTTGAATGTAATGATTCATATTAAGAATTATTCATGAAAACGATCTTTTAAGCATCTTATAATAGCAGAAATTATCCTTCATTAGATACTGACAGTTTCTGTGATGAGTGTAATTATGAAAAAAAAAAACCGCAGAAAAAAGCTAGCCTGTGTTAAAATTACGCAAATTAGTGAGTGATAAGAATAGAAACTGTGTAGGATGGTCAAATTTTATAGGAGAAAATGGGGGTGGGGAACAGTAGCAACATTTCTAAAAATAAATAATTTTGTGTTGTACATTTGTAAGTGTATTTCCTCAATCTATGCCAAGTTTCCCATAATTGTCATCAGTAATACTCAAAATAAATTTTAGCTACATGCATTGTTCACAATAATTTTCCCTACATACTAGGTTGTATATATACTATTCTTACAAAATAAGTGTTTTTTGTTAGCTGTCATTGATTATTTATGTAAGGATCTTTGTAGTAATACAGATCTGATTCAGGAAGGTACTTTAAGTAGGTAACTTTATACATATAAATAGTCCTGGAAGTCAGTGGGACTACTCAAGCGCTTAAAGGTACGACTATGATATAGATCATAATCCTCAGTCTACATGTGAAGTTCACCTGTGGTATTTTCCTTCATGGTCACAAGACTTCACACCATCCATTCTTTCTAGAAATGGGTTTTCCATGTAATGAGCTTATTCCATGGGGTTGAGGAAGGAGAGTCATGTTGGAAACAGGTGAAAACTGGTGAACTCTAGGATGAACAAAACTCATAGTATAATCTGCAACTTCATCACTTTAGCATTGGGTTGTGGCAGCCATTTTTTAGAGATCTTCCAAAGGCTACTGTGCCAGTTATGTGAGAGGGGGTCAGGAGTCCCAGAACTCACAAATACAAGAATGGCTGTGGAATGTGCTTGTTGTGGATATATTAAAATGTTTTTCCAGCAGTGGAGTTGTAGTGTGGTGATATGACCAAACCTAGAGATCTAAACTTGTCTAATGTAAATAGGCCAGTGAGTCTGCAGAAAGACGGAAACAATAGCTCCAAGGAGCAAGAGCTCAGTGTTGCGGTAACTCTGAAGCCTAATGATTTAAATGTCAATACTAAGTATTTTATGGCTGCTCATTTTAGTAGAAACACTGAGGTATTCTAGAATTGTAGATGGACTTCGGAATTGTAAGTGAAATTTAGTAAGAATATCTTTTTTTTTTTTTTTTTTTTTTTTACTGTCTTTTCCCTGGAGTCACAGTATTGTGGCAAGATCTTCATTGCTAATTCTTATATATGTGTTCTGTGTATAAATTAGAGGTCATTCTCCAATGTTGTCAAGTCAGCTTCTTTTAAAAGGACTAAAATTCACTTAAAATAAAACAGAGACGTAGAAATGGGTTCTGCAGGTTTCTGGGAAGGTAAAAGTATATCTCAAGTAATTTTTTTATATTCAGTTTCCTTAGGCTATGATATAGCAAAGAATAAACATGCTTTTTCAGAAAAATATGATTATAATATGGATTATTAAAACCCATTTGTATTGCTTAGTAAGCATTCTAGCAATTGGATATAGTTAAATTAAACCGTTTATAGTTTCTGTGCCTAGAATTATAAGGTTATAATGTGTTTCTGGATGAGATTTGGGAAGGTGAGCTGTCAGGTTGCTATTTATTATTCCAGAACCATAGAAAAAAGAGTTGAGTAACAAACAGACTTGGTTAATTCATGTGTCTCTTTAGGTTAAGTAGTAGTTACTCTCACAGCATGAGTATATAATTGATTTGTTTATTTGTAACCTTAATTCTTTAATTTGAATAAAAATAGAATTTGCAGTCTGCATCAGGCAAGCTAAGCTTTAATACATTTTTAGAGTTTTTGCATCTGTGAGAATGTATGCTACTGTCCCGCCTTCAGCCTCTCTGGCCTCCACACAGACCCTCAGACTGGTGGGACAGTGGTCACGTGGATTGGGTTTGCTGAAGATTTCCTTGAATGAATGTCAGGGGCTCCTGATGCTCATTAATCAGTCATAACCTTGTGAATAACAGTTCCAAAGATTGTTCCTGTAATGAATACTCATATTTTCAGTGAGTGGGGGAACTGTCTCAGTCTCCCATTCTGGGTCTGTCCACACTATGAGCTCGGGGTGTGATTCTTAGCTTGTGTACACATATTCATGCTAGCTCTCATCTGAGGTTGCACACTAAAAATAGTAGTACTGCAGGAGCATGGGCAGTGGTGGCACAGCCCTGACTATGTACCCACAGGGTTCAGGGCGAGTTTGTCCTTGGGGGAACTAGCCTGTTCCGTTGCTTTATGTGCTACCGTGGCTACACTACTATTTTTAATGTGCTAGTTTAGATGAGAGCTAATGTGAGTGTATGTACATGAGCTAGGAATCATACCCCCAGCTCCAAGTGTAAAATGTAGCCTTAGGATGAGTTGAGGGGGGAGAACCTCAATGACCTTTTTCTCCCCCCTCAGCTCATGTATTGAGCTGTTTAGGGCAGTGCAGTAGGTGGTAGGGGGTTTACGTCTCCTGGAATTGTGGGATTCAGATGTGGCTGGTACAGAGAGACTTTATGGCAGCCTATTTGGATTGTATCTCACTGATGGCTCTAACCATCTCAAGGGAAGGAGCATAGCTTGGTGGAAGCCACACATTTAGGGCTGGCTGTATAGCTGTTTTCACCTTGGGATGGGCCAGATGGTACAAAGTGGCCCACAGTTAGACTGAGAGACTACAGCCGCCTTTTGCCACAAAGCTTGTATTCATTTGCCTCTGTCACTGGTTTATATTGTTGATGTTCATTTATTTAAAGAAGTTGCTGTGGCCTTTGTGCCATAATATCACTACCTTGAGAGCTGCCTTTTTTTTGAATCTCCTTGGCACTATTCAGTGTTTACTGAGTTCTTTACTCCCAAATTGATTTTATATTCCCACTCATTTTATAATAATCTTTATAATGTACCTGGGAGTGACACAAAGTTTAGTTTTAGTTACTTTTGTAGTAGAAAGAAGTTGGAAAAACTTCTGTCTTTGGGGACATGCAAAGATACATACTCGTATATTTGCAGCTGGTAGGTAAAAGAAATATAGGACACAATATATGTGCCTTGCTCCTCCAAGACTTATGGAATTCACACCTTGTAAGACACTCAGCGAGACATGGACTAGGGCAGGGGTGGCCAACCTGAGCCTGAGAAGGAGCCAGAATTTAACACTGTATGTTGCCAAAAAGCCACAGTAATATGTCAGCAGCCCCCCCATCAGCTCCCCCATCCCACTCCCAGCACCTCGCAATCAGCTGTTTCTTGGCATGCAGGAGGCTTGGGGGGGAGGGAGGAGTGAGGGCATGGCAGGCTCAGGGGAGGGCGCGGGAAGGGGTGGAGTGGGGGCAGGGCCTGTGACAGAGCTGGGGTTGAGCAGTGAGTACCCCCCAGCACATTGGAAAGTTGGCGCCTATAGCTCCAGCCCTGGAGTCGGTGCCTATACAAGGAGCCGCATATTAACTTCTGAAGAGAAGCATGTGGCTCCACAGCCACAGGTTGGCCACCCCTGGACTAGACTATGGTTCTGATTAGGGCTGTCGATTAATCACAGTTAACTCACATGATTAACTCAAAAAAATTAATCACAATTAAAAAAATGAATTGCCATTAATCACACAGTTAAACAATAGAACACCAATTGAAATGTCTGAAATGTTTTTGCATGTTTTTCTACATTTTCAAATATATTGATTTCTATTATAACACAGAATACAAAGTGTACAATGATCATTTTAGATTGCAAATATATGCACTTTAAAATGATAAACAAAAGAAATAGTTTGAGTGGTAGCCGTGTTAGTCTGTATCAGCAAAAACAATGAGGAGTCCTTGAGGCACCTTAGAGACTAACAAATTTAGTGCATTTGATGAAGTGGGTTCCAGCCCACGAATTTGTTGAATTTGTTAGTGTCAAAAGAAATAGTATTTTTCAGTTCGCCTCATACAAGTACTGTGTTGCAGTCTCTTTATCACAAAAGTGCAACTTACAAATGTAGATTTTTTTTGTTACATAACTGCACTCAAAAACAAAATAGTGTAAAAGTTTAGAGCCTACAAGTTCACTCAGTCCTATTGATTGTTCAGGTAATCGCTAAGACAATCAAGTTTGTTTACATTTACAGGAGATAATTATGCCTTCTTCTTATTTACAATGTCACCTGAAAGTGAGAACAGGTGTTCGCATGGCACTTTTGTAGTTGGCATTGCAAGGTATTTATGTGCCAGATATGCTAAACATTCGTATGGCCCATCATGCTTCAGCCACCATTCCAGAGAACATGCTTCCATGCTGATGATGCTAGTTAAAAAACAATGTGTTAATTAAATTTGTGACTGAACTCCTGGGTGGCAGAGGGGAAAAATTGGCTGAGTGATTGGCTGAAGTAGGTCTGAGTGGACTTGTAGGCTCTAAAGTTTTACATTGTTTTATTTTTGAATGCGCTTATTTTTTGTACATAAACTTACAAATATAGAATTAACTTTATTTAATTTAAATTAAAATGTGACTATTTGAGAAATGAAGCATTGTGTTTTAATCTTGAATGATTTCACCTCTGGGCATTGTCAGGAACCTTGGGCTAGGCAGCTCAATCTGGCTGGGCTGCAGCAGAATCACCTGATTGGCTGGCCCACCCTGTTGGCTGCAAGGAGTCCATGAGTCTGCATTTGAGCTCAGCAGCAGTAACACGTCTCTGGCTGCAGAACACTTATGCCTGCAGCTTTGATTGCTGATCTGCTGGCCTTGTTCTAGCCCTGCTTCTATCTGCTCCAGTCCACTCCAGCCCTGCTTCCCTGCTTGATTCCTGACTCCAACTCTGACCCTTGGTTCTGATTTGTAATTCCTGACTACTTGTTGCTGACTCCAGCTCTGACTGCCACTGCTCCAACCACTAGGCATGACTGCTTATTCCCCTGTCTGTGATAAACTGAGGACAATGAAGGATTTTTAAGAATTTTAAATAAGCTGTTGAATGTTAAAAGAAAATATATCTGTGGTTCTTTAGTTCAGTTATTCCCTTGTTCAGTTAAATACATTTTAAATGTAGTTTGAGTAACTGTAATCTTGATCAGGATGCTAATGGAAACTACATGTAACTAAATAAAAGATACCAAGATCCTTAGAAGCTAATCTTTAGTGTTCTGCTTGCTTGGTACTGTACTTCAGTTCTTTAGGAGGTAGAGTAATAACTGACATTGGTTAGACTGTATTAGGGATCATACACGTTTATATGTTCAGAGAAGTGAAATGATTTTATATATATACATACATATACACACACACACACACTAATGGTGTGAATGTGCCCCAAATCAGAGACTTTCAGCCAGCAGTGTCAATTGTGTCTGTGCATGCATCCTGAGTGCCCTTGTGCCCAGCACCAAAGGCATAAAAGGATGGAGTGGGCCAGCCACCATTCAATTCTTGTCACCATTTCTGGCTTTGAGACGGATCTGCTTGCTGTCCATTCTAAATGTACCTGTGGTTCTCTCTTTCATTCTTTGTACATATTTCCTAATCCCCAGATATAGTTAGTTTTATCAGTTGGCACCATAGTAATAGTTTTTCCACATTAGATTTCCATTTTACCAGGAGAATCCATTATTTTTCTTCCTGGTACAAGGATGGCTAGTTCTGACTCAAATATCAGGGAGACCCATCCCCAGATACTTTTAATGGAGAGAACAATGAGACTGGCTTTGGACCATGTGTCATATCACTGTTCCTCCCTCGCCCCCCCCCCCACTCAAACAACCTGACTGTCTGAGTGATCCTTTCAACATGGAGTCTACAACATCTCAGCCCAGTCAGCTATGTCTTCAGGTCCAGTATTGGGAAGCTCGAACCCATTTTGGTACCTAAGTTTCAGCACAAAAATGGCACATTAAAAAGCTGACACTTGAAGTACTGTCTTAGTCTCCCTTCTTATCTCAGAGCTTGGTACCATCAACTTTTCAGGATGCTTCCTTGGCACTGTCAATGTCTTGTCTGATACTGAATACTTTGATACCATTGACTCCACCAGTCTCCACTGCTGGCCTTGCTGCACTGTACAATACTGATAGCATATACAGTACTGGGGATCTACAGATCTTGCAGAGCCTCAATCCCTATTACTTTCTACTGGTTTAATACCTGCAGTATTGGGTCCACCTCTACCTGTGGTACCTAGCACTTCTACTTCAATGCACACCATTTCTCAGCCTTCAAGACTTGTTTCTTCAATGGTCTTACAGTGCTTCTTTTTATCACTGTCCTCAACAGCATCTGATGACAGTGTAGGATACTCCCCAATGTACTTTCTAAGTATGTATCGTCTTGCTTCTCCTGCCTCATTCAAGAAAACCAGAGACTCCTCCCTGACACATGCTAGGGACATGATTGTTCTAGGGTTGAGCCATGGTTACTTATCATATGGCCATGAGATTCTTATCTGGTTGTGTAGCCTTATTGGGGGGTCTGTGGGTTTCATGTGAACAGGAGATTTTTCATGAGATACCTCAGACTCATAAAACATCTCATTGTACTGTATTAGCAACTCAAGCAGTTCTTGAGCAAAACTGTACTCAGACTTCTCCTCAACCTGACAATTTAGCCAAGGAGATCCCATCCCATTGTGCTGACTTGTTGGGCCCCAGTGTTATCCATATGATCTCCAGGTGAGACTGTGGTTCCTTCTTCTACATCACAGCTAGATGACTTTCTGGCCCAGACAGTTCTGGTTCCCCAACCTACTGAACATGTCATCCTGTCTACTAATTTGCCATCTTGAACTTCCCTGACCTGAGCCATATATTTAATGTTATAGCAGTGTCGGATGATGACCCAGCACATGATCGTTTTAAGAACACTTTCACTGCAGATTTTGCAAAATGCAAAAAAGGTACCAGTGTGATATTTCTAAAGATAGCTACAGCACTCGACCCAAGGTTTAAGAATCTGAAGTGCCTTCCAAAATCTGAGAGGGACAAGATCTAGCGCATGCTTTCAGAAGTCTTAAAAGAGCAACATTCAGATGCGCAAACTACAGAACCCAAACCACCAAAAAAGAAAATCAACCTTCTGCTGGTGGCATCTGACTGACTCAGATGATGAAAATGAACATGCATCAGTCCGCACTGCTTTGGTTGGCTATTGAGCAGAACCCATTATCAGCATGGACACGTGTCCTCTGGAATGGTGGTTGAAGCATGAAGAGACATACGAATCTTTAGTGCATCTGGCACATAAATATCTTGTGGCTGGCTACAACAGTTCCATGCGAATGTTTGTTCTCATTTTCGGTGACATTGTAAACAAGATGCAGGCAGCATTATCTTCTGCAAATGTAAAGAAACTTGTTTGTCTAAGCAATTGGCTGAACAAGAAGTAGGACTGAGTGGACTTGTAGGCTCTAAAGTTTTACTTTGTTTTATTTTTGAATGCAGTTATTTTTTGTACATAATTCTACGTTTGTAAGTTCAACTTTCATGATAAAGAGATTGCACTACAGTATTTGTATGAGGTGAATTGAAAAAAATTTTCTTTTGTTTTTTTACAGTGAAAATATTTGTAATCAAAAATAAATATAAAATGAGCGCTGTACACTTTGTATTCTGTGTTGTAAGTGAATTCAATATATTGGAAAATGTAGAAAATATCCAGAACTATTTAAATGGTATCCTATTATTTACAGTGTGATTAATCGTGATTAATTTTTTTAATCGCGCAATTCATTGTGATTAATTTTTGTAATTGCTTGACAGCCCTACTTAGAACAGATTCTAAGTTTCTCCCAAACATTGTCATGGACCTTTATCTAAACCAGCAGATTCACCTGTTTATACTTTTTCCTGAGCTAAACATTTGTAAGGAAAAGGCTAAGGAGAAAGGTTTCCTTTTCATCCTATCTCATCTCAGCCTGTCTAAATGGATATCTGACTGTGTGAGAGCTGTGATGAAGTGACCAGAGGAGATCCCCCTGCTATTTCTCTCAAAGCTCACTCCACCAAAACGCTGCAAAGGCTGCCTGAATCTTTGAAAAAATGTTTCTATTGTGGACATATGCAAAGCAAGCACCTGGGGATCTATTCACACCTTTATGAAACACTCTGCTATCATTGAAGCTTCTAGCCAGATGCTATGTTTGGAATGTCTGTACGTCAGTCTCTGTTCTCCTCCAAAGACTTCAATCTCTCAACTCTATTATATTTGGTCCATTGCTTGGGGGGGAGAGGGGGGTCACTGTAAGTGGAATATGTATATGGACAATCACTTGAAAGAAGTTACTTACATGTAAAGTAACTGTACTACCTGCTCTCATCTCCTTTACCTCAGACTCCTGTGTCACCTGGATTCTGTTGTGCAGAGTAAACTGAGTGGCATTTGGTCTGTTCCATCCTTTTATGGCTTTTATGTCGGGTATGAATACACTTAGGGCACATGCGCTGCTACTATAGACACTGCTAGACAAAAGGCTTTGATCTTGGGTGCATGTGCGCCATCAGTGGAATATGTATGTGTACGTATCTTGAAGAACTATACAGGTAAGTAGCTTCTCTTTTCAGATATAGAGAGGAACATGGAAAACTCTGTCATGTAAAAAGCCACAATTGCTAATTTGAAAAGATTATCCCTATACTATAAGATAAATATTTAAGAAAAGTAACAGAATTTTTCAAGTGTTTATGTGGCTTCAAAAAAAAAATTTGTGAATGGAAACAGTGTTGTAAGAACACCACTTAATCTTTACACCTTGACTCCAGTCAGCTACAAGCCTTCATTCTTTAGAAAATTGCTATTGATTTTTCATTCCACTTTTAAGAACGATCCTTTAATGTGATCCTTGCTTTCCAATGTTAAGAATGCATAACGATGATCACTCGTATGATTTTAGAGTAGCAGCCGTGTTAGTCTGTATTCTCAAAAAGAAAAGGAGTACTTGTGGCACCTTAGAGACTAACAAATTTATTAGAGCATAAGCTTTCGTGAGCTACAGCTCACTTCATCGGATGCTCTAATAAATTTGTTAGTCTCTAAGGTGCCACAAGTACTCCTTTTCTTCGTATGATTTTGTAAGTGTAGCATAAGGCTAACAAATGTGCGCTAGCTAGGCCACTTTAACTGTAGGAAAACTTTTGGAGAGCCTAAGAAGAACTTTTCTTTTCTTCAGTCCCATAAAATACAGTTGTTATAACTTAAAATGACTGAAACAAAGATATTCAAGGTGATTTTGCTCTTACCTCACTGACATGCACCAAAGGATGGCAGCACGTTTTTGTAAGATTTCATAATGTAGAGACCCTTACAAATGTGTAGGGAAAATGGGATGAAAAAAAGAATGAACTACTAACTTCCCTGCTTTTGTTACCTTAAATCAGAGATAAAATATTTTCTTTAACAATCCTTTTTATGTTTAAATTATTCACTCATAAATTGAGGTTAATGAGGCTACTATCTTGTCTTTTAACTAGCGTAGATACAGACAGCTGGAGCAATAGAGTTCTGTGTTTTAAAATTGGAAATCTTCCAGCTATCATTTTCCTGACGTTCCGGTGAAAGCTGTATTCACCAGGGATAGAAAAACTGTTGCATACAAATGATTTCCGTTTGCTGCCCCACTCTATCATAATGATTAATCGTTTAGTGGTGATTAATCTTCTTTATGTTCTAAGAGTATCCAAAGAAAAGTCTTGGTAAACATACAGTAGACCTTGGAACACTGTGTATTTAGAGTTACTGTGAATCCACAGTGAAAGGTTCAGAATAAATTGAATTGCTGCTGTCTGGGATTTTATATTGTAACTAGAAAAGAATGCGCATATAACACTGTTGCTGGAAAATGATTCTAATCAAGTATTGTCAAAGAGTCAAGTCTGTGTCTTTAAAATGGTTTCTTAAAATTATAATTGAAATTGAAACGCTAAGAGTATATTATACTGAGATGAATTAAAAAAAATCATAGTAGTAAATCGTATAGAAAAGATTATAAGAGACACTGTCCAAGACTGTCAGAATATGTCTGCAGTCAGATTATGTCTGCAGTGTAAACCCAAGATTAGTGGGAATCGAATCAGTGCTCCCTAGGTTAAGAATTTTCTAGCCTGAACTTGAACCCAGGTCTGGTGTCCACACTGCGCCACACAGACCCGAGTCAAACCAACCATATCCTTGACTCCCGAGGACCCTCCTGGAATGAGCCTGCTTTAGCTCTTTGACCATGGTGCAAGATGGGAAAACTTCACTGTCCATTACAGGAAGTTTGAACAGCTTGTCAATATATCCTGCTGAGCAGTCCCAGCATCTGGAGCCAGCAACATAGAGGAGTTGCCATTTCAAGAACTTCTTTTGCTTGGCTCTTGCACCTCTTTCAGGACACTGCTTCCATGAAATGCTGGTGGGCAGTTTGGCAGTATTTTCTGACCTGTCAAACGCATATGACAGAGCTAATGATTGACGAGGACATGGCAGACTTGAACTTGACTAATGCTGCTCATGGCACTCAGTATAGCCACTGTTGCCTCCTGTGTAGACTAGCACTTCTGGAGAAGGGCCACAAGCACAGATTGTTGGGACCACATCACCATGCAGACCTGGATGACCAGCGGGGGTTCAAAAATTTTTTGTATGAAGAAAGCTACATTTTTGGAGCTTTGTGAGCAACTTGCCCTCATACCGTTCCCCGCTCAGCAAAGAGACATCCTCATGAGAGCGGCCTTGCCAGTCCAGAAGCAGATCGCTATAACTATCTGGAAGCTGGCCTCCCCAGACTGCCACAGGTCTGTTGCCAATCAGTTTAGTATTGGAAAATCGACTGTAGGTAAAGCGGTGGTGGAGGTTTCTGAGGCATTCAAGTGTGTGGTTTTTCCCAAGGTGGTGGACATAAAAAATATTCCTGAAGTAATTGCTGGCTATGAGAAAATAGGGTTTCCAAACTGTGCCAGGGCCATTGATGGGACACATGTGCCGATAGTTTGCCCTCTTCAAGGAGCACCTGGGTACACAAACCATGAAGAGTAATACTCCATTGTAATGCAGGCCCTCGTGCATTGCATGATGTTTCAAACTCTGAACAACATGTTAGTGCTTCTAGAGCTGAGAATACTTCAGTTTCACCTTTCCAAAGAAATTATTCTATAGGAAATTTGTACTCTGGGTACATTGAAATAGGATTGGCTTATTTTTTTAAGTGCTTGAATACAACCTTACATCTTGTAAAGTGAAAGTTAATTTAAGACTTCTTGCCTTTCAAGAAAAAGAAAATAAAACTGGGGGGAATGAATTGTGTTAATTATAATTGTGTTAATTGTGTTAATTATTGCTAACACTGATCAGTTACTGCTGAGAGAATGAAAATATTTTCTCCCAACTCTGTCTCTGAAACTTTTGTGAACAAAACAGAAACTTATCAAAATATCACTTAATAAAACTGAATTGAGACTTAAACCTCTTCAAAATATTGAGTAAAGGAATTACAGTTGAAAAAACATGACCTCATCCCTGAAGTCACTGAAGCCTTTTCTACGCTGCAGAGTTTTATCGCCAAAAGGCAGCTTTTGGCAACAAAAGTACACTCTGCAATGTCACTTTTAGCAACAAAATTTCAGTTTCGGCAACAAAATAAAACCACCTCGATAAGAGGCATAGAGCTTTTTGTGGCAAACTTAAAGCGATGAAGCGTCAGTGTAGATCAGGGATCTCAAACATGCGGCCCGCGGGGTTATTTTCTGCGGCCTGCCAGCTCCCTGTGGCCCCCCCGCTCCCCCCCAGCGTTTACCTAGAGCGGCTCCGGCCTGGCCCGGTGCGCACCGGGAGCTGGGCAGGCTCCCTGCCTGTCTGCCTGCCCCCTCGCCCGTCCGGGAAGCAGCCGGGACCGGGGGGGGGGGCAGAGGGGTCTGTGTGTTGCCCTGGCCGTGCCTCCAGGTACCTCCCCCGAAGCTCCCATTGGCTGCGGTTCCCCATTCCCAGCCAATGGGAGCTGCGCGGGGGTGGTGGTGCCTGGAGGTGCTGCTAGAGCAACATACAGAATCATAGAATCATAGAATCATAGAATATCAGGGTTGGAAGGGACCCCAGAAGGTCATCTAGTCCAACCCCCTGCTCAAAGCAGGACCAAGTCCCAGTTAAATCATCCTAGCCAGGGCTTTGTCAAGCCTGACCTTAAAAACCTCTAAGGAAGGAGATTCTACCACCTCCCTAGGTAACGCATTCCAGTGTTTCACCACCCTCTTAGTGAAAAAGTTTTTCCTAATATCCAATCTAAACCTCCCCCATTGCAACTTGAGACCATTACTCCTCGTTCTGTCATCTGCTACCATTGAGAACAGTCTAGAGCCATCCTCTTTGAAACCCCCTTTCAGGTAGTTGAAAGCAGCTATCAAATCCCCCCTCATTCTTCTCTTCTGCAGACTAAACAATCCCAGCTCCCTCAGCCTCTCCTCGTAAGTCATGTGCTCTAGACCCCTAATCATTTTTGTTGCCCTTCGCTGTACTCTTTCCAATTTATCCACATCCTTCTTGTAGTGTGGGGCCCAAAACTGGACACAGTACTCCAGATGAGGCCTCACCAGTGTCGAATAGAGGGGAACGATCACGTCCCTCGATCTGCTCGCTATGCCCCTACTTATACATCCCAAAATGCCATTGGCCTTCTTGGCAACAAGGGCACACTGCTGACTCATATCCAGCTTCTCGTCCACTGTCACCCCTAGGTCCTTTTCCGCAGAACTGCTGCCGAGCCATTCGGTCCCTAGTCTGTAGCGGTGCATTGGATTCTTCCATCCTAAGTGCAGGACCCTGCACTTATCCTTATTGAACCTCATTAGATTTCTTTTGGCCCAATCTTCCAATTTGTCTAGGTCCTTCTGTATCCTATCCCTCCCCTCCAGCGTATCTACCACTCCTCCCAGTTTAGTATCATCCGCAAATTTGCTGAGAGTGCAATCCACACCATCCTCCAGATCATTTATGAAGATATTGAACAAAACGGGCCCCAGGACCGACCCCTGGGGCACTCCACTTGACACCGGCTGCCAACTAGACATGGAGCCATTGATCACTACCCGTTGAGCCCGACAATCTAGCCAGCTTTCTACCCACCTTATAGTGCATTCATCCAGCCCATACTTCCTTAACTTGCTGACAAGAATGCTGTGGGAGACCGTGTCAAAAGCTTTGCTAAAGTCAAGAAACAATACATCCACTGCTTTCCCTTCATCCACAGAACCAGTAATCTCATCATAAAAGGCGATTAGATTAGTCAGGCATGACCTTCCCTTGGTGAATCCATGCTGACTGTTCCTGATCACTTTCCTCTCCTCTAAGTGCTTCAGGATTGATTCTTTGAGGACCTGCTCCATGATTTTTCCAGGGACTGAGGTGAGGCTGACCGGCCTGTAGTTCCCAGGATCCTCCTTCTTCCCTTTTTTAAAGATGGGCACTACATTAGCCTTTTTCCAGTCATCCGGGACTTCCCCCGTTCGCCACGAGTTTTCAAAGATAATGGCCAAGGGCTCTGCAATCCCAGCCGCCAATTCCCTCAGCACTCTCGGATGCAATTCGTCCGGCCCCATGGACTTGTGCACGTCCAGCTTTTCTAAATAGTCCCTAACCACCTCTATCTCTACAGAGGGCTGGCCATCTCTTCCCCATTTTGTGATGCCCAGCACAGCAGTCTGGGAGCTGACCTTGTTAGTGAAAACAGAGGCAAAAAAAGCATTGAGTACATTAGCTTTTTCCACATCCTCTGTCACTAGCTTGCCTCCCTCATTCAGTAAGGGGCCCACACTTTCCTTGGCTTTCTTCTTGTTGCCAACATACCTGAAGAAACCCTTCTTGTTACTCTTGACATCTCTTGCTAGCTGCAGCTCCAGGTGCGATTTGGCCCTCCTGATATCTTTCCTACATGCCCGAGCAATATTTTTATACTCTTCCCTGGTCATATGTCCAACCTTCCACTTCTTGTAAGCTTCTTTTTTATGTTTAAGATCCGCTAGGATTTCACAGACCCCTGTGGGGGGCCCCCCCTGGTTCCAGCTGCCCCCGGTGCGCGCCGGGCCAGAGTCCACCCCCCGAACTCCTCCTACAGCCGAACCCCCTGCCGTACCCCGCACCCCTCCTGCACTTCTGACACAGAAGCAGGCGGGCAGGCAGGTTTGTGTGTGTGTGAGAGTGAGAGAGAGAGAGACTGCTGTACTTTACAGAGCTAGAGAGGGAGGCAGGGGCTGAGGTCAGGGGTGTCCCTCTCCCCTTGCCTCAGGATAGGTTACTTCTTGTGGCTGTATGAACTTAGAGACAGCATGCGACACACTTCCACTCTCCCAACACACACACTCTGTCTCCATCTCCCCCCCCCCCACGCTCCCTGTCACACACTCTCCCCCCATTTCCCCGCTTCAGTTGAAAAGTGGCTGGCAATTCAGTAGGATGCCAATGGAACGATGGGATTGAGAACCCTGTATGATGTGAATAGAGGGGAACGATCACGTCCCTCGATCTGCTCACTATGCCCCTACTTATACATCCCAAAATGCCATTGGCCTTCTTGGCAACAAGGGCACACTGCTGACTCATATCCAGCTTCTCGTCCACTGTCACCCCTAGGTCCTTTTCCGCAGAACTGCTGCCGAGCCATTCGGTCCCTAGTCTGTAGCGGTGCATTGGATTCTTCCATCCTAAGTGCAGGACCCTGCACTTATCCTTATTGAACCTCATTAGATTTCTTTTGGCCCAATCTTCCAATTTGTCTAGGTCCTTCTGTATCCTATCCCTCCCCTCCAGCGTATCTACCACTCCTCCCAGTTTAGTATCATCCGCAAATTTGCTGAGAGTGCAATCCACACCATCCTCCAGATCATTTATGAAGATATTGAACAAAACGGGCCCCAGGACCGACCCCTGGGGCACTCCACTTGACACCGGCTGCCAACTAGACATGGAGCCATTGATCACTACCCGTTGAGCCCGACAATCTAGCCAGCTTTCTACCCACCTTATAGTGCATTCATCCAGCCCATACTTCCTTAACTTGCTGACAAGAATGCTGTGGGAGACCGTGTCAAAAGCTTTGCTAAAGTCAAGAAACAATACATCCACTGCTTTCCCTTCATCCACAGAACCAGTAATCTCATCATAAAAGGCGATTAGATTAGTCAGGCATGACCTTCCCTTGGTGAATCCATGCTGATTGTTCCTGATCACTTTCCTCTCCTCTAAGTGCTTCAGGATTGATTCTTTGAGGACCTGCTCCATGATTTTTCCAGGGACTGAGGTGAGGCTGACCGGCCTGTAGTTCCCAGGATCCTCCTTCTTCCCTTTTTTAAAGATGGGCACTACATTAGCCTTTTTCCAGTCATCCGGGACTTCCCCCGTTCGCCACGAGTTTTCAAAGATAATGGCCAAGGGCTCTGCAATCACAGCCGCCAATTCCCTCAGCACTCTCGGATGCAATTCGTCCGGCCCCATGGACTTGTGCACGTCCAGCTTTTCTAAATAGTCCCTAACCACCTCTATCTCTACAGAGGGCTGGCCATCTCTTCCCCATTTTGTGATGCCCAGCACAGCAGTCTGGGAGCTGACCTTGTTAGTGAAAACAGAGGCAAAAAAAGCATTGAGTACATTAGCTTTTTCCACATCCTCTGTCACTAGCTTGCCTCCCTCATTCAGTAAGGGGCCCACACTTTCCTTGGCTTTCTTCTTGTTGCCAACATACCTGAAGAAACCCTTCTTGTTACTCTTGACATCTCTTGCTAGCTGCAGCTCCAGGTGCGATTTGGCCCTCCTGATATCTTTCCTACATGCCCGAGCAATATTTTTATACTCTTCCCTGGTCATATGTCCAACCTTCCACTTCTTGTAAGCTTCTTTTTTATGTTTAAGATCCGCTAGGATTTCACAGACCCCTGTGGGGGGCCCCCCCTGGTTCCAGCTGCCCCCGGTGCGCGCCGGGCCAGAGTCCACCCCCCGAACTCCTCCTACAGCCGAACCCCCTGCCGTACCCCGCACCCCTCCTGCACTTCTGACACAGAAGCAGGCGGGCAGGCAGGTTTGTGTGTGTGTGAGAGTGAGAGAGAGAGAGACTGCTGTACTTTACAGAGCTAGAGAGGGAGGCAGGGGCTGAGGTCAGGGGTGTCCCTCTCCCCTTGCCTCAGGATAGGTTACTTCTTGTGGCTGTATGAACTTAGAGACAGCATGCGACACACTTCCACTCTCCCAACACACACACTCTGTCTCCATCTCCCCCCCCCACGCTCCCTGTCACACACTCTCCCCCCATTTCCCCGCTTCAGTTGAAAAGTGGCTGGCAATTCAGTAGGATGCCAATGGAACGATGGGATTGAGAACCCTGTATGATGTGACGCTGTACTTACCCCATGAGGCATTGCAAGCTCTTACCAAAGCACCCCGCTAGGGTTGCCAATTTTGGTTGGATGTATTCCTGGAGATTTCATGACATCACATAATCTTTAAGTAAAGATTAATCTTTAATTCCTGGAGATTCCAGGCTAATCGTGGAGGGTTGGCAACCCTACACCCCACTGCCAATTGCACAGTGAGATAGCTACTCACAGTGCACTGCTCTCTGTGTTGATGCAAGATCTGCTTCTGTGGATGCACTCTGCTGACACAAGAAGCATTGTGTGAAATACAACGGCGGTTTAATTAAAGTGTTTTAATTAAAGCATATAACTTTTGGTGACAAAACTCTGCAGTGTAGACCAGGCCTGAGTGTCCTTGACTTCCATTGACTGAATTGTGTGTTAACTTGCAAACTGCTGTATGCCTTTATCATTTCAAGAAAACATGAAAGTAAAGAGAGACTGAGCTTTAGAAAGTACAATCTAACAAATGAACAAAATTAATTTTGAGTTACCTAGTGCCATCTGGTGTGTTCTGTCCATGTGGCAAAACTGTTTCAACTGGTGGTGGTTTTATTTTCCTACAGGACCTCAATTAAAAGTAGCTGTACAATATAAATGGCAGAAATGTGTAAGTCAAATGCAATTATGAAAAATAATATATAGTTGTAAAATGACTCCTGTATCTGCTACAGAAATTCTGCTTCTACTGCATGTTTTCAGACTGAGCAAAGATTTTAAAAATTTTAACAGATTATACCAGTCATGCTCAGATCGAGGCTCAGGAGCCGCAAGTGGCTCTTTAATGTGTCTCCTGCGACTCTTCGCAGCACATGACATTAAAATACTGTGTGGTTTAATTATTAACCAATCGAAGTTATTAACTGGTCAGGATGCTTTTACTGTGTTTAATAACCAATTGTAAACAATATGTACCAGTCTAGCAAATTCTTCCATCCTCATACGCGTGCAGCACCAATCAGGTTAATGAAAACTCTTAGTGTGCTTTTGAGAACAGAACAAACTGCTAAGGTCCCAAGTCAGGAAACATCTCTATTCATCCGGGGTGTTTAAGCATGTTCTTAAACTAAGGATCTGCATAAATGCCTCCCTGTTTTGGGGTCTAAAATCTGTATGTATGTTGACATAGTGGAGAAGTGGAATATTTGTAATAGACATTTAGTTTGCAGTGATGATAAAACTTTCATTTACAAACGTGATTTCTATTAAAAAAGCTAATTCCTGAAATTTGAAAAAAATAGATATTTTTTGAGACAGTAACACTTGTTTAGAGATTGGTAAGAATCTCCATATTAATTCATCCTAATAATAAATGTTCAAAGACATGTTCAGTATGCCAGGATTCACGTTACCTATATTCTACTAGTTTGCCTCACTGTTAAAGAAAACTTATTTTATTTATTTATTTTTAAATTTGCAGGTTTCTTTTTCAAACAAGCTGGAGAAATTATCTAATAAACTTCACTTAACTGTATGTGTTAAATGCTTGACCTAGGAACAATGTGAATTTATTGTGCCAATAAATACAGCACTGTGCCAATTCTCCTCCTCCTTCTGGTTACATAGCTGTCACAGGACTTGGATGATGAACAGTGAAACATAATTTTGCTACAACAAGAGCATCTGGCTACTTGGCAGCTTTAGAAGTTGTCTTGGCAGTTTGGGAATAGGTTTAGGATCTCTAGCATGGTTGAAATGGTGAGAATTGTCTGGTCTCCTGGTTTGCTTGGGTGCCGTTTTCTTTTTAATATACTAGTGATTTCTAAAAATGTGTAGTTTTCATTTATGTGCAGCTCTCTCCTGAATTATTTATACAGATATTTTTCTCTCTATGATAATATTTTCTGCAGCTATAGTTGCACTGATATGTGTATTAACAGAGAAAACTGTGTTCTTCAAGAGCTGGTTTCTGTATATATTCCACTATGGGTGCTCATGTGCTCCATGAATCTGAGACCAGAGAATTTTTGTAAATAGTGTCCGTTGGTCCATGCCTGCACTGCAGCTCTCCTTGTGCTTCGCACTAAGGGTGTAAAGGGCAGGGCAGACCACTGCATGGCCTCAGTCAGAATCCTCCAGTGTACAGAACTCGTCCTTTCTTTTCTTCCTGTAAATATTCACACTTATATATTATTCAGTGTTTTTATGGTTCCCTAGTGTTAGAATCTTCATCCCGGGGAATCCTTCCTGTCTCCCAGTGTGGGACTTAAATTATGCCCAGACCCAGGTTTCAAAAACTGCATCTCCTGTCACCATTCTTTTTGGTCTACTGCCTTGGAAAGCTTATATTTCCACTAAGTGTAGTATCTGCTATTCTTTTACTCACAGTACCTGACAGGCCTGAGAGCTTTGATGTTTGCACACTCCATAAGGTGCTTCCATCAGGTGCCAGTCGGACCCAGACCAAGGACATCCCCAGTACATTGGCCAGAGTTGGCAAGGAGTGTAACCCCTAATACTATGTCTGACTCAGGAGCAGAGGGAAAGATCCTTTGGCTGGGCCTCCTCATAACCATAAAAGCAGATCCCCTTCTCGACCCTCTAAGGGGAGAGATCCTTCCTGAACCCCATCCAAATCAGACAAGCTTTCATGCTAAAGCCATGAGGACTTAAGCCCTCCTAAGCCACATATGCATGTTGAAGACGAATAGACTTTGGTACCATCCTCCACATCAACTTTGACCCTTACTGTGGTGTCACCAATAATGAAAGACTGGGTCTTGAAGGACTGGGAACTACTAGCAGCATTGAAAACCGTGATGTTGGAGACTCATTCATGGCTCCATAAGGAACTGCTATCTACATCTACTCTGGTGGTACAGAGTGACAAGACACAATCTCCAAAGGTGCCAGAGATTTATATCTTCATCCTCGTGCACCCAAAGTGTCCCTGTTATCAGGACCAATTCTCACCAAAGAGATACTAACAGCTGTGGGAATCCAGGACTCCGGGAAAATTGCCCATCCCATCCACTAGCTGCAGTTTCCTCTTAGTGGAGCCAGTGACACCACCAATGGACCCAGATCCAACCGTTCCATCTTCAGGAGAATCAGATATACTTGTGGAACCAGCTTCTCCCCCACACATGGAATTCAGCCCAGATAGGGGTTCAAGAAGCTCCTGGAACCAGTCTCAGCCATGTAGACAGGAACTTGCTCCTCTGGACCAATGATACTCAATGCTTTGGGGGCCAAGGCAACACACCTTGCGACCCATACACACAGAGTACTTGGATTATGTTCCAACAGGGAGTATTACCACCCCTTTCCTCCAATAGCTCAGTCTGAACTCCCTGAGCTCACAGAAGAAGGGGAAGATGAGCCAGATCTACTGGTACCACCACTTCAGATGGGGTATTATCCCTTCCACCCAATAAAGCAGTTGGTCCAGCCTCTCTGTTTCCCCTGGACAATCATAGACAGTTCTTCAAGTGATTGCACATGTCCATTCGACTTTAGGTATGTGTGTGCTGTGACAAAATTTCTTCTCTGCCTTAGTGGGTCCTGGGCTTATTGGCGGATTTGCTCGCCTCAGAGATTCATGGCAGCACTCAGTTGGCCACTTTTGCTAGTGGCTCAAACCTGCCGTTCACTCAGCTAACTTCGTCATTGGCCAGCATGGGAAAAAGGAGGAGAATAGTCCCTGCTGGTCCACCTAGTGGATCAGGGGACAGGACGGAGACCCCCCCCGCTGGTGGGATCCACAGTCTTTGGTCAACTCCTCTTATATCAAATATGGAGTTGGGGGGAATCTGGGTTGCCCTCTACTCTGGGTTCCAGCACCTCACCACAGGACCTTCCTCCTGATGTCTGAAAATGCTTGAATTCCTCAGTCCTTCAGCAGTATGCCTCAGCTCCTTGAGCGCCTCTTGCTCCCAGCTCCTTGCATGCACCTCACTAACTGAAGTGAGGTCCTTTTTAAAACCAGGAGCCCTGATTAGCTTGCCTGTCCTAATTGATTCTAGTAGCTTCTTAATTGGCTCCAGGTGTCCTAATTAGCCTGCATGCCTTAATTGGTTCCAGCAACTTCCTGATTGTTCTGGAACAGCCCATTATCTTACTCAGGGAAAAGGGACCTGCTTAATCTGGGGCTAATATATCTACCTTCTCCTGTAGCCATCTGGTCTGACCCTGTCACAGTGACCAGTCCACCAGATTGGAGATTTTTTACCTTATCAGTACCCATTGAGGTGTCCTCTGCTGGCTTGTGCTGCTGCATGATGGTATAAAGGGCAGAGCCACCTCTCTCAGTTCCTTCGTACTGTCTGTGATCAGTAGTTGGAGTGTGTTAGCTTCCTTCTGTAAGTGTTTTTTACTTTCAGAGAATTACCTCTCTTGTATGTAGTTGGCACTCATTTTTTTGTAATTTTATTGTTAGTTGAGTATAGGTTTCATTTTCTTAGTTTTTTTCTAGTCTAGCAGAACTATCAGTTCCTACTTGTTCTGGGTGCTGACACCTGGCACTCAGGATTGCCCTGGTCTCAAGGCTTTAAAACTTGCACTAGCTGCTTGAAATCCATGCGAGAGAATGACCTTCGTTCTTGGTGTTAAAAGTGCCTTGGTGAGGGTCGTATCCAGGACAAGTGCCAGATCATCGGAGACTTTACGCCCTGAACTAGAAAGGATAGGGAGGTAAGGCTCTGTCCATTTCTCATGGAGGTGGCTCTGTATTCACCCTCAGAGCATTAAACAATAAACAAGCTGAGAGTGCTTGGTCACTGGGTAGAGTGCCCTTGGAGTGCATGCATTTCCTGATACTAATCTGACCTCAGGCAGCATTGTCATCTCTGGCACCAGGGCCTGTGCTGTTGAGACCAACTGCTGCTGGAGTACCGAAGCTCTGTGGTACCGACTCCAATTCAACAACAGTAACATCAGGGGAACTTCTCAGTCCTCGTAACACTGGAGACATATGCAACAGCATGTAGTCTCCTTTGTGTCTCGGTATCAGACTCTCTAGTGGTTCAGGAGATGTCTCATCTTGTACCTATAAACCTTTAGACTGCATAGGATTTACCTGAAGGTAGAGTGCAACTTGCAGTGTTGTGGACAGCTTTGGACCCTCTGCATGTCCTCACCTGATGCCATCGCAGGGCAAGCCTCGTGTGCTTTTTTTGGTACCATCATCTCCAGAGTATTTACTGTGCCCCCTGGTCAGGTGAATGGGATCATCTTCCAAATTGGAGGCTGGCTTATATTTGTCTCTCTTGGATAGGAATTGGCACTCTCCATCTAGGGGTTTTCACCCTTGGTATCCAGTATAGGATCTGTGTTGGTCAAGGGACACAGATCCTTGGTCTGGAAGAAGATTGAGGTCTAGTGCCATACTGGTGGCCCTGTTGGAACTCTTGGGTTTCCTGCCTTCCTCCAGATCCCTGAGTAAACGCCAGGATGGTTCGCATGAAGAGGCACATGAAATCACTCCAGTACTGAATTGAGTGTTGAGTAGGAGCAAACTGCCCTAGCAGGATCTCTGTCAAAGAGTTAAGGGACATTCTACCTCAGCTTGCTCTGTGTTCCTCCTCCTTATCCCCTTAAAGGGTGGTAGTGTCTGATGTGTTCTCACCTCTTCAGGATGATTACAGGGTGTTTCAGGACCTGTTGAAGAGGATAGCTACCTCCTAGGACATACAAGTGGCGGTAGTTCAAGAGAGTGCACATTTATTGGTGGACATTTTAGGTTCAACAGGGCCCTCTGAAGTAGCTTTCCCCATAAACAAAGCCATTATGGAACCCCAAAAGATTTTGTGGCAAATGCCATCTTTTTTACCACCCACTCCAAAAGAACTGAGAGGAAAAGAAACTCTTTTACCTCAAAATTGAGAGGTTAAGAAACTCTTTATCTTTTTGGTAGCAAAATTTATTCTACTGCCAGACTATAATTTCATATTTTGAACCAACAAGACCTACTTGGAAGAGTATTCTTAGATTTTTCAGACAAGTTACTGGAGGATGTCAGCCAAAGAGTTTTAGGCAGTAGTGGATGAAGGAAAACTGGATATTAGGACCTCTCTTCAGGCTTCTTTGGATGGGATAGGCTCTATGGCCAGGGCCATGGCATCTGCTATGAGAATGCACAGGTGTTCACGGCTTTAGATGTCTGGTCTTCCACAGAAACTCCAATAGACTATCCAGGATCTCCCCTTTGAGGGTCTGACCCTCTTTTCCCAGCAGATTGTTAAGCTCCACAATTTCAAGGATTCCAGTGCTATGCTGAAGTCTTCGGGTGATTTATACTCCACTTCCTAAAAAGAAGCAATTCAGCTCTCAGTCATTTCACCATTTCCAGCCTTTTACCCTAGACAACCTGACCAGTCTAGGAGAAAAGTCAGGAGTCAGAGGAGGAGACCATCACTATCTCATTTTTTGTCTGCAGTGAGCTCATCCAGACAGCCTGAGAATGCCGAACAGTCTGTTTGACTGACTAGTTGAAGATAGCTTACCAGTTTGCTTTATGCCAGCTTCTTCTATCCCTAATTTTTCTAACAAGGTATCCCACTTCCTAAGTGCTTGGACCCATATTATCACCGATGAATGGTGAAAGCATGGTGGAAATGGGATATACCTTTCAGTTTATTTTTATTCCTTCCTCCTATTCTTCTTCCCTGTCTGTCTTCAGGGACCCCTCTCATGAGAATATCCTCTTCCGGTTTGGAGCCAGAGAGAAGATCCTTCATCTCCTCAAAGGGAAAGGGTTTTATTCATGTTACTTCCTAATTCTGAGGGCAAAAGGAGGTTTCAGACCCACATTAGACCTGTAAGAGATAAACAAATATATAAGGAAAATCAAAATCATATGGTCACCCTAACATCCATTATCTCCTCCCTGTCTCCCAGCAACTGTTATGCTGCCCTTAACTCGAGGGACGCTTATTTCCATGTTGCAGTCCATCAAAGCCTCAGGAGTTTCCAGAGATTTATCAACCAATCCCACTATCAGTTTACAACCTTCCCTGTGGCCTATCTGCAGCCCCATGTATATTTACAAAATGCGTGATAGTGGTGACTGTATTCCAAAGCAAACCAAGAGTTCAAGTGTTTCTGTACTTGGACGACTGGGTGGTGAGGTCAGTTCAAGAGCAAGGTAGAATTCAGTGTGTCCAAGATCCAGTCCATCTTCAGAGTGGCCTCATGTACATCCCAGGCTTTATTTCAGGAAGTCACAGTTTTTATTAGGTTTCAAGCACACGCATGCGCACACACACACGTATGCTGTCGCAGGTTTAGAGCATCCTAAACATTTATATTTACCCAAGGTCTTAGATGGTTTCAGGGAATTGGCAGCGGGCCCTCCTTCCATCTGCTTGCTGGGGAGTGCCAGATTCTTACCCAAAGAAAAGCTTCCTCGGATTGCTCCAAAGTATATTCCTTCTGTTTCATGGTACGTTAACTCCCTGCCTCATCCTCACATTGTGATTAGAAAAACTGCAAATATGCAGCTGTTTGGCCTTGCCTTCTCAGGATCCTAAAAAATTATTCCTAGCTATGTGATATTTGATTTTCAGCGAGCAGTGGCTGAACACACAAGATATCTGACTGCAGTACTGTGAAGTTCTGGAGTTACACACAGGAATGTCACATGTGGGGGTTATACTATTGGTTTACTCCCCAATTTGTCACTCACTGGACATGTTGGCTTGAGTGCTCACAACAGCCTTAGCCTTCTTGAACTGATGGGTGGACCCAACAAACATATATAGAGGAGTTCCTTTCATTCTTCCACAACCCACATTGACTCCAGGTACAGACGCTTCTTCCCTAAGTTGAAGAGTCCACCTGTGGAATCTGCAGACTCAAGGTCTCTGCCCTGGCCAAGGTTTAACTCTCCACATAAACATAAGGGATTTAAGAGTTAATCATCTAGCTTGTCACGTTTTCCTCCCCCCACATCAAGAGAGAGAATTTATTAGTTTTTACTGATAACACAGCAGTGAGGTTGTACATGAACAGCCAAGGGAGGTTGGGTCTTTTATGCCAAGTGGTAATACACATTTGGGAGATTGGTATCACCAAGATTCACCTCAAAGCCTCCCTCCTTCTGGGTGACCAGAATAGTCTGGCAGACCGCTTAAGCAGATCTTTCACCAGTCATTATGAGTGATCTCTCTGGCCAGATATAATGAGACACATTGTATAATCAGAGAATCCATTGCTATCATACCTTCTCCTTATAAGATACTAACTATTATAACCCAAGCATTCTCACTGAAATACATTCAGTCTGCATTATTTCCTTTTCACTCATCATACACATGCAGAAAATAGCGTCTTCATTTTATTTTAAAAAGTTTTATGCAGGATGTTTTTAGTAACAGATGTACACTCTTCACCAGAAGTGCTGGATATAACCATATTATATTTATGAAAATGACTGATTTCTTGCTTAAAGAGTTTTACTGGAAGAAAGATGTAAGAGATTCAGCAGTTCTTAAAATAGTTTTCAAAATTTGCTTCAAATAATTATTAACTCCCAAATATATATATTCTTCCTTGGAGCAACAATCAGTTTCTTGCCTAGAGTGTTTAGTCAGATGAGTTACAGTGCCTTTCTTCTACTTTGTAGCAGTCATATATGTGGTGTGTATTTGGAAAAAAAAAAAAGTGTTCAGTTAGGATAAGTCTACACTGCAAAAAAAAAAAAAAAAACACTCTCTGGCAACAAGTCTCAAAGCCTGGGTCAACTAACTCGGGCTCATGGTATGAGGCTAAAATAGCAGTGTAGAGTTTCCTGCTCAGTCTGGAGCCTGGGCTCTGAGATCTACCTCTCCTGGGCTTTATGCAGAATGCCTTGAATAAGAGATGGCAGCTGTAGTTTAGTATGTATTTTTAACAAATCATGAAAGCCTTATCTGATCTCTGTGGCTTAGTTGGAAATAGGGAAATATTAGCAGTATATTGCCCAGTTCTACAAATCATCTTCTTGTCACCTGAGAAGCTAAGCAGTAAAAGTTACCAAAGAAAGAATAGTATCTAGAGTTCCACATATTAGAATAAAATTACAAGGCCTATCAGTACTCAAGCTTCTAGGCAGAAACTGATCACCAACTGGTGTCGGGACAAAATGTTTCCCCATTTTCAGAAGAGTTGTATGCTTTGTAATGTTCTTAAGGTATAACTCCATAACTTAGAACTCAGTGCACTAGTCTAGAGATTCTCAAACTGTGGTCCGTGGACCACCAGTGGTCCGTGAGCTCCATTCAGGTGGTCCGCGGACAGTTCCCTCCAAGGTGCGCTCCTGGGCAGCCGCACACAAGAGAATGAAGATGCAGGTGTGGCTCCACTAATTAGGTGCCTGGACCCTGGAGAAGGCGCACATGTAAGGCGAGGTGGTGGCCTTGGGGGGAATAAGGGGTAGGTGGGAGGGGGCAGTGGGGTGAGAAGATGGGGTGGGGGGAATTTGGGATGTGCAGGGCTGTGAGAAAGAGGCGACTTTCCCCAGCTCCAGGGCTGCGGCTGCCAGGGAGAGACGGCTTTCCTTCCCAGCCTCAGCTCTGTGGCAGCTGTGGCGGGGGTGGGGGGAGACCCCCCTCTTTCCCAGCCCCAGCTCAGGGGCTGCCGCAGCGGGGAAGAGAGGGCACATCCATCGCATTAGAAAGGTAAGACTACTGATATTAAAATGAGTCGTGTGCTTTTATTTGTAGAACAAAAAAAGTTAATATTAAGGTTTTTTTTTATATAGCGCTTTTATCCAAAGTGCTTTACAATAGTTAGCTAATGGTACAAACAACATTTGGAAAGATCATTAAGTGGTCCACTTAGATCCTCAACAATTTTCAAGTGGTCCGTGAAAAAAAAAAAAAGTTTGAGAACCACTGCACTAGTCTGATCTGGAGGTGACAAAATATAATAGAAACAAAGTCTGCATCGGAAGAAAAGGTCTCAAATGTCTGGCTAGATGCAGATGATAAAAAGTAGTCCTGGACACAGTGCCACCTAATCATTTAAAAGAAGATGAGGATCAAATTAATTTCAAATGCAAGTAACAAATGGGTGTATGTACATCCTCTGTCAAGGAGGCTGATATTTGGTTGCTTCATCAACTTAGTGCTACCTGAATTGGGTCCTTTTAGGGCAAGGTACTTGGACACAGGCTTAAAGTTAGGCATATGCTCAAGTACCTTGCAGAATCCAAGCTTTAATTTTCAATCAAATAATCTTTCCCATGTCCCGATCTAACCAGACACTGGTTAATGTACCCAACTACACCATATAGGATAGATGAGATGTTGGAGTGGAACTGGTGTTATAGA
The DNA here is from genome assembly GCF_009764565.3 of Dermochelys coriacea. Lineage (NCBI taxonomy): Eukaryota > Metazoa > Chordata > Testudines > Dermochelyidae > Dermochelys > Dermochelys coriacea. Next base: position 20,691,412 of record NC_050077.1, read on the forward strand.
TGTAATAAAGGCACCTTAACATGTCTCTCCATTAACCCCCCAGTGTCATCTTACATGCATTCAGCAGGATGGATGACAAAAACAGAGCTCTACATGAGATCCCTCTGGGCAGAACAATTGCTGAAATCTGTCCTTTGGGTTCTCCCAGAAAGAAAGAAGTGGAATCAGTCACCTGACCCCTAGCATCCACTTATATTAACACCTGCAGGTAATTCAGAACATGATTAACAATACTGAAGGTAACAAATATATTGAACAGTTTAAGTGAGGATACTTGATCTTCATTCTTTGCCAGAAAGAGAGAACTGACCAATACAACGAGGGCAGTCTGCATACCATACCCACGTTGAACCCAGTTTAACCAAAGGGTCAAGGAAATCTTGGTCTTTCAGATACCGTGGGAGGGGACAATCTTGGCTCAAGTGATCATGAGCTAATTCAGTTCAAACTAAATGGAAGGATTAACAAAAATAAATCTGCAACTAGGGTTTTTGATTTCAAAAGGGCTGACTTTCAAAAATTAAGGAAATTAGTTAGGGAAGTGGATTGGACTGAAGAATTTATGGATCTAAAGGTAGAAGAGGCCTGGGATTACTTTAAATCAAAGCTGCAGAAGCTATCGGAAGCTTGTATCCCAAGAAAGGGGAAAAATTTCATAGGAAGGAGTTGTAGACCAAGCTGGATGAGCAAGCATCTTAGAGAGGTGATTAAGAAGAAGCAGAAAGCATACAGGGAGTGGAAGATGTGAGGGATCAGCAAAGAAAGCTACCTAATTGAGGTCAGAACATGTAGGGATAAAGTAAGACAGGCTAAAAGTCGAGTCGAGTTGGACCTTGCAAAGGGAATTAAAACCAATAGTAAAAGGTTCTATAGCCATATAAATAAGAAGAAAACTAAGAAAGAAGAAGTGGGGCCGCTTAACACTGAGGATGGAGTGGAGGTTAAAGATAATCTAGGCATGGCCCAATATATAAACAAATACTTTGCCTCAGTCTTTAATAAGGCTAAAGAGGATCTTGGGGATAATGGTAGCATGACAAATGGGAATGAGGATATGGAGGTAGATATTACCATATCTGAGGTAGAATCGAAACTGAAACAGCTTAATGGGACTAAATCGGGGGGCCCAGATAATCGTCATCCAAGAATATTAAAGGAATTGGCATCTGAATTGCAAGCCCATTAGCAAGAATTTTTAATGAATCTGTAAACTCAGGAATAGTACCGAATGATTGGAGAATTACTAATATAGTTCCCATTTTTAAGAAAGGAAAAAAAAGTGATCCGGGTAACTACAGGCCAGTTAGTTTGACATCTGTAGTATGCAAGGTCCTGGAAAAAATTTTGAAGGAGAAATTAGTTAAGGACATTGAAGTCAATGGTAAATGGGACAAAATACAACATGATTTTACAAAAGGTAGATCGTGCCAAACCAACCTAATCTCCTTTTTTGAAAAGGTAACAGATTTTTTAGATAAAGGAAATGCAGTGGATCTAATTTACCTAGATTTCAGTAAGGCATTTGATACCGTGCCACATGGGGAATTATTAGTTAATTGGAGAAGATGGGGATCAATATGAACATCAAAAGGTGGATAAGGAATTGGTTAAGGGGAGACTGCAACGGGTCCTACTGAAAGGCGAACTGTCAGGTTGGAGGGAGGTTACCAGTGGAGTTCCTCAGGGATCGGTTTTAGGACCAATCTTATTTAATCTTTTTATTACTGACCTTGGCACAAAAGTGGAAGTGTGCTAATAAAGTTGCAGATGATAGAAAGCTGGGAGGTATTGCCAATTCGGAGAAGGATCGGGATATTATACAGGAGGATCTGGATGACCTTGTAACTGGAGTAATAGTAATAGGATGAAATTTAATAGTGAGAAGTGTAAGGTTATGCATTTAGGGATTAATAACAAGAATTTTAGTTATAAGTTGGGGACGCATCAATTAGAAGTAACGGAAGAGGAGAAGGACCTTGGAGTATTGGTTGATCATAGAATGGCTATGAGCTGCCAATGTGATATGGCTGTGAAAAAAGCTAATGCGGTTTTGGGATGCATCAGTAGAGGCATTTCCAGTAGGGATAAGGAGGTTTTAGTACTGTTATACAAGGCACTGGTGAGACTTCACCTAGAATACTGTGTGCAGTTCTGGTCTCCCATGTTTAAAAAAGGATGAATTCAAACTGGAGCAGGTACAGAAAAGGGCTACTAGGATGATCCGAGGAATGGAAAAACTTGTCTTATGAAAGGAGACTCAAGGAGCTTGGCTTGTTTAGCCTAACTAAAAGAAGGTTGAGGGGAGATATGATTGCTCTCTATAAATATATCAGAGGAATAAATACAGGAGAGGGAGAGGAATTATTTCAGCTCAGTACCAATGTGGACACAAGAACAAATGGGTATAAACTGGCCACCAGGAAGTTTAGACTTGAAATCAGACGAAGGTTTTTAACCATCAGAGGAGTGAAGTTTTGGAGTAGCCTTCCAAGGGAAGCAGTGGGGGCAAAAGATTTATCTGGTTTTAAGATTCTACTTGATAAGTTTATGGAGGAGATGGTATGATGTGATAATGGGATTTTGGTAAGTAATTGATCTTTAAATATTCAGGGCAAATAGGCCAAATCCCCTGAGATGGGATATTAGATGGTTGGGATCTGAGTTACCCAGGAAAGAATTTTCTGTAGTATCTGGCTGGTGAATCTTGCCCATATGCTCAGGGTTTAGCTGATCGCCATATTTGGGGTCGGGAAGGAATTTTCCTCCAGGGCAGATTGGAGAGGCCCTGGAGGTTTTTCGCCTTCCTCTGTAGCATGGGGCATGGTTGACTTGAAGGAGGCTTCTCTGCTCCTTCAAGTCTTTAAACCATGATTTAAGGACTTCAATAGCTCAGACATGGTGAGGTTTTTCATAGGAGTGGATGGGTGAGATTCTGTGGCCTGCGCTGTGCAGGAGGTCGGACTAGATGATCAGAATGGTCCCTTCTGACCTTAGTATCTATGAATCTATAAGTCTCTGCACACCCTGCTCAATGTTACTCAAAGAGGAAGGTTTCAAACAGGTGTGATAGTTGGCTTGATTTGTCCACATCGAATGAATGTTGGGGCAGAGGCTATGTAAGTGCTTCCTGGAAAGGCAGCTAGCATACTACTTTGTCGAAAGGAGTGAATAACAATCTTCTCCAACAGTGAGGGCAGTCCCTCCCTATGAGTTTTCTCTCGGCAAGGTGTGGCACAAACATTAAAAATTAGAGAAAAATTGTGCTATCTGTATGTGTGCCGAGAGTAGGTCCTGTCTTAATCACAATCTCATATTTGCATAACATATGATGCACTCTATCAGATATATTTTGGGGGAAGGCATCCAAACCTGAGGTCAAATATGAATAGCATAGGTATACCATATGTTAAGAATATATTTTCAGCCACCTGAATGGGTTTAGTATTTTGGCCTTATTAATCAATGTTTTATTTTGTTTGCTTGTTCTGTTTTAGTACATTTGTGAAGTGAGTATTTAAAATATATTAGATAAGTAGAAAATTCAAGATCACTTTTAGACTTATGGTAGTTTACAAATTATAAATATATTGGATGCATGCTGGCACTAATATTCATATACTATATTCACTGTTCTATTGTCATTTGCAAAACTGTGCCATTTATTGTTAATGCTTATTCACTTGTCTGAAATTGGTAAGATATTCCAAGGTACATTACAAAGCAATCATATTGATAGTGGTAATGCAGTGGTATTTTTGGAATGGCAATTGCAATTATGCACTTATTAAAAGACTGTAGTGTTTCCATCTTGGACATTAAACTCAGTTTTAATGAGAATAAATATTGATCATGTAAGTAATTTGTCCTAAATCTTTTTGAAAAGTGTCTTAGACCAATTAAAATTTGACCAATATCTCCTCTGAAGGATGACATATTTTACAGTTCAGTATCTTCCTTGACAATCCCTCATTATATTTTAAGGATTATTTCTGTATTGTATTTTTTTGAAAATAACTTGAAGGACACTAAAATATGTAACATGAGTAATCTTCTGTATAAAACCTAAATCAAGCCAAAATCTTGTTTAAATTTAATTATTGGAGTATTTAAAAAGTAATTGATGGGAAAAATTAACTAGGAATATTGTAATACAAGGTGTTATTATTTATTATTATTAAATGTTTATGTATTTTGCAAATGCGATGTGAAACAGTTTGGGTGAACACTTTGCACCTGTTTAATTATAGCATTCTATTTGTTTCTTTTTGGAGTGGAGAAATAGCTCATCCACATAATTTACATTAGTATTTTAATTATGTATTTGAGGTAAAAGGGGAATTAGTTTTTAGAACAAAATTGTTGTATTTTGAATTAGTAATTTTTTGTCCACAATATAGTTTTGATTGGCAAGTGATGCCATAGTATTAAGACAAAGTGATTATCAAAATATACATATTAATTTTCTTTGTAATATTTGTTGCCAATTATATTATCAGCTGAATACCAGATTTCCGTGGTAATTTTGATCCTTTCCTCTCAGGACTCCCTTCAGTGTCAGCACTACTGATCAGACACTTGTTGGTGCTGTCTTTTGTTTTCCTATGCGGGAAATGTTCTTTGCCAGCTTTATCCCTGATCTGTTGTGCTTATCTGGTATAGTGTGTGTTTTTTTTTTTAGCTTTAACTCAGTACTTCTGTAAATTTTGCTTTAGACTCATCTGTGTCATAGGACATTCATCCTGGGTACAGGTACTTGTACTGCCTTTGTATTCAATACCTTTCTTGTGTTCACACAGAAAGTATAAATAGATGAGACTATGCTATAGCAAGTTAATGAAATAAAAATAGTCTTCATTCCTCTTGTGTACATTTCTTTAGTAAGAGTGTAAAGGTTACTGAATTTTTACATTTAGAAACTTTAACAGGTAAGGTATTTACACTATAAAGAGCTAAGTTTATTATTATGGAGACATCACTTGGAATTCCACAGTTAAGGCCATATCTAGACTTTCACCATGATTTTTTTTTTCTAACTTCTAATTGGATGAAACAATTTGAAAAGTTTGGGGCCTGTAAGTTAGTTCAATCTTCTGCCTAGTCCTTTATAGAAGCTTTTATGAATAAGATTTTGATCCTCAATTCTGAGTATAAGTTGATGAGTGGATAGATAGGATCATTATATGCTTGGTAGCTATTTCGTAACGGGAAAAAGTTAAAGTTGTTTGGGTTTTGGTGTTAAATTGTTTGTTGGTGTACATATATGAATTGGTATGAAAGTTGATGTCCAGTTGGATTACAAAACAGATTACAAAAATTACTGTTATTGTGTGAATTTCATAGTTTATAATATTTGGGTTGTTTTAAATGATTTATAAAAAGAAAAGGAGTACTTGTGGCACCTTAGAGACTAACAAATTTATTTGAGCATAAGCTTTCGTGAGCTACAGCTCACTTCATTGGATGCATTCGGTGGAAAATACAGTGGGAGCACCGAATTATGTATTTTCCACCGAATGTATCCGATGAAGTGAGCTGTAGCTCATAAAAGCTTATGCTCAGATAAATTTGTTAGTCTCTAAGGTGCCACAAGTACTCCTTTTCTTTTTGCGAATACAGACTAACACGGCTGCTACTCTGAAACCTGTCATTAAATGATTTATGTAATGGTACACCACCTTTGGAGTTGTATTTCGCAACCTTAACTATTTGCTGGCAGTGTTTTAACATGGATATTTGTTATTGGCTAAGTTCTAACAATGTACACATTATGGTAAAGTCATAAAATGAAGACAGTCCCTATATCAGTTTGAATTAATATATTTCTAACAGAAACTGAAGTGTCATATTGTAGATAATTCCAAAGTGACTCTGATTGTTTATTTCTCTTAGCTAAAATCTGGAAAAGTAATGTAAAATGCAACGCTCAGCTGAGTGCTGTGGGAACACAGCCATGCAGCACTTCAGCACAGTACTGGCTGGTTCTACAAATTATACAAATGCCCTACCTACACTATTGGTAGACCAGCTGCCTCAGCCAGCTGTCTAATTGTTCATCAGATCAACTTTAGCACCATTTTAAAAAAGTAAATTCCTTCCCTCAAGCCATTTTCTCCATTGGTTGAACATAAACATTCACAGAGAGACTTACACTACTTAACTAAATTGATCTGAGTTTAAAAATATGATTATTGGATTTTTTTTATTTCCACTCTGAGTTTTTGTCCCCATCAATAAACATTGTAGTTTGTAGCAAGTCATGATCAAAAATAGTACATACGACAAAACCAACCACAAAGATATCAGGTAACCGCATATACTGTCTGCAGTGTGAGTAAGAAATTTTATCCTCTCAAATAAAAATAACTGCCAGTGGAGTTCATATACCCCTCCCCTGCTTTTTAAAAGGCCTTCAGCTAATTGATAACCAAGATGTTTCCCAAGGCAGTACTGTCGCTTTCCTTCAGGTGGAGGATGGAGGTGCATATACACTCAAGCCAGTACATTACAAGTTACTCTTTTAGCAACAGGGAGGAGGTTTCCATTTGCTGCTTCTGACAGCCTTTCTTTTCTTTTTTTCTTTTCTTTTCTTTTGCCTTGGTGTATTTATCATTCTCAACATAAGCTGTACCGAGATATACAAAACTTCATCATGCTTCTGTTACAGGTGGCTGGATTCTTTCTTGGACCCACCCCATGGTCCGCATCTAATCTTGCAGGGAGATGCCAGCTGATGATTTCTGCTGACTAGCTGTAGCTTGTGCAGCTCATTAACTCCACCATGGAAGTAAGGGAGAAAGGAGCTGTGCTTTGGATACTGGCAGCTGAGGTCTAGTACAGAGAGGTCTTTGTAGAGAAACCCTAGTAAAAGCTAAGATTGAGGTTTACATTTTGCGTGGGATGTTTCTTCTTTGGGTTACCAGTAAAAAGAAATCCCAGGAAGGGAGCCTGTTTGGACTAGTGTGTTTAGATCCTGTTCAAAGCAAACTAGAAACCCTACCTGTTTATACCATCGTAGTTAGGAAGGGAAGCTCAGAAGAGTCTGAGTTCATTACTACTCTGGTTTCACTTGAAGCCTTTAATGCTCTTATTTACTATATCTGATTGACGTGTTTTGATCAGAGAATACATTCAGGTCTGAAAAGCAGCTAGTTTGATCTTCTTTGCTTTGTCTCTTTTCATTTTTTGTATGCTTGTTAGCATCCTGCCTAACATCCTTGATCTGCTGGCAAATATTGATCTGATGGATTCTGTGGCATGTGATCAATTTCATTTCATTTAGGTGAAACTTTTTTCTTGTTTTTTTGCTGTGGCGTCTTGTTTCACAGAAAAATATATATGAATTGCTTGTTAGCCTACAACAGTGTTTTCCATATCTATTATAGTTGGCTATATATTATTTTTCTGCTGCTTGTTCTCTTTTCTGTGTTGTTCATTGCCTTGTCATTAAGTACAGGGTGCCTCTTGAGCAAGGAAAAGCAGTCCTTCCTTAAAATTCCTGGATGCAGGCCATCTCCTTTTTTTTTTTTTTTTTTTTTTTAAATCAAGTTTTTGTGTGACCTCATTTCCAGCAATTTTTGATTTTTTTTTGGTCCGTTAGAAAATGTTGTGCGTTCTGCCATGCTTGTGATCTTCTTGATCCACCCTTAATTTTTATATGAAGTCATTCTGTTCGCAGCATATTTCTCTCTTCTGTCACTAGTTCCTTTATTGTCTCGTAGGAAGTCTGTAGTTGCTCACTGACTTCTGATAATTCATCATTTTGTTACATTTTATTTTTTTCACATTTTCTCAGAATTCTCCCTTTCTCCCTGTGATGGGTCCCACCGGGGATGCCATCTGGAACTGGGGTACCATTGAGCCCCCTGACTGAGCAGCCTGGGCTTCCTCTCTCACTGTGCTGCTGTGACAAGCTGCAGACATGCTCCCGTTCATACACTTCTACCAGCATAAACACAGCATACACACCCAGCTGCAGTTGCATGAAGGCTCCCTGACTAGCGTCTGTACTAACCAACAGTAGAAAGACCAAACCCAAGGTAACTTTCAGCTCCCCAGGCACACATCCCCCTCTGGATCATAAACCCAAAATTATACTGTCTTGCGCTGCACAGGGAACTGCACAGCTGTAAGCTCATAGAGTTCAGGCTCCCCAACTCAATGTGGAGAGGAATATGCAACAGCCTTTGCCCCTCGAGCTGTGATTCCCCAAACACGTCACTCCAACTCACTGGTTTAGATAAAGCAAAAACAAGTTTCATAACTACAAAAGGTAGATTTTAATTGATTATAAGTGACAACAAACAGATCAAAGGAGATTACCTAGTAAATAAACAAAAATGCAAACTGAGCTTAACATACTAGAAAGATAGGATTTGAATTAACAGTCCCTCACCCTGACAGATGATAGAAGCGGGTTGCAGATTCTTAAGGGACAAGCTGCACTTGCTTTACAGCTTGCAATCCCCAGGTCTTTCATACATAGGCCAGGCATCCCTTTAGCCTGGGTCAAACACTTCCCCTAGTTCAGTCTTTGTTCCTCAGGTGTTTCCAGGAGTCGTCTTCTGTTAGGAGTGAAGAACAACATTTGATGTCACTCCTTGCCTTATATAGCTTTTACATATGGCGGGAACCATTGTTTCAAAACTTGGTTCCCAGATTGGTTTGTGGAAAAATACTGACATCCCAAGATGGAGTCCAGAATCATGTGGCCTGGTCACATATCTTTGTAGAGTCATTACTTACAGGCTGTCTGGAGTGTTCTCAGGAAGGCTCACCAGGTGGAGGATAAACTTCTCCTAAGGCCTGTTGTTTTCCATAATGTCTCATTGCCCTTAACAGACCCTTCCCAACCAGCTATCTAGACTGAAAGCATCTTGTCTAGTGAACGTTATCCAGGTGGAACATAGTCTTCATTTATAACTTCAGATACAAAAATGATATACGCATACAAATAGGATAATCATATTTATCAAATAATAACTTTCCAATGACACCTTACACAACTCGTCTTGCATAAAATACATCATAATTATGCTATAATCATATAATAATATTACTATGAAGAATATAGGGTGCAGTATCACACTCTCCAATTCTTGAATCTCTTATAGTTTCTGTTTGTTCTGAGAAAGTTACTCATAGACTTTAAGGCCAAAAAGGAACATCATAATCCTTTAATCTGATTTTCTGCACATTGCACACCATAGAACCTCACCCACCCACTGCTGTAATAGACCCTTAACCTCTGGTTGAGTTACTGAAGTCTAAAGTCTTGATTTAAAGACTTCAAGTTACAGAGAGTCCACCATTTACTCTAGTTGAAACAGCAAGTGACCCATGCCCCACATTGCAGAGGAAGGCGAAATCCAGAGAGGGTCTCTGCCAATCTGACATGGGGGACATGTCATTCCCAACCCCAAATATGGCAGTTAGATGCTGAGTATGTGGAAAAAACCCACCAGCCAGAAACCTGGGAAAGAATTCTCTGTGATAACTGGGCACCCTTCTCCTTAAGTGTCCCTTCTCCAGCTGTTGGAGATATTTGGTAATAGCAGTCATGAGTGAGCCACATGCTATTATAGGCAATCTCATCAAACCATCCCCTCCATAAATTTATCAAACTCAATCTTAAACAAGTTAATTTTTTTTCACCCACCACTCACATTGGAAGACTGTTGCAGAACTTCACTAGTCTGAGGGTTAGAAACCTTTGTCTAATTTCAAGGCTAAACTTGTTAATGGACAGTTTATGTGCATTTGTTTTTGTGCCAAAAGTGCCTTTAAGTTAAGTACTCCCCTCCCTTTCTGGTGTTTATCCCTCTCTTGTATTATAGACAGCAATCATATCTCCGTTCAACCTTCATTTGGTTAAACTAAACAAGCCAAGATCTTTAAGTCTCCTCTCCTAAGGTAGATTCTCCATTCTTCTGATCATCTGAGTAGCCCTTCTCTGCACCTGTTCTAATTTGAATTAATGTTTCTTAAACACTGGAGACCAGAATTTCACACGATATTCCTTATGACGTCTCACTGTGCCTTATATAATGGTAATAACACTTCCTTATCTCTACTGGAAATTCCTCGCCTGATGCATCCTAGGATTGCAATAGCCCTTTTCACAGCTGCATCACATCGGTGGCTCATAGTCATCCTGTGATAAACCAATTCACCCACGTCTTTCTCGTCCTCTGTTGCTTCACCTGATACATCACCTATAGTAAAAATATTTTTGTTAGTTCCTTAGTGCCTGACTTTGCACAATTAAATTTCATTCCATTTCTATTACTCTAGTTTTCCACTTCATCCACATCTTCTTGTATGATATTCTGGTACTTCTCTGAATTGTAGTCTCCCTCTGCCCCTTCCAACTTTGTGTCATTCATAGATTTTATTAGCACACTCCTGCTTTTTATGCCAACGTCATCAATGAAATATTAAATAAGATCAGTCCTTGAGGAACTCCACTAATACCCTCCCTCCAGCCTGACAAGTCACTTTTCAGCATTCGTATGCTCCCATTTAACCTCTTCTTTGCCCACCTTTCAACTCTCAAGTGGATCCCCACCTTCTCCAATGTAACTAATAATTTCCCATGTAGAACTGTAACAAAGCTTTACTGAAATCCCGGTAGATTAGATCTACTCCATTTCCTTTGTTTAGAAAATTTTGTTATTTTCTCAAAGAAAAAGATCAGTTGGTCTACCTTTTGTAAAACCATGTTGTATGTTATCCCACTTACTGTTTTAACCTCTATGTTCTTAACTACTTTCACTTTCAAATTTGTTCTAAGACTCTTCATGTAACTGAGGTCAAAGTAAAGGGCCTTTAGTTTCCCAGATCACTTTTCCCCCCCTTCTTAATTATAGGCACTGTATTGCAGTCTCTCAGCCATAGGGTATGACCCCTGAATTTATGGATTCATTAAAAAATCCTTGCTATTTTGACTCGCAATTCCGTATATCAGTTCCTTTAATATTTTTGGATGGAGAGTATCAGCCAACCCCGCATTTGGTCCCATTAAGATGTTTGCTTTTGGTTTGCACCTCTGATGTGATATTTCTTCTTCCATATCCTTGCTCTCATTAGCTACCCTGCTATTGCACCCAAGCTTCTCATTACCCTCATTAAAAACTGAGGCAAAGTATTTGTTTAAGTGTTGGGCATATCTAGATTATCTTTAATTTCCACCCCTATCCTCAGTGCTTATCGGTTCCACTTCTTCTTTCTTTGGTGTCTTTTTATTTATGTTGGTAAATAACCTTTTACCATTGGTTTTAATTTCATTTGTAAGGTCTAACTCTGCTTGGCTTTTGGCACTTTTCTCCCACGCTTTCTGACCTCCAAGAGGTAGCTTTCCTTGCTGATCCATTCCTTCTTCCGTTCTTTGTAGGCTTTCTGCTTTCTCTTAATATCTGTTGAGATGCTTCTTCATCCAAACTGGTCTGCAACCCTTCCCTACCAATTTTTTTTTTCTCTTGCTTGAGATTCAGATAGTTTTTTCTTCAAGTAGCTGCAAACCGTGCATTCCACTTTGTGTGTGTGTGTGTGTGTGTGTGTGTGTGAGCGTGTGCCCAGGGTGCCAGAGCTGGAGAATTTTGCCTTGTAGTACCAGCAGAGAGTGGAGCATGGGCCTCTTTCTCATAGTCCTTCCTCTGGCTATATGAGGCAGCACTGCCTCGTCCCCTCCTCAATTCCTTCTGACTAAGTATAGCTGAAGTTGGAACTCTATGTATTTCTTAACCTCACGATGTGTTTCTATCTTGTAGTGACTTTTTTCTAGTTGTACAATTTAGTTGGTACTTTTAGTATTGGTTAGATTTAGTTGAGTATTTCCTTGGTGAAACCTCAGTGTTGTCTGCCATGAAGGGGAGTGATCCCCAATAGCGTTCCCCACATTCGGTGCTGCTTGTACTTGGGCAAGGCCCACGTTGAAGAATGACATTTGATTTGTAAATCATTTGATTTGTAAATCGGAACCGAGTCAGGTGGCTAGAGACCTTTGCCTAAAGCAGCTGCTCAAACAGACCATGCAACCAGTTTCGGCCTCCAGGCCTATGTCGGATCAGAGGTCTCCCTCAGTTCTGAGAGTGCTTCCATTTACACCCTGGAGCCGATGCCCTCTCCAAAGAGACAGAGAAGAGCTGCCCCCATTGAGTGCACCGAGGAAAAGATCACATAAGAACCAATCAAGAGAACTTCAGGTCTTGTGGAGACTCTTCTCCTCCAGAAAGAGTGTGGATTGACACGGAGTTGTTGACACAGGATGAAGCAGGTCTCTCAGACTGCTCCCTAGTACCCGCGGGAAGGTTAGACACCCTAGACCATCAACTCTGAGTTTGGCACCAGTGTTTCTGTTGAATCTGGTACTGATAAAGGTGATGCATGAAAATGAAGGAACATAACTTGACTTTCAGATACCAAATTAAGTTTGCAAGAATAAAAAAAAACCCTTCCAGCTTATTACTTTTAAACTAAGAAAATTTGATAAAGAAGTATTGACACACAAAATATGCCCCCTACCCCACAATAGATTTTTTTTAATTGGTTTTGCAGTAGGACCAAAAATTGACAGTTCTCTGAATTTTGTATAAGCCAGAAGTAATTTTCACTGTCAAGCTGCTTTTCATTTAGCAAAACTTCTGTTTCTAAGAAGCTGCAGTTGCAAGCCAAGTGAGCAAGTGAAAATGTGATTGTGAAGGGTATGACAGTTCGGATTTTATAATAATGCATTTATTCTAAGATGTATTTATGAATCTCTTATACATGTAGATAATTTGCAACCATTTAAGAGAGAAAACTTAACCTAGAAAAAGTTAACAAAGTAGAAGGAACTGGTCCAAACAGAGTAGTGTATTCAAAGTTGTGATCGTTGTCTAGAAAATAAATTTGCAGCCTTTTGAAAATAACTCTCAAAGCTAACTCTCCATTCCTAGCGCTCACTCTATGTCCAGGCTCGCATCTCTCACAATCTCTTGCTCTTTCTGTCGTCCTTCTTCATGGATATCCTGCTGTCTCTTTAAGCAATACATGGCAAAAACAGGATCATCCACCAGTATGGTGAAATATTAGAACTTTGCTGAATTGAAGTGAGCCGTGAAAACTTGGGAATTGAATGAATTGAAACCGAGTACCTGGAATTGGATAAAAATGTTCAGTTCTGCAATGAAGATGACACAAAGTGGGAAAAATCAGGATTTCATCCTGCATGCTAGCAACAGCAAAGCACATTAGCTGTCCTGTAACTGGGGATAAAATATTGTATTCTGAGTTTACTATTTGTATGTAATTCACATCTGCTGCCAAAGAAGTCCTGGTAGTGGAAGTAGAAACTTCCCATAGAATCCTGTCAGTGTTCATCATTAGGGCCCTACCAAATTCACGGTCCATTTTGGGCCAATTTCATGGCCATAGGATTTTAAAAAATTGTAAATTTCATGATTTCAGCTATTTAAATCTGAATTTGTAATTGTAATTGTAGGGGTCCTAACCCAAAAAAGGAGTTGTGGTGGGTTATGGTACTGCTATCCTTACTTCTGCATAGCTGCTGGCAGCGGCTCTGCCTTCAGAGCATGGTATGGTATTGCCACCCTTACTTCTGCGCTGCTGCCTGCAGAGGTGGGCCCTCAGTCAACAGTCTCCACTCTCCGACCACCCAGCTCTGCAGGCAATAGTGCAGAAGTATGGTATTGCCACCTTTATTTCTGCATTGCTGCTGGTGAGATGCTGCCTTCAGAGCTGGGTGCCTGGCCAAGAGCTGCCTATATCCGGTAGCCCAGCTCTGAAGGCAGCCTAGATGGGTGGCAATACTGCACTCCCCCTAAAATAATCTTGTCACACCCCTGCAATTCCTTTTTGGGTCAGGACTTCCAATTTGAGAAATGCTGGTCTATCCTGTGAAATCTGTATAGTTAGGGTTAAAAGCACATGAAAGATCAGATTTCATGGTCCATGATGCGTTTCTCCTGGAATTTGGTAGGGCCCTAGTCAATCAGTTTTGACCTAGCAGGTCCGTATCTGAGGGTTAAATGGAAGTTCACTCTCCACCACTCATTCATTTCACATAGGCCATTAGACTGCTTTTGGTCACTGCAGTTTGACTTGGGAATTAAATAAGAGCCCTACAAATGAAAGGCTCTGTAATGCACTGGCAATCCCTTAAGCTGGACAGTACCCTGACAAAGTGTATTCTGCTGTAATTTATGCTCAGTCTTTTTGTGTCCCTGAGTTTGATGTCTTAGATTATAGACATACATTGAACTCTTTCAAAGGATTGACTGTAGGAAAAGAGAGTAATCCAAACTTATAAAAGCAATTCAGGATGTAAAATTACAGTATCTTGCTATATCTACTCTATCATTGTCCAAATAGGAATTAAGGACTCATCTTAAAAATAATTAACTTAGTCGTATGTAGGCTTGATAGAGTTCAATTTTTATTTTTTAGAATTTTGACAGACCACATTGATGTTTATTTTAAAACATTTTTTCTATGTCTATCTATGTAAAAACTCCACACTTTGCAAAATTGTGGATTTTAAATATTTTGGGGGTGGGGGAATTTATATTGACTTATGTTTTTACACTTGTGGGAAATTCTGAGGGGATCAGACAATAGGGATTTCAGGCAATAATTATTTTATCTTCTTCGTATGACTGACATACATGTAGAACAACAACTATAATTTTACATTTAGGTGGTTAAGCCAGATAATTGCATCAGCAGTAGTAGAGTGTATTGCTGCAATGCCTCCTTCATATTTGTGAATCAGGCATTGAGTTGTTATAGTTCTGTGGTCTGTTTTAGTTGACCACAGTCGCACACTGGAGAGCTTTTATATTCCATTTGTGCATCAAGTATCCGTTTCTGCCATGGTTTGTGTGAATGTGGTTTAGGGTTGCCCGTAACTTTGTGGCAGATTGAAGCTAGAGATCTTCTGCTTTGGGTCTTTCACAAGTGTGTGTTTGTGACTTTTTGTAAACTCCATTTGACTTTCATTATTTAATGACAGTAGACATTGACATTCAAAATGTTAAAGCTTTATAACTATTAAAATACAGATTGCCAATGTTACATGTCAAAATATTCAAAATGAATATCCTAAATCAAACTCTAAATTCTCCAGCAGCATTATTCTTACTTTACCTTTCTGTAAATTTCAATTATCAATGAAAATATTTTTCATTGGTTTGTGTATACAGTGAAATTGTTGATTACCGACAGTTATCATAAATATCTGATCCTTCCGAGCCTAAGCAGATGCTATTCATTCTCTAGAGTGTTAGGTTTGTCTAAATAGTTAATCCATAAAACTTAATTTCTGCTGTACTGCACATATGAATAAAAACAGCTCGTTGCATGTCTTTCAAACTATTTAGACAAATTTAGAAAAAGAATGGTAAATTTAGATGGATCTGAAGACAACAGGACCTTAAAAGCAAACCTCAAAATATTCTAAACATAAATAATCTAATTTTTAAAAAATTATTTAAAAATACATGTTTAAAAAGTAGTCTTTCTGTACCTTAAAATAATTATTTCTAATTTTTAGCATAATATGTTTGAAACTTTGGACTTTGATTGAAGATCAGGATTGCATTCTGCCAATTTTTTTCCTTTAACCATTTTTATATTTGAACAATATCTTCCTGTTGTGTAGTTATAAATGTAGGATAAAAATTGCCTCTAAACTGAGAACAGATGTCTATATAAATCATAATGTTATCAGCTTTGGTGGCGTTAGTGGTGGCAGTTATGCATCATTTCACAGCAGATTATTGGCTGCCGATCACATTTTCAGTACCACAGGTATATTAGTAGCATACAGTTTGACAAATTACCATTTAAGAACTGTATTTTATTACATATATGATCATTTTCTGTTTCCAACCATTATAATAGGTTATAGATTATATTACAGTATATTTTGGCTGTAACACAAAGGACCTGCAGGTCACATCCTGTATGTTGAGCAAAGGCAAAAGTTAGCATACATATGTTTGGAACCTTTCACCTAGATGGATGTGATGAGCTAAAGCATAAGGTCCATATAGCTGCAACCTTTAACAGATAGGTTGTGTTAAAGCAGGTTGGCATAGGGGCTTTCCTAAGTTCATACCCTTTTAAACTTAACAGGTACACCACAACTTGGAATTTTGGAGAAGGCCAAAGTAACCAGTTAGGACAGAAATAACAAATGTGATATCTAACCATGAAAGAGCCGTGGTAACGGATATAAATGATAAGTTGAGATCACTGATGTACTAAACCTATAGGAAAAATACACTCAACATTAGTAAGGTGAGGAAATACAAATAAGGAAAAGTGGGAAAAACCCCCACTGAATATGCACTGAACATTGCAGTGTCAGTGTAATGTATATAAAAGTGGTATCCCAGCCCAGGGGCAGAAGGAGAGAGATGTAGTCCTCCGGAGGTGCCAGAATGATGGCCACTAGTGATGATGGGGAAGGTAAGGGTGAGGAAGGCAGATGATGGCTAACATTTCAGGTTGTTCTACAGGAGATGGTGTGAGTATATCGATGTGCAGATGTACATTCTGTAGTATCTCTATCTACCTTACTGAGTTGGGGTGTTTGCAACTGTGCTAAATGTATTATAAACGATATTTGTAAATATAAAAAGAGTTCCTATAGCTTGAGTGTGCACATTGGGGTTCCCAGCTATATAATAATTTGAATAATACTGGGCCTGATCTTGGGGCAAGGAACCTGTCAACCCTCAAAGTGATACTGGGGTCTTAATAATATAATTAATATGTAATCTAAAGATCGGGCAACATTGGACTCTCCTTCATGACTCCATCATAGTTATTCAGCAAATTTTGATTGACTTGTAGGGAAATGGAATTGTATTCTGAGATTGTTGAATGTAATTTAGTCAAGGTATTGGAGTTTCGGTGTACTTTTACTCATTTGAATAACAGTTCTTTGTTTTTTCAAAATTACAGTATCTTGACTAAGGAAATGTAATCAACTATCTTTGAAACTATGCAAACTTCAAGCTAGGGAGTAGTTATATATTTTTGGGTCAGGCTTTTAAATTTAATAAAATTGTGTATCTAATTTTAGAACACAGTTATTGTGAACATGCACACAAAATGACTAACGTCTTAATAATGGTTATTACTTATTTGATTCTTACTAAATATTCTTGAGGTTTGTCCCCATCAATATGTTGTGTAAAAATATTGAAGGTCAGCTTCCCCTTTAGTGAAGAACAAATAATCTAATCGTAGTAAGTGAATCACAGAACAAATGGGAATTGTAGTCTGGAAATCATACAGATAACATAAAAAAAATTTAAATGTGTTAAAAGAAATAGGCAGGGATATTAAGAGTTAAATTTAAAGAGGTAAGAGTTAAATTTTCAGATAACTTAGGTGTAAATTATATTGACTGCATGTATAAATTAGAGAACCATGCACACAAATAGCTAATCAGTTTCAGTTTTTATGTTTGCTGTTAAGTTATGGGAAGTTCTTAAACCTTATAAGAAAGCACCCTTGGCATTGAAATTACTTTTTCCAGTATTTAGTTTATTGTTGATATTACTCACATACAATTTGCAACCATATTAGGATACTTATTTTCAAGGATGTTGAAAAGCTGTTCATTTTTGAAAAATTGTTTAAGAGATTTAAGAGCTTCTACATTTATTTTCTTTGTAGGCTACTCTTGTATTTTTTGTTTTGTTTAGTTCTGCCAACCTTTGGAATATTGATGGGGAATTTACCATACCTGAACAAAAGCAAATAGAAAACCATGAGGAACTAGCAAACTCCTATGAAGAAACTAATTGAGGTAAGAATCTGTTACACTTCAGAAATTTTTTATGGAGATAGTAGCTGAAAGCTCATGCTGTCAGACAGCTGTGGCAGTTGGTCCAAGTAATCCACCATCTCATACAAACAATTAAGAGGTTGCGTTCAAATTAGCTGTAGAGTCAGGCTGGTAACTGGTTGAGTTATCTCTGATAACACAATGGTCTGGGACTCTTGGCATGACATAGATACAGACCTTGCTGTTGCACAGCTCTAATTCATAAAGTCAAAATGGCTGAGAAGTTAAAATTTTGGATGGTAACAGACTGCAAATCCCAGTAATGATTCAACCTTGTGAATAACCTGAACAAAACGAGTTCTAAACCACATAGCTGTTTCCATTTCTTCACAATTACTCCACCGACAGCTCGGCTTCAGAGTGACACACAGGTTGAACAATCCTGGAATTTTATTATGTAGATAATGAGCAGTGACTTAATAGTTCAAGGTGAAAGACAATTTCCATTCTTAGCCTGAATTTTGGTGTCTCCCTTTAATTCTTTAAAGAAACAGTCTGATATTTCTAATGCTTTGAACTGTTTATTTCAAAAGTTGTAAGTTGATTGAAGAAGCTATAATTTTTCGCCCTGGAAATTTGAGAAATAACTTTTTTTCCTTTGGGAAAAGTGTTCTTAACATCCACACTTTAGTACCAAATAGAGTTACACTTTACCAGTTTCAAATGTATCATATATACTTGTTCTCAATCTGAAAAAATTGTGGACAATATTGGTTTGTTTACTTTCCATGTTAAAAAGATATTTAATTGCACTATTAATTTTGGAACTAGCTTGTAGTACTTGGAATCTCCTCAGACACCGATAATTTATTTGAGGGTCATCCTGAGTAAAACAATGTTCACAATTGTTACAATTGCTGGCAGTGTTACTTGCTGAGTTTGTAACTGTCATGAGCCACATGTTTCAGGCCTCATGTAAATTACAATTTCCACTTCAAGACCTCATAAAATTATAAGCTTTGTTGCCTGTGCCAGCTGCACTTTTACCTTTCTTGAGACTTTCTGGAGCTTAAAAGTTCCAATAACATATCTTATGAAACTTGTAACTTCCCGGAGGACTCTTAACATCTCCTAATTGATGTTGCAGAACTGTGGCATATTCTGTTAGTGCTGCATTGATGTAAATTGTTGAGTTCCATGGATGTAATGTTAATATTGCAATGACTGATGGACGTTACAAGCTCTGCTGATGTAACTATATTGACAAAGCTTGTGATACTCATGAGTAAGGCTTCAATTTAGTCATGGAGGTCATGGAATCCATGACTTCCGAAGACCTCCTTGACTTCAGCCAGCTTGGGGCAGCAGGGGGCCCCCCCCCAGCTTAGAGCCCCCAGCAGAGGGGAACCCTGGAGTGCCAAACCCCCATGGGGTGGTCCCTGCATGCAGCTGCCCAGGCTCCCCATTTTTGTCATGGATATTGTTAGTAGAAGTCAGGGACAAGTCACAGGCTTCCCTGAATTTTTTATTATTGTCCATGACCTGTCCCTGACTTCTACTAACAATATCCATGACAAAATCTTAGCCTTACTCATGAGCTCCACCTTGGAAGGCTATTAAGCTTATTATTTAAAAAAAAGGGGGGGTTGAGACATAATGTTTGTTATATAAGGTTCAATAATAATGAAATCACCGACAAAGAAGTTAAACTTTAAGATACAAACACATACATCCCTTAAAATATTAATTAAGCATTGCAGTATACCTCTGCCTCTACCCAGACATTCCAAGTCACCTTCAATCTGCATCTTTGACCGTGCTTCATTTACCTGAGGGAGGCTACGTGTATCCCCATCCTACTCAAACCTCTTGGATAATCAACTCTTATCTAGCTGTAGGGAGAATATTGACAAAAATAGTTCATTCTTTGAACAGGTGGATACTAGCCTTCGAAAACATGTTTGGACAACTACAATAATCCTTTTATGTTTGGTCGCCACTTTCTCAAATGGTACGCCCTTTTTATGGTTTATCTGGCCTTTTTCTGTTGCCAAACCTGTCTGAGGGTGCATGTCTTGGTAAAGAATCCAGGTGAAATGTCTTGATAAACATTAAAAAAAAACAACCTGGTCTCAGCTGCTATATTGTTCTCCCAGAGGTTCAGGATTGGGCCAATGACACTAAGAAGTTTCCATACAGTGCTGCCAATACCTAGTCTCTCCGAATTCCTCTGCTTCTGTAGAATTGCAAAAGGAAAGGAGGACTTGTGGCACCTTAGAGACTAACAAATTTATTTGAGCATAAGCTTTCGTGAGCTACAGCTCATTTCATTGGATGCATTTAGAATTGCAGACACACTGCTCCATTGTAAAGCCTACCTGCAAATCATATCTAATGCAGGCAGCCTAACTTTCTGCCCATTGTAGGATGTTGTGTAATAGATTCACATCCAAAAGTGGGAACATGACTCTGTAATAATCCAGATGCTGTTACTGACACTCCCCTTTGCTTTTTCCCCTCAACAAGTGCAGGGTACCAACTCTGCTGTCACTTTTTACACGGGCCCATTCTATTGTCAAGTTGAAGAGGAGAAGGGGAACAATCCTGAATGCTGCTATGGCAGTGCTATGGAGCAGGAGCTGGGGGAAGGAAAGGGTCTGTTGGTAATCCAGAACTATAGGCACACCGCTTGCAGTACCAATGTGGGCTGGTAGAACATTTCACATCAGGTCAGAGACCACCGCATGAACTTGTCACCAGATGATCAGGATCCTGCACGTCTCTAAAGCAATATGAGCCTTGATTGCTGATGAAATATTAAATATTCGGGGTATAACAGAAGCTGAGCTGAAATGTTCATATAATAGAATGTAATTATCTGAAGTTGTTTCTTCATGGTTTTCCATTATGGAGAGTTTGTTATGATATCTCATGAGTGCATATTATTACCGTTTATTATATTAAAATGATCTGAAAATTCTATGGCACGTCTGAAAGAGCCACATAAGAACATCATTCTTGGTACCATGATTTCTTCTAATGCAAAAAGCTGAGATCAGTCCCAAAGCCCCTAATATTTGAGTTGTGGACAGAGGGTTTGGGTAACATTGAGCAATGTTTGTCCCCTTACATTTGCTTTCAGTTTAGTCAGATCTCATATAACATGGACCAGATTCACATTTTACCTTGTCCTGTTATACAAAGGAAGAATGACTCTAGAGATAGTTATAATGCAAGTCCATGAACAATTAAACAAGTTCAAATGCACGGTAAGACATATTTGCTTTGTGCTGTTAAGGTCATTTTGTTGAACATAAGGGAATAAACCATGAGTGTTTTGATTTGCATTGGTTTTGAAGGATTTGTTTAAATAATTTCATCTGCTCCAGAAGTTTTTCCACTTTACATTTCCTACTGGGAAATGTAAACTCCTAATAGCCTGCATCACAATTACCCTCAAAATAAATAGTCACTGAACATTTGCTATCCTAGCGGAGCTGGCATTGCTAAGGATTAGTTAACAAAACAAAAAACAGCTGTGACTGATGTTCAGGATGTGCAAACAAAAACAAGATCTGTGGCTGAGTTGATATCTATAAGGGACCACTATTGTTTACAGTGTCTTCTTTTTGTCGGTATAGACTAGTAATGAAATTTCCAAAAATGAAGAGATGAACACTCATAATGGAAATTGGAAAAAAAATATCTGACACACTAATTTTTCAGTGACTTCTCTTAAGTATGTCTAATTACAGAGAACAAATTCAGCTTTCCTTGCAGTTTCAGACTTGTACAATTGTATGGACTTATTCATGATTGATTTTATTCATGGTTTAAACTTGCATTTCATCAAATTTAAATTAACTTATGCAGAAAAATTTGCTCAAGATGGCCCCTAATGTTCTTACAAAGATGCTGTAATGACTCAATAATTAAAATTGGGCCTTCTATTTCCTGATGCAGATTATTCCTGTCAGAAATGGGAAATAAAGGGGATAGACCCATTGCTGGGAGAGAGGCTCTGTGCAGAGAAACTGTGGACCACAGTTCCCTGATCCCTGGAATGCCCTCTATTACTGTAGTCATGGAAGGTTTGTGGAATGACTTCTTTATGGAGGAGAGCCGAAAGTGGTGGAGAATATCCATGTCTCCTGGGCCTTTGTAGCATATGCAAGTTATGTCTTTTATACCTAAAAATGTCCTGTTGAAATACACTGCCTCAGGTTTTAGAGTTCAGTTTCCCCAAAAGCTTTGAGTTCCTTTTCTGAGTTTCTCAGAGGGCTTGTAATACTTTACCATGTCTATCCCTCAAATATCTAAAGTTAAATATAAGTATAAATTGCATTATACTTGTTTTTCATGCCTAAAGAGTTGATTTCCAGACACTTAGAATGTGAGATTTGATAACTTTCTTCCACTCGGAACTTCCACATGCTGATCATGTAAATCCAATATTTTAATTACTCTATTCTAATAAAAATACTCGTCAGATGAGAATAAGAGTTCATTTATGAATATTTAGATATTTATGAGATTTGACATCTATGGCAAAAAAAAAGGTTAAGTTTGGGTTTTCAAATTCCTGACATTATCTGGCTGTGTTTTCAAAGTCAACTTGTTTGAAACGTTTGAGACAATATCTGTGAAGGTTATTTTACAATTACATGATGTTAAACCAAATGTTGAATGTTTTGGTTTAACTGTCATATGTCAATTTTTACATCTTTCATGCCTTTTTTTTTTTTTTACCATAATTAAGTACTTTGTCAGTTGGATCCTGAGGCCTCAGAATTGTGCTGATATTTGTATTTGAACTACTTTCTTGTTTCAGTCTGAATTTTAACTTTTAGTTTCTCATTAATTTCATTTCAAATTAGTCAAGGTGTTTAAGCTATATTAAGTTCAGAAAAAGATCTTGGAGTCATTGTGGATAGTTCTCTGAAACATACGCTCAGTGTGTGACAGTCAAAAAAGCTAACAGAATGTTAGGAACCATTAGGAAAGGGATAGATAATAAGATGGAAAATATCTTAAATGCCTCTATATAAATCCATGGTATACCCACATCTTGAATACTGTGTGCAGGTCTGGTCGCCTCATCTCAAAAAAGGTATATTAGAATTGGAAAAGATACAGAGAAGGGCAACAAAAATGATTAGGGTATGGAACAGCTTCTTACGAGGCGAGATTAAAAAGACTGGGACTTTTCAGCTTGGAAAAGATACTACTAAGAGGTGATATGACAGAGGTCTATAAAATCTTGAACAACGTGGAGAAAGTGAATATGGAAATGTTATATACTCCTTCACATAACACAAGAACTAGGTGTCCACCCAATGAAATTAATATGCAGCAGGTTTAAAACAAACAAAAGGAAGTACTTCTTCACACAACATATAGTTAACCTATGGAACTCATTTCGAAGGGGTGCTTTGAAAGCTAAAACTTTTACAGGGTTCAAAAAGAACTAGATAAGTTCACGGAGGATAGGTCCTATCAATGGCTATTAGCCAGGATGGTCAGGGATGCAACACTATGCTCGTGTGTCCCTAACCTCTGTTTGCCAGAAGCTGGGAGAGGATGATGGGATGGATCACTCAATTGCCTGTTCTGATCATTCCCGGTGAAGTACCTGGCATTGGCCACTGTCGAAAGACGGATACTGGGCTAGGAGGACCACTGGTCTGACCCAGTATGGCTGTTTTTTATGTTCTTATTCAATAATTACATGAAAAGAATACCTTTAGGTCTTGGAACAGTTTCCGTATGCTTGGCCTCTACATTTTTTCATATAATAATGAAATAGTGCAGTCTTGTGAAAATGGAGTTGTCTGTCAGCTTTCAGTGTTCTTGTCAAAGAAGTATCTATCTTTGTGCTGATAGTGTTCTTTCTAATAAATGATAATTTCATTGACTGGCTTTCCATTAGTAATGGAACTTTACAAATAATACAGGGAATATTTTATTTGCATAACTAATTTTTTAATTAGTAGAATTTTTCAATTAAGTTCTTCAGTTCAGCATTCCAGACAGCAATTTAATAGGGAATTCTTTCAGATGCTGCAGTTAGGAAACGCATTGGATTACAGAGGGAATTCTGATGGCAAGGTTATTTTTGTCAGTGTAAGCACAAAATGATATTTCCAATAATTTACTCTTTAGGGTGAAGATAATTTTGTGAAAAGGTTATCACAGAAATATACCAAGGTAATATTTATCAGGCCAAATTAATGTAAAAATATGCCTATAATGGATTACTTGGATGGCTTACCATTTTTATTTCAGACTTTTGTAATAAAGAATAAATTTTACTTCCGGGGTTATGGATCTGCACTCCTTCATATCTTTGGCTGATGTTTGTGCAAGTTTGATAAATGTGGGAAGGGGTGTTCCTCATGGCTAGGAACCTTCTTTCATTGGACCGGCACATTGTGTGCCTACTTTCTTCAAACAAGGCCTAGGAACCCCTTTACAGCGTCTAAGGTAAAGAGTGTCTGGGCCTAACTGGGGGCAGAGGGGATTGGAGGGTTGTTTTTGTTGTTTTGTTTAAAGGAGTTAAGTTATTTCAACCTTTAATCAAACCTTCAAGAGGTGGGTTTGAACAGGATTGCATGGTAAGAATTCAGTGGTCTTTTTTACTGGATCACCAGAAAAGAAGTATTGTGTTTATTGACTCTTGCCGTTACCACCTTATTTGTTTCCCTAAAAAATAATAAATATCTTTCTAAGTCAATCTGATACTTTGCAATATATTGATAAATACATTTGTTTGGTTTAATTTGACTTTGTGTTATGGGAGAGAAGCAAAAATCGGTACCTGTGTGAATCAGGGATTGAAAATGTAGTTAAAATGCAAATTCTGTGTCCATTCAGTATATTGTATAAAACCATACCATTTTGATGTGCCTTGTGTGCTGGCCACAAATGTACTTTATATGCATTATCAATTACTTCATAGTATGCTTGAATGTAGCATGTGTTTTCCTTCAGTAGACAACTGAGAGCAGTACATTAGCTGAAATTAGTATGTTTGCAAATTATCATGCTGTGGTCTCCTCCAAAGGTCTTTGCATGGTATGCAGGCTTGCCATGAAATGTCAGTGCAATTGTTTGTTTGAAACCAATATAAAAATAGATGAATAACTTTCCCAACACTTGGCTGTGGAATTGCAAACCCATTTGTGGCTTTTATTTGTCAGATAATTGTTTGAAATATTATTAAGTGTAATTTTATCTAGTACCTCCTGGTACTAGGGCAGACTGTTTTTACTTTTGCGGTTCTCTAAAAAATGTACGGGGTGGGGGGCTGGTATCTGCAAGAACAAATAAGTGGGAGTCCATCTTCTGGGATAAGCACAAGGAGAATGGAGAGTGCCAGGGCATCTCCTGGGATGGGTGTAGTGGGGCCTATAATGTATCCTAGGACAGGTATATGGGGTCCCTGGTGCCTTATAGAGCAGGTTTCTTTAATCATTCCACGTGTATGTTTTCTGTCCAAAAGCCCACCTTACGAGCTTTTACCTCACTGTTATTAGATGCCCAGCAAGTGGCAATGTCTTTGGATAGTAAAAATTGCTGTACCAGGACTGACCAAAACTTTTAGAGCCTGTTGTTTTTTCACCACAAGAGATCTTCAGAGGAATAAGGCAACTCTTTGTGCCATTTAATACCAGTGACATGAATTCCTTCCTGACCAATTTGACACCCTCTGAATAAGAATCTGGAGCTTCCTGAAGTTTTTATCTTAGCTGCTGTCAAAATTCTTTGACACACCGAGGGCCCCATGAATCTGCCAATCTAAAAGAGGGAAAGACCAGGTATCTGGTAGGTAAGATATGCTCAACATCTGCTCAGGCTGGTTCTGTATGGCATATTTGGGATTTGATTCCCTTGTATTGCTGCAGATGCTGTTGTCATAAATCTGGGAGTGATGGTGCAAGTGTCAGCCCGGCTCTTTCCAAGGGAAAGCCCTGAGATTGGCTGCATTAGCCTAGACTGCCCCACTCCCGTTGCTTCTCCTTTTACACTCTTCTTCTACCCTGCCTCACATCCAGAGAGCTTTTTAAGAATCATTTGGCTGTGAAGCTGGTGTGCTGCCATAAGCGACACTGAGCCAGGTTACCTCACTTCCAGTCTGTCCCCTTCTCCTGCCCCCCGTCCAGCCCCTCCTCTTCCTGTCACTGACATAGTGCTGGAGCGTGGAGTGTCTCAACTTCCCCTGCCCAGCTCCTGCTCCAGCAGCGGTGGCGGCTCTGGAGTTGACAGTGACTTGCCTTGACACTCACTACCTTGGCGGTAGGCAGGAGATGCTCTGCAGAAGCTCCGGCAGCTCCCTCAGCTTCTGCTGCAGCTGCACTTGCTGCTGCTGTGGCTCGTGGTGCCTGGTTCTTGGCCTGTGGCTCAAGGTGGGCTCTGTGTTGTCACATGGGGGCTGCATCTTGCCTGAGCCCACAGCCAACCCACATCCCTCTGGTCACTTCTGGCTTCCCACACATGCGCAGAGCACATGGCTCCACCCTGACTATGGCATATCCAGGTTGCCCGCCCCTAAAGCCAGCTCTGCCCAAGACACACTGGCCATCTTATGAACTATGATAATACAAAAGGCGCATGAGAGACTGCAAGCTGGTAATCCAGTCAGTGATACTGTTGTTCAGTTGTTTCAAAATATTCACTGCATTGTGAAATTTCTCCAAGCTACACATTCAGTGTCTCTTACTGACAGGCTGGACTCTGATGTATCTCTTTCCTGTCAAAATTATTATTTTTAAAAATAACGTATCCATGGGTCAAGGTGGGTGAGCTAATATCTTTTATTGGACCAACTTCTATTGGTTAGAAAAACAATCTTTCAAGCTTACACAGAGCTGCTCTTCAAGTCTGAGTCATCATTTATGGGGCGCATGGGCTGTTATAGCAGGGATAAGGGAGAGACGAAACGGAACTGGAGGGGGAAATTAAATCAGCATCTTAAATGTCTGTATACTAATGCGTAAAGTATGGGGAATAAGCAGGAAGAACTCTAAATGCTAGTAAATAAACACAGCTATGACATAGTTGGCATCATAGAGACTTGTTTGAATAATACGCATGACTGGAATATTGGTATAGAAGGGTACAGGTTGCTCAGGAAAGACAGGCGGGAAAAAAAGGAGGAGGTGTTGCCTTGTATATTAAAAATATATACACTTGGACTGATGTTGAGATTGAAATAGGAGACAGACTTGTTGAAAGTCTCTGGGTAAGGATAAAAGGGGTAAAAAACAAGGGTGATGTCATGGTAGAGGTCTACCACAGACCACGTAATCACCTAACTAAGAAGAGGTGGATGAGGATTTTTTAAACAACTAACAAAATCATCCAAAGCACAGGACTTGGTGGTGATGGGGGACTTTAACTACTTAGGCATCTGTTGGGAAAATAACACAGCAGGGCACAGATTATCCAACAACATAAAAACATAAGAACGGCCATACTGGGTCAGACCAAAGGTTCATCTAGCCCAATATCCTGGCTGCTACTCTGTAACCTGTCTTCTGACAGTGGCCAAAGCCAGGTGCCCCAGAGGAAATGAACGGAACAGGTAATCATCAAGTGATCAAATTGGCTAGAGACATAAAAGGTAAAAAGAAAACATTCTACAAATACATTAGAAGAAAGAAGACGACCAAGGACAGGGTAGGCCCGTTAATGAAGGGAGGAAAACAATAACAGAAAATGTGGAAATGGCAGAGGTACTTAATGGCGTCTTTGCTTCGGGTTTCACCAAGAAGGTCGGTGGTGATTGGACGTCAAACGTAGTGAATGCCAGTGAAAATGAGGTAGAATTAGAGGCTAAAATAGAGAAATAACAAGTTAAAAATTACTTAGACAAGTTAGGTTTCAGAGTAGCAGCTGTGTTAGTCTGTATCCGCAAAAAGAAAAGGAATACTTGTGGCACCTTAGAGACTAACAAATTTATTTGAGCATAAGCTTTCGTGAGCTACAGCTCACTTCATCGGATGCATTCAGTGGAAAATACAGTGGGGATATATTAGCAGGAGTGTAGTAAGCAAGACATGAAAAGTAATTCTTCTGCCCTACTCCGCGCTGATTAGGCCTCAACTGGAGTATAGTGTCCAGTTCTGGGCACCGTATTTCAGGAAAGATGTGGACAAATTGGAGAAAGTCCAGACGAGCAACAAAAACGATTAAAGGTCTAGTAAACATGATCTATGAGTGAAGATTTAAAAAATTGGGTTTGTTTAAACTGAGAGGGAACATAACAGTTTACAAGTACATAAAAGGTTGTTACAGGGAGGAGGGAGAAAAATTGTTGCTCTTAATCACTGAGGATAGGGCAAGAAGTAATGGGCTTAAATTGCAGCAAGGGAGGTAGGTTGGACGTTAGGAAAAACTTCCTAACTGTCAAGATGGTTAAGCACTGGAAAAATTGCTTAGGGAGGTTGTAGAATCTCCATCATTGGAGATTTTTTAAGAGCAGGTTAGACAAACAGCTGTCAGGGATGGTCTAGATAGTACTTAGTCCTGCCTTGAGTGCAGGGGACTGGACTAGATGACCTCCTGAGGTCCCTTCCAGTCCCATCATTCAATGCACGTAATTAATCATCCATTTGCTAATACACTCCTCTCTGGTCAGATTTTTTTTCTTTGTCCAGTTATTTTTTCAAAATCACTGATGCTGGGACTCAGTTAGCAGAAAAGTAGGCTGTGATAAACGTTTACCATTTAAAACTATCTTTTCTGAAAGTTCCCGACAAAATATTGGTATGTGTGAATAATAATGTTGCTGTGAACACTTCGGCTATTTCTTAAAATTTACAATACAATGTATAGGATGGTTTCTGATATCTGTTTTATACATAAAATAATGGTTTGTGTATGTGTGTGTAGGTGATATTCTGATAAATTTGAGAGGCATAGGATAAATTGCTCAGGTATGTCTTGAAGTAATTTCTCATATTCCTAAGACTGCACCATCTTTTCCTTACTAAAACCTATGACTACTGTATTTAGAATGGCCTGTATTCATTATGTTTAAAGTCTTGCTGTGGGGTTATGTAGTGCTGTTTTGTGATTTATGGATGGGCCAAGGGAACATTAGTTTAATACCACACCTGGAACTGAAATTGTAGGGGTGGGTTCAAATATGGTGATTCAAATCTGCCCTGCTTATCTCTTGAGCGTCTTAGGGATTCTGATTTGGGGTTCCAGACTTGGCCCATCTCTAATTTGTAACATAGAGTGGACAAATGGTTGGCATGTGTGTTATCACGCTGAAAAAATACTTTTAAAAAGCCTGATTTAAAGTCGATTTGAAGTCAATGAGTCTTTCCATGAATCTCAATGGGTTTTAGATCAAAAATAGACTTGAAAACAGTTTTAACTATTATTTTGTTAAATTTTCATTTATGAAATAAGATTATCACTTCCAGCACTCTTACTGATGATCATATCTCAGCTCTTCTGTTTTTGGCAGCCACTGATTATGCTCCAGTCTGAAGCCCAGCTTCCAGTTCAGTTTTTGGTTCAAGACAATAAAAAAGCAAATAAACCTATCAACAGACAACCAGGAAAAAATAACCTAACTTGAAGTAATTCAGTTCACAGTAATAGGCGTTTTATTACTTTAAAACTTTAGTCAAATACATGTCAATTGCTATTCTGAATATTCTTTCCTACATAAGCTATTTTATGATAGTGCGGCTTTGACTATGTAATATATGCATATACTTTGTTTTGAAGAGAAAGCTAGTTTGTGATGCTAATATATTGGTATCCCCTCTCGAAGTAAATCCCTGTGCTGCTTTTTACCTCCTAAATTTGCAGTATGAATGGATATATTTTCTTCCTTGTTTCTTTCTAAAGGATAGATAAGATATTGGTATTTAGTAAATGAACTTATTGGTCATTGTGATGCTGTCTTGGACTGCCCACAACTATGAATCACCTTTTTGCCCCCACATCCAGCAAGAGGAATATTTGCTGGTGGTGGTGTCAGGGAACTGACATCCAGTCAAGTCTATTAGCCACCCAAACAGTCTCCTCAGGAACTCTGCCAGCCCTTCATTTGCCTTATAGGTTCACAGTAGCTATACCCCAGCCCCCAAGCATTTCTGAAAGCATCCGCCTGTAGTATCCTGCCCCTGTCACTTGATGCTCACAGAAATTACCAGGTTTACAGTCCCCAAGGGACCAGAATACCCACAGCTTGACTGATACAGCTCAGGATCAGGTCCTTTATAATATCACAACACTGACATACAATAATAATGAAAGCGATCTACATTTATTATCAAAGGCTAAGATTTAAGGAAGAGTGAATAAGGGTAATGGAAACAGAAATGGTTACTTATAAAACAAAAATATAAAATGAAACCTGGGTCTACAGTAATACAGTAGATTTCCCCTCAAGGATTCAGTCTTTTCTACAGCTGGCTGATTTTCAGTCAACAAGGATCCAAGCATTCATGAACATCCCTTGCTATTCAAAGGCCTTCTTCAGTGAAGAGTTACAAGACCTCTGGTTCCCTTCCGTTTGTGCTGGATCCAAGTTGCCTTCACGTCCTGGGTTGACTCCATATGCAAAACAGTATACTTACACAACTCCTTAAATATAATCCGTATGTACATCTCACAATGATTATTAGAATTGGTATCGTGTAAGCTTTTATTAGATACCTCACTTGACCTTTAGATAAATACTGCAAAAACAATATGTTGAGTGTAGTTAGTTTGTCAGGCCTGCCAGGAGTTACTGTTACAGAACAGCGAGTCCTTTACCAGTTGGCATTGAGAGGTTTTTAGGTTCAGTTATTTTAGTCATAAATTTTGAAGCAGAATTTGGGTCTTTTATTGAATAGTGATAAAATAAAGGTAGTTGAATTAATGGTTGAGGGGCTAATTTCATACGTGGGCTAAATTTTCTTCAAGGTGGTACAAACTGCTGGAGTTTATCAGTCATTAGTTTACGTAATGTTTGAGAGCACTTTTCAATATAAAGTAAATAACCCCCCAAAAAAGTTTATCCACAGCTGCCATGATTGAGGCAGATTACCAAAGACACACAGAACAATGGATAAATGAATGCATCATGGATGTCTTATGTTTAATCATAATATTATTTGAATCATAATGATATCTGGAACACCAATAAATGATGTATTAAGTTTCTGCAATCTGGAATGTTGCATATAGCATCTAAAGTATGTGATGGCAAATGCTATGTAATTATATATATCAGGAAAATGAAAGAATAGATACAGCAACCCATAGAAAACAGCATGCAATCAATAGTATAAAGTATTCTTTTAAAAAGTCAAGTTCAAGGCAAACACCAGCTGTCCGAGGTACCAAGAATCCACAATACAAATAATGAGCACTAGCGGGCATCTGTATAACCACTCACACGTGCTCCATAGAGAACTGCCAGCCATTGTCAAGAAGTGCTTTCAAGGCTAGAACCATTCTTGACAACAGTACTATTCTGACAGTGGTGACTGTCTCTTACAGAAGTGAGGATGAGTGTGCTTGACTAAATGCCACTAAGAACAGTTATACTTGTTTTTCTCTCTTGAAGTCTTTCCCACTCCACAATAAATCTTGCTTTCTTTTCCCTGTGGCCAACCCCCTTGTAGTTTTTCAGTTCTTGCTAATTTTATTTTTTTGGAAGTTTATTTGGAAATTTTACCCACCTTATGCCATTTTCTTTTTTAAATTAAAAAAAATAATCCTTCTCCTATGAGTAGGGAGGTTTTTAAATTGTTTGCTTTTGTTGGCAATTAATATACAAACTTAGAGACCTTTAATTGTTTTCACTTAAGATCTGTGTGAAATTGAGTCTAATCTCAGCAGATGCTGAATTCATGAGGCTTTGTCACAAATATTTCATTTATACTACAGGTCTTTCATTTTTGTGAAATTTCTTTGTGATTTCATGGAAAATATCCAAAAAGCATCCTGCCATTACTTACAGACTGTCTACTCTTAGAAAATGCATTGTTTTAGAAAATGTTTTGATTAATATGATTTTAAACACAACTTTGGACAGTTATGTTGTGGTTAATCTCCTAACATGTATTAGGAGATTAACACATATATGTATTAAAAGTCACAAACACATGTTGTGGTTAATCTCCTAAGGTAATAGCCATGTTTTGTAACACAATGCATTTTCCCAGTGTCAACAAAGCCAAGGGGAAAGCTTCAGATACCTGTGTACTTGAGTGTTGACTTCGAATGAACACACCAGAGGTCTCCTGTTTGGACCAGTGTATAAGACTATGTATGGACAGAACTGCTCATGCTCTCACTTTTGCAGGTTGAGGCAGGAGCAGTATGATTTCCTTGCAGACTACTAGAGAAGTGCCTCCTGCTGATGCTTATGATGCACGCACTTTAGAATTCCCTGAAGCTGACATCTCCAGTTACTATACATACCTGAAGACAGACCTTAACTAAAATGAGGAACATCACTGTTAGGTCCTGGAGGTGAGATCCAGGACCTGTTGAAGTCAAAGACAAAACTTTAATTGTTATCATTAGGGCTAGGATTTCACCCTACATGTGCACCCTAAATATGGCCTGTGGTTACCATGTGTGCCCTCAAAGGAGGTATAATGGTGTCATATCTTTTAGTGTCCCCGTACGGGACCTCCTAATCTTGCTGCACCTGCCTCAGTAGTGGCTGTATAAAGAGGATCCATTGAGCCAGATGGCGGTCTGTGGTTTTAACTCCCTAAAAAGATTCACGTAGTCACCTTAGGGAGGCAGTCCTAACTGGGACCTAATGAATTGATGTTGATAATAGCTAGCCTCAGCACCTTATAGGGCTGTGTCATTCCCAAAGGAGTGAGATGGGATTTGCTGATCAGAAGCTAGGTTCAGGAGCTTTGAGGAAACATAAGCACAGCTCTGTTTGCTGCTTAGTATATTTTAATTTTAGACTTTTTTGGCTATGAAGATAAATGGAAGATGCAACAGGCCGAGGTTTTCCCAACCGTTTGTTACTCTGATTAAACCAGGACTCCTGAAACCCGGGAACCCCAAAGAGTTGATTTTGGGAAGCCTGTGAACTTTATTTTGGCTTTTCAGGTACAGGACCTGTCACTGTAGGGTTTCACATATTAAAACTGTGCAACACCATTCTGTAGTCTTGTCTGTACAAATTGTAAGAGACAAATGAAAAAATAAAATACAAATGATTAGTGAGAATTTCCTTTCATTTTGTACAGAAAATATATTAAAAACATATATGGTATCCAAATGTATTAATTGGTTGTGGAGGAGGAGGAAGTATGTTGATGCTGAGTACATTAAAGAAATCATTCAAAGGCCATTTTATCTGCATGTAAATGTATTATTTCAGTAGCACAGAGAAGGACCTATGAACACACTGACTGGTCTCCTGGGTGCTGATCTGAAATCTTTGTGACCTGCTTTGTGTATGAGAAATCATTTTTGATAAATATAGGTTATATTGTATACATCTGACACAGGAGGGTTTATAGCACACTCTAATATGTAATCTACGAATATACAGTTTTGAATTGAAAAGGACTGTACTGTATTTTCTTTTTGTTGGTTTTGTAGTTAATAAGATCAGTTTCTTGTATCTAGAAAAAAGGAATAACAAAAAGGAATTAATGAATAGTCACTTTAAGAATAGTTATGGGATGTGATTATAGTTGTTTGAATAGTAGATAAATAAGTAGAGAATTGGAATTTTGAAAAAGTCTTAAATTTTTTGTCCTAGGTTGGGAGTGTCATTTATTGCAGCAATAAAATAATTCTTTGTCTGTAGATTACACACTCTTTATGACAAAATTGTCCTAAGGCTGAAACTGAAGATAACTTTTAGTTTAATTATTATTATTTGATATTGGCCAAATGATAAAATTATAACTACTACTGAAGTATTATGCTTTTAGGGGTTATTGCAATGTATTTGATTTCATTTGTCTGACACTTAAAAGATTCTTAAGTAATTTGTTCATAATCAGACAGTGAAGGACAAATTGACATCGTTCTGTATTCAAATAATATTGCAGGA
The DNA here is from genome assembly GCF_009764565.3 of Dermochelys coriacea. NCBI lineage: Eukaryota > Metazoa > Chordata > Testudines > Dermochelyidae > Dermochelys > Dermochelys coriacea. The sequence goes on from NC_050077.1 coordinate 20,725,260, forward strand.
GAGTTAGCACTTTCATAATATGGGGGGAGAGAGAGCTTGTACCAGCTGTTCTAAATTTCTAGCAGTTTCACACTTGTAGAAAGGAACTCACTTGGCTTTTTATATAGAATATTAAGCTATGGTTAATGGTGGCCTCTCTTTCCTAATGGCAGCTTGGCTTTGCTCCAATCTGGAACAGTGGCCATTTTTGAAAAGGGGCATCTTCCTACAGGAAACCTCTAATGTTACTCACATTGAGAATGATGAAAGATGGCAGCCAGAAAGTGTGCAGTTCTTTGTGGAATTACCTGAAGAAATATTTTCTTCTTCAACGGGGCGTATGTGATGGAATACACTCCTGTGTTCACACTCTACATGCTATTGTAATAATCTTTGTATAAAGTATGCTATGTGAGATATCATTTGAGAACTCATAACTTGCTGATTGCTAGTGTAATGGTAAAGTGCAGATAGCAATGTTATATGTAAAGTTATGAACATAAGTTGAGATCATGACTGAAGTATGCTTCACAGATAAGTTTGGGGAGTGGTTAAAGTTCTCAAAGTTTCTCAAAGACAAAGGGCAAGCTGACACCCCAGTCTGGTGTCAACAAAGCTAATGGGCCGTTATCTAGTGGCCAATCTTTTGCAGGGAAGGGGGCCGGGACAAAGAGATCTCCATCTTTGCAAAGATACAGCACAGAGTCTACTTCTTCCAGCATGATTTCTGTATCATACTTTACAAAATCTTTATAATGCTATTTTGCTTGAAACATTTGAAACCCCTTACATTATTGCAACTTTTCTTACTATTAGATCTGCTTAAAAATGTATGTAGAATTAAAGGTTTCAGAGTAGCAGCCATGTTAGTCTGTATTCGCAAAAAGAAAAGGAGTATTTGTGGCACCTTAGAGACTAACAAATTTATTTGAGCATAAGCTTTGGTGAGCTACAGCTCACTTCATCGGATGCATTCGGTGGAAAATACAGTGGGGAGATTTATATACACACATAGGGAACATGAAACAATGGGTTTTATCATATACACTGTAAGGAGAGTGATCACTTAAGATGAGCCATCTTAAGTGATCACTCTCCTTACAGTGTGTATGATAAAACCCATTGTTTCATGCTCTCTGTGTGTGTATAAATCTCCCCACTGTATTTTCCACCGAATGCATCCGATGAAGTGTTTTGTAGAATTAAAATAAGGGATACTTTTTTGCATTGCAGAATTTGCTATTTGAAGAGTACATGGTCTTACTGATATGTAAATGAACATACTAGACACAACAAACTGAGAATATTATCAAGTAAAGGCCATTTGGCCCTCTGAGGCCACTGTCCTCTGTTCTTACTATATCCCTTTATATTCCTTCTCTGGAAATATGACAGGGTGCGTCTAATCTATTTCTACTAAATTGCTTTTTATTACTTTGAAAAGAAAAAAGTTTATTGAAATAAACTTTACTTTGCCTGTGTGTTACTAAATGGTAGACACAGACTTTGTGTTTATTTATAATATTTTATGCAGATCACTGTCCCTTTTTTATGCACTTAATATTCAGAAGTAATAATGGTGGCTTATTGCTGTGGTGTAATTAGGGGCTATAAAGGTTCATCTGAGTGACATTGAAATTTAGGTTATGATTCTCCAGCAGCAGCATAGAAGGAAGAATTTTGTAAAAGTATTTTTAACTGAGAAAATCAATAGTTTCCAATGAAGACAGGTTGGTACCACATGAAAGTTCAAATTCACAGGGAGACTAAAGAACTGTTTCTTTTTGTATGCATCTCTGAACCTCCTATGCTGATGATGAGTAGTTTTTTGGGATCACAAAATGTTCTTGCAGATACTCCTCTCAAAGATTAAAAGTTCTCCACTGGGCGTTTTTCCTAGCATGATTCTATTTTAAAGGGAAATTTGGTGGTGTGAACGTGTTCATAGTGAGATAATATTTGAGGAACAATCACTTTAATCTTAAAGAAGGTGTTCTTTTTAAAAGGGATAGTCCTTCACAATGTAAACCATCTAAAGGGAATACTAGCAATGTGATGTATTTGAAAAAGCTCCCCTCAAAAAATAAAACTAAAAACTTAAGACTAGTTGTGAACCAGGGTGAGGATATCTTTCACATGAGCAGTGGTACAAAAATGAATCTTCATTGAAGATTATATGTTCTAGCATTAGTTATTGTGTTAGCTACTGAGTTAATAAACTATAAAACTCTTATTGACCACTTGCTTTTGTGAGAATTTATATATCTTTATTTTCTGCATATTAGCTTTTTGTTTTATTACTTTATTGATTTTAAACAAATGCTCCCATAAGAGTGTTAAGTACAAATAACATATTTTGTAATGTTATTTTCTCATTGACAAAGCAACACATATTAGGTTTTCATCCCATATCCTCACTCTTCCATTAAATTCGGTCTTAAATTTTGATATCCAGTAACAAGTTACCTAAAAGATTCAACATTCTTTGATTCACTCTTATCCATATTAACATTGAATAGAACTGAATTAGCAGATAAATCATTTGTGCCCTTTTTTTATGACTGCATTATAAAAGACCTTTGAAATGCAGTCCTTTGTTCTACCAGGTATTCACTACCTAGGTGTAATGACTTCACACATTGTTACAGGTTTGGCCAAGCTTCAAAAAAGTGCCTACTGATTTTGGATGCTTCCATTTTAGCATGTCCCAATTGAGATGCCGTAAAGTAGCCTTTCAGAAAGTGCTAAGAACCAGTCCTCTGAAAACCAGGCCCCTTTAAAGAGTCTCAAGTTGGGCTCCCAGAACAGAACCCTCCAAATTGCTAACCACTAATTGAAAATCTTGGCCAGTGTTTGTTTTCTCCTAAAATGTGTGCGTGTGTTTTAGTGCACTCCAGTGAATGCAAATGAGTTCTCTTGTGGTTAGAAATTGGAATTTCTGTAGTGACCCAGTTTATTATTCCTAATGAAATTTATTATTTTTTACCTTTTTATAAAAGATGTGTAATATGCTCGATTTGTCATTTACACATTGCCTATGTGCTTTTCCTCAATCATTGTTTCCAAAATATGAATGCCAGTTGTATCGAATTCATAGGGGCTTTATGAAAATCCATAGTATTTTATTAAAATATACAGAGTATAAATAACCAATGTCTATTTTGATAGTTCAACTGTAAGTCATGGAAGTTAGACATGGGAAAGGCATATTAGATCTATTGTATTCTCCTATCAGTAGCAGATAGGAGACTTAAGCATGTACTTAAAGTTAAGCACATGCTTATGTGGACTGCTGCATCAAGGCCTTAAAGTAAAATATACTACTCTGTTTACTGCAAATAGATAATCCTCAAAGGTGCTGGGCACCCATAACACCTGTTATTTCTTAGTGGAAGTTGCAGGAACTACAGATCAGGTTTCTTGTTAGTTAATGTAATGGAATTTAATATAATTTCCATAGAATAATTTAAATTTAAGGTTCATGGATTGCATATCCCTGCAATGCAAACCATGAGAAGCAAGGAAATATGCAGTTATGTCATTCATCACTCCATCTACATTATCCTCTTCTAAGTTATGACTGCCTTTTATGCCCACACTCCACCTTCCTCCTGAGCAAAATGCATCCCTGGGCTCCAGCCAACTTTATTAGTTATACTGTATATTAGTGTATATTCATGATTAATATGGATTTGGTGTGGCTTTCATAAATTACATTTTGCTTAATTCTTTGTGCTCTTAAAATGGTGTGTGTACATAATTTTTGAGTGGCATAGTGTCAGATGAGAAATGATAGCTATGAAATATGGTTTTCCTGTAATGTTTAGGAAAAGCTAGTGAATGAGTGATCTGTGTTCTACATATATAATTTTTTATGTAGAAATTACAGAGTAAAAATCTGCATGTTTGTGTGCAACGGTGCATTATAGGACTTGTCTACATGAACACTTAGTTCTTGGAAAGCTGGGGTGTAAATCTACCTCGCACTAGCCTGCCACATATTAAGTGTCTCTGTGGACCTTGTTGCTGCACACTAAAACTTCCCTACTACATTTTAATCTACTCCCATTTCAGAGGAGTTTATCTTCAAATGTGGGGGCTATAATTTCCCTCAGTATAAATGTGTGGGGAGGTTCCTGCCCATTAGGCAAAAGGACCCTTTGGGAAGCCACAGCGGGGAATCAATCACAGCTTGGCATTCATTAAATCCAGGCTATGATTAGACACCTCGATTGGGTCTGCTAATTGGCCCTCCAAACTGCAAAGTGGTATAAATTTGGATAAGGCTCTCTTTGCCCAGCTGAAAGATAAGGAGAGCTAGATCTGTAAAAGGTCTGCATGTTGGTTGGAGACCTCCTTGCAGTCCTACTTCCACTGTTCACACATCCCCCTTACATGCCTATGTGTTTTGACTACTGAGAATGTGAAAGGTTTAATCTATGGGCATATTCACATGGAGAAAGTTTACTAATGATAATTGATGTGTGTACAACACAGATTTCATTGCTTAGTTCTTAGAGATGTACAGTTGACCTATAAGAAAGCCTGTAGAAACGTACAATTGGCTGCTTATTAGGGGTATATGCCATTGTTTTTTTCCTTTGACCCACATAGACGGTCAAACTCTTGATGAGCTAGGTTTCCTTTGCTAAGAATGGAAAACTTCATCAACCACAACAGGAAGCTGGAGAATTTGATCTGCAGATAGAAAAGTCACAGTGAGGAAATAGGTGAGAATAAGACCTGATCAGCCCATAGTAGGGGAATAACAGCTGGACGGTAGCCCAGCTTGGTGCTCAGATGAGTTTTATTGTAGTCACCTGAGTCAACATGGGTATGCTTGTCACAGAAGCCTAATGGAGTCTGAGCTGCAGTGCGAGTTCCCTATGTATGCCTCAGAGTACATATGTGTTATTTCTGATTTCAAATAATTAAATTAAATAAAATATCATAATCTTTTATAGAAATTAACAGATTTATTGTAATGGCCAATCATGAAACGAGGACTGGAATCGGATTCAGTGTATACATCTTCAATTAATTTCTAAGTTCCCCTCCCCACTTTTATTCTTTTTGTGCAAGATTGATGTTTGACAAAGGCAAGATGGATTTAGGCTTAAATACAATTCTTTTGCAACTTGCTACTCTGGTCTGAGATTCTGTAGAGCCAAGAAATGCCTTTTCCAACAGAATGTTGCATCTTTTCCTTCTGCTAATTCATATTAATATCATATTCATGTTTTTCAGAAAAATCTTATTTTGACATGACATCCACTTTAAAAATAAGTTTTAAAACTACACTTGGCATATGAATTGAAGTTCTCACACTACGCTCTACATGTTTTTGGTGCTGACATAAAATGTGCTTTGTCTTTGTTCATTTCTAAATTGAAGCCAATTGGTGGTCAATGTTCCCTCTAATTTTTGACAGACTGTGTGTGCAAAAAATTTCTTCTGTGCAAATTGTTGTGCTTCTGTGCAAATTTTTGTGCACGTGGTGTTTCGCCATGTGTTTGGGATCTGTGTGCGTGCACACATGCGCACAGCTTAGAGGGAACAGTGCTGGTGGTGTGATTTTGGTATGTGATACAGAACCCCGCGTGCCCTCTCTGGAATGGGTTTCTCTACAGATGGCTTCTGCATGTAAACTACTCATCCCTGGCTGCTCTCATTATTGCTGGCCAACTTTGTTCTGTTACCAGATTAGCCAACACTATGTACAGCATTGCCCCCAAATGCCATTTTATTTTCAGTCATCTGTTAACTGAGAATGATTGCTCCCTATATGGATAACTATTACTCAACATATGGGGTCTTTATATATATAATTTTGGAAACAGATATATGTTAATTCTTTAATCTCTGCCAAGACTTGAATTTTAGTCCTTTTTATTGTATGGATCTAATTAACATTTTTGTATAGGATCTAGGAATAAAGACACTTGTGGGCCAAATTCAGCAGAATTTTGCTTTTTCCTGATGTGGAAAAGCAAAAACAGTGGGTAAGAACAGACTTTGTGACCTTTACTGAAGGATTCATGCTGGCTGATGCTGGATTCGATGCAACAGGCCAGTGCAACGCACTACGGAGTGTACTTTGCTGCACATTTGATGCTGAAGTCAACAATGGACTTGCCAGCTTGGTGTTTAGATAAGACACTTGAGGATGTGGCAGATTCCTTGGATCACTAAATAAGTAAGTTTTCTACCTGCCTACTTTTATAGCAAGAAATGCATGTTCTCTTCTCCATCTCACACCCACCGACACGTCTTTCATACTAGTCTAGTGAATGACTGATAGAAATTACTCATTGTAGGGCGGCTAGGAAATTACTTATTACTGGCTTTTTTTTTTTATACACGAATAGATAGTTTAGTTCTATATGTTAGGTTCCTATGTCTTTGCACATATAACGAACCTTCCACTGTTTCAGTAATTAAACAGTAATAAATATAAAGGGCATGATGTAATCTTATAAAAAGGGGCAGCAGATCAAGGCATATGGGTGTTGAATTGTACTCATAGGCCAGGGTAGGAATCCGGCCCGTCAGGGCTTTCAATCTGGCCCTCAGGATTGCCAGCCCTGTGGTGCAGTGGGGCTAAGGCAGGTTCCCTGCCTGCACTGGCCCTGTGCCACTCCCAGAAGTGGCCAGCACCATGTCCCTGCAGCCTCAGTGGGGGGGCGGTAGAGGGCTCATATGCTGTCCTCGCCTACAGACATCACCCCCCCCCCGCATCTCCCATTGGTCAGGAACAGGGAACCGCAGCCAATGGGAGATTCAGGGGTGGCACCCGCAGGCGAGGGTAGTGTGCAGCAGAGTCACCCACCCTACCCGCAGGAGCCACTGCTGGACATGCTGACCACTTCCGGGAGCTGCACAGGGCCAGGGCAGGTAGGGAGCCTTAACCCTGCTGCGTACCACTGCCACCTCAGAGCTGCTCGACATAAGCGGTGCCGGGCCTCCTGAATAATTTTGAAAAATATCTTGGTTCGTTCATGTCCTGAATACGAGTCACTTACATTAAGGGTCACTATCTTTATTAACAGAAAATCTTATTTATCAAGTACTTTCCTGAATTGAGGCCTTTTTGTTTGTGTTCCTTTAGACCTTCAATCACAATAAGGATGCATTTTTAACATAGTCATAAAGCTATGTGTGTAACATACTGGTATCATGTTTAGGGAAGACCAGCGCTCTGGGTTGGCATATCTTTGCAACACTGATATCCTGTATGAGGAATGTAAGAAGACTAATTAATTATATGCTTGACATGGAGATATCAGTTGTGATTTACTACTTTTTTCTATTCATAGTTGCAGAAGAGCATTTCACCAAACGTTGCAGAGATCTGAAAAATCAGACAGTCTTTCAACTTGTTTATCAAAGTACTTATTTGCATTTCAAAGCAGGGAAACAGTAAATATTGATCAATGAAAGACATGCTGTATCCACAGGATGGCAATAAATACAAAATTAAGAATAAGAAAACAAATCAGCTTAGACTCACGGTTCTTTTCCCCGTAGGTGTTGCAAGTATATTCTTTCTTTTTAAGGGATTTGTGCATGATTATGTATAGCTAAAATTTTAAAATAATTTGGTACAATTTAATTTTTCTTAATGGCTTTTTTAATCAATATATCCTCTTTATATCCACATTATATCCTCTGTATTTGCACAAAACTTGAACTGATGACTTTGGTACAATTTTAAGTACTTCAGGTTGCTGATTTATGAAAATAAACACTATTGGTCGGGCTATGGAAGTAGGCCAGGAGGCCCATCACATTTGGTTATATATTTGAGGTAATGAGAGATATGAAGCTTATATTTTGATCATATTTGCTGCTGTTAAACTTTTATTAAATTAGTGGGAATCCAATTTCTTTCTGGGAATGCAGGAAAAATATATTTGTATTAAATTAGATGGAATTCAAAAAACAGACTTACTAAATTCAACAAGAACAGTGTGGGTCAATATCTCCTTATTTTCAGGGAAGATTTTTGATATATGGTGGAGCTTATTGGAAAGTGTGTTTTATGAATATTTTATGAATATGGAGTACTGAAATAAGGTACATATAAAATAACATCTGTTCATACTCCCAGAGACTGCAAGTATACCAGATATAGCCATTGTCGTTTTTTTTGTTTTTTTTTTAAACCCAAATAAAAATTAACTACATGTTTTAGGATCTTTCAGGAACAATGCAACCCATAGCTTATTGCAAAAGTATTTTAAAACACATTGATCAGGAAGAAAGAGTAGTAATTCTTTGAAGCTGTTGTAACTTCAAAGTATTTTTCCAGAAAATCTGTTTTACCAGATTATAGTATTTGGTTTTCTGAAAGATATTTTAGGATTTTGATACTAGCATGGTAATTATATTTAGTTAACCAGAACATAAAATTAATTGTAAATTTTACAGACACACACACGCGCGCGCACACACACACACACACCCACCCCCTTGAGTAATTTATGCCTGATGACATATAGATGAAATTGAAAATAATTTTGTAAACTAGATTTTTTTAAAAAAAATTTGAAATGCAGCATTTTACATAAATACAGCTTAGTGTGAATGTGAATTACTTCAGTATATTTGGTACAGAGGGGCTCAACAGATCAACACTGCAAGAAACTATTGTCTGACAAACTAGAATTTGACAAAAAAAATTAAATACACAGAAGTAGACATAATATTTCACATCACAGAGAAAGAAGTTGAAGACTCAATAAAACAGTTAAAAATTTGAAAAGTGATTGGTGAAAACCAGATCACTGGGGAAATGCTGAAAGCTTGCGATGAGACCATTGATAAAATTATTAATCTCATCATCGAAGTATGACACCAGGAGGAGCCTCCAAAAATGGCACTATAGACAAAATATCAAAGAAAAGTGATAGTAACAAGTAATGAGGTGTTACTCCTTTCTGTGATAGGTAAAGCTTTCTGCAGTATCATCTTAAGCAGAATAAAGGAGGCTAAAGGAAGTGCAGGCTGGAATTTGACACAGAAAATCATGTGTTGACCAGATTTTCACCTTAAAAATAACCATCAAAGAGAGCATTGAATGGCAATGTTCATCATCATAAATGTCATAGATTTCAATAAAACATTTGGTAGCCTCCATCATTATTTACTCTGGAACATCTTAAAGTGTTATGGTATGCAAACAAAAATAATGAGTATCAAGGCCTTATATCAAGGAGCAGCATGCTTCTTGATATAAAGTAAACAAAAGGCATAAGCAAATGGTTCAGCATAAACGCTAGTGTCAAACAAGGATGGATTTTCTCATTTCTACTATTTGACATTGCTATTGACCTTCATTATGAGCAAATGTGTAATACAGGTATTACGTAGTTTATCAGTGGCATTCAAGAAGATCGAGATTTTGCTGACAGCATAGCTCTTCTAAGTAACATCTTAACCAATATGTAAGTAAAAACCAAAAGTAATGCAAAAAGACAGGGCTAATAAATAATAAGTTTATTTTTATTAACCCCAGCAACTCAACTCAGGCATTACTTTTGAAGGCAAAGTAATTCTAGAAGTGAGTTAATTTACATACTTGGGTAGTAATGTGCAAGCCAGTGGGGATATTAGAAGGAAATAATGTCATGAATTGCCAAGGTGGCAGCTGTATTTACTAGGATAAATGAAATTTGGTCATCGAAAATCTACAATGTAAAGATCAAACTACAAATTTTCAACTCAAATGTTATTTCAATCTTAATGTATTGATGTGAAATCTATCAATCCACTGAAAGTACTGAGGGTGTCTAAAAGTCTTCTAAAGCAAATTCTGCAGGAAAGAAAAATAGTATGTATTAAATGGAATGGAATTTATAGCAAATGCCAGGATTTCTCAGAGTTTAACAATTCTATCTCTAAAGTTATACAGAAAAGAAGATGTAAATGTTTGGGACGTGTTAAGAATGAAGCCAAAGTGACTGCCATGACAGGTGTGCCATCGGGTAGCTGGAGGAATATAGCTGGAGGAGCTGACCAAAGAAATCAAACACTACCCAGAGAGGGAAAACTTTAGACGCTTAACAATATAGAGTGGCCCAGGGTGGGTAAACAGAGATGTATGTGTTGGTGGGGGGGAATCTTGTTTGTGCAACATCTGATGGCAAGTGAAGGATTTAGATTATAACTATTGGTGGAGTATATGAGGAATGAGACTGGTCTGTTGTAACTCGAGCCCTGATATTTGTTGTTGGTTTCATAAGAAATGTCTCTTTATCCATAAGCCATATAAATTGCAAATCAACATTTTTATTTTTATCCTAGTTTTAACTGGAAAATTCCCGTTAGAAAGGTAATCATGCTGAATTATATGTCAAGGAAATCATTTTTTTCTCTTCAAACTAGTTTGAATACCTAGTGTGAAAAAACAGAGTGCTTTCTACTTCCTTCGCAATTAGTATAAAGGCATGCATGTTGCTACAAGGATGGATTTCTGTTCATGATCTGTTATGTCTAAATATTTCTCTTGACAAAGTATACCACGTGCATGCATTTTATTTCTCTTCTCAGCACATACAGACATATAAGTAGCAAACGTTTTAAAATTAATGTCAAAGCTTTTCATTTGTTTACAGCAAAAAGTTTGTTTTTCTGAATACTAGGCGATTTCAGGAGAGACTTTTAAAGCACGTTACAGATTAGTTGATTAAACCCAAGAAAAACTCTGTGCGATAGGTACCGTTCCCCATTTTATGGATTGGGAAAACTGAAACTTATTAAACTGAATTATTTAACCAAGGTCAGGAAGCACATCTGCCCTCTAGAATCGGTATGTTGATATAATGAAGGTGTTTCTGCTGAAGCCAACCACTTGCAAAAATCTGCTCAATTGTCCTTGTAGCTGAAATGGCTGTTGCTGTGGGAAAGATGACCAATGAAGTATCGCGAAAGGGCCATTCCAGTATCCTGCATGTTGGTGGCAAATGTAAAATTGGTTCCCGGAATGTTCGAACATTATCCAAAATGGTTCATGCTGTCCTCTTCATTAAGTAGTTGAAAGGCCTGAACATTGATATCTGCACTTTATCAGGTCAGGAAGTGGTGAAAAGAAAGTTGAAGGCTATCAAGTTTTGTCCTCAGGCTGCCCTGACAGGTTGCTTCAGCACAGGGTGGCCATTGTGGTTTCACCTAATGCCTGAGGGATATTGCAGGGTTCCCAGGTGATTAATGTGCGCGACTTATCAGTATCCAATTCCATACCATCATCACTGTATCTAATCTCATTAACGCCAAGGCCAGAAGCTAAAGTTAATCCTTAGTGAAACTCCAAGAAGAGATGCTATCATGATCTTGGGCGACTTTAATGTGCAAGTAGAAAAGGATAATGTGACCCGGGCAAGCACGCTCAGGAGGCTAAGTATCAGGCAGAAGAAAAGGAATGGCCAGCAACTGCTGGAATTTGTGGCTGCCACTGACTTAGTGATCACTGACTCCTCCTTCTGTCACCCAAAATGTACAAGCAGGTCTGGTACAGCCCAAATTGTTGGCAGTCAACTGTCATGGATGTATGATTTTGCAGAGGTTCTGAACTTGACATTGACCTTTGGCTTCTGATGACAAAAGTGTGCCTCCAACTTTGAAGACAGCCAGTTAATAATAGGCCAAGATTAGTCTGGTTGAATCAGAAGCTCTCATTACAATTAAGCTATCAGATGGCTTTGTGCTTAAGGCTATTGAAGCATTAGAGGCGGAAGTCTGACTCCCTCTGTCATCTGATGAGGAATGGTGTTTTTGAAGTCATCAGTGATGACTCCTACCAGCTCAGTATTGGGAACTCAGCCCTTTAAACATCATCCATGGATCAATGAGGAGACACTCACTACAGTTGGAGCTAAGAAAAAAGTGGGGCCACAATTTGAGTCTTCAAACACATCTGTCAAAAGCAAATTGAGTTTGCCTTTAGAATGTCATCAAGTCATTGCGTAAGAAAGATAAGGAATCCTGGTGTCAACTCTGGCAACCAGTTTAGAACAAGCTGTTGCCAGGCTCTCTTTCCACACCCTCTGTTCAACTTTGTGGTGGTTGTAGGAGAAGGTGACACCAGCTTGGCAAGTAAATGACAACATCAACATCGGGATGACAACATCAAGCCAGAGTCTGAATAATCAGTTACATTAATGGGAAGATCATTTTAAGATGCTCCTCATTGTTTGTCTCCTGTAGTCCCTTTACCATGTGAAGAGAGGCAGGAAGTTATTGCAGAGCCACCCTTCATTCAGCCAAGACCATCTAGTGAACTAATATCACATCTGATGACTGAAAGAAGAGTATTGTTCTGCTTTTGTTTAAAAGGGTGATGAGGCCAAATGTAGCAACTATAGAGATATTATGTTGTTGGTCCCAGGGAAAGCCTCTGCTTCCTTGCTGGTGTCTCGAATCAACAATCCACTTCATGGCAAAGGCTGGGATGATGCTGAGTGTGGCTTTAGTCCTGGTCATTTCCTGTGAACTAGATGTTTACCTTGATACAACTTCTTGAGATGATGGCTGAATTTAATAAGTGGTGCTCTGCACTTCTTTGTGAAGTTTGGTCAGGTCTTTGATTCAGTGCATTGAGATGTCAACACTTGTGTAGCAGCAGCTGTTGCATGCATGTAGCAGCATGTTGCATGCCCTTCAGTGTCATCTGTAGGGACATTGTGACATCAAGCTTGCAATAAAGCTGCAGATCTAATGAATCAAGGTTATACTAATGTGGGTGCAGAGGGTGGCTGACATTTTCAGTTCTTGTCATCTTCATCAACTGCTCCATATCAAGTGACAAAACAAGATCAGAAATTAGGATATATGAATCTGAACTGAGCAGCTGTCTCCTTCAGCACTGGTTTGATTTTGGCAGCTTTCTTGGTATGGACATATTCATAGAATGAAGACCATTGAATTCTGAAATGTGTGTACCAAGGAATGTTGTCATCAGGTGGGCACAAAAGCTTTTGTGGTGTGATAAGATTGCCAGTGATGGACATAAGCTTAATATACTTAGACTTAGCCAGAGATTGGTCTGGGTGACGCTCGATGTGCAAGGAGGCCACCTTCCTTTGGGATTTGTTGAGATGAGAAAGTATATCTGTGGCAGAGCCTGATTCTCATGGGTTTTTAGTTTCATGTCAACACGTAAATATCTTCCTCTTGAAAACAGGCGAGACATCCTCCTATGTCACTTTATAGTGTTTAAATATTTTTTTCTACTCCTTCAAAAGCATCAAAAATAAAGTAATTCTTTTGACTCTTCCCCGGCAGAGGAGACAAAGACATTTTTCAGCTCAACTTCATGTGTATGCAGAAAATGATTGATTAAAGAGGCAAGATTCTCCCTCCTCATTTGAGGAGCTAAGATGACTGCTCCAACCTTTCTACTGGTCTAGAAAGTAAGAGAAAACATTTTGTGATTTGACTTCTTAATTTTGAAATCACTTTGATATCAATTCAATAGTGATACCACTATTCCTAAGAGCATTCTGCACCAAAAAAATTAAAATTCTACTCACAATATTTTAAAATGCTGCAAAATTCTGCAAATTTTATTTGTCAAATAAATATGGAGACTCCAGCTTGGCACTGGGGAGCACAGGCCACTCGTGGCACAGAGGTGGAAGATTACCCAACCTGACACAGCGCAAGAACTGGGCCTGTCCCAGAAACACCCCAGGGTCCTGCCCCCTCTGTAATAGGTGCACCAGGTGTGAGCAGGCAGGCTCAGAAATGTAGCATTCAAGTGTGGAGGGGGTCTCTGTGTGGGGAGATCTGGGTGCAGGGGGGATCTGGATGCATAGGGGCTTGGGGGGTTTGGGGTGCAGTGGTAATGGAACTCTCCAGGGGGGACCAGGTGAAGGTGGTTTAGGCTGAGTGGGGGTCTGGGTGTGGAGGGTATAGAGCTCAGCAGGGGGATCTGGGTGTGGGGGCTCAGTGGGGTGGTGATCCATGTGCAGCTGGTTGGGGTTTAGTAGGGTGGGGATCTGGGTACGGGTGGCTTGTCAGGGTTGTCCAGGTGCAGGGGAAGTGGGGCTCGTTGGGGGGGGTATTATGGGTGTGTGTGTGTGTGTGTGTGAGGCTTGGTGGGAGGGTCTGGGTATGATGGGCTTTGGGTGGATGGGGGAACAGCTCCCTGTACAGTGATCCTTACTCCTCCAGCTGAGGAACAACGGGTGCAGGAAGTGTGGGGAAATGGGGGAGAGTTTACAGAGCTTCCTGAAGCCAGGGGAGAAATCTGGGGGTGGGTCTGACATGGCCCTGGATGCCATGCAGGGGAAGAGGAAGTCCTGTCCTCCCCAGCCCAGCCAGGACCAGCAGCTGAGTCTGGTGAGGGTAGGAGCCACCAGCCTGGTCTTCTCCAGTTCCACCTCCTGCCCCACAGTGATTTACCTCTCTGCTGGCTACCTTTGGCACCTGAAACATACTGCTGGGAAGAGTCATATGACCGTTCTTGTGGCTTTCCTTTGCTTCCCTATCAGAAAGTCATTTTTCTGTGGGGTAGCATAGAAATTGTAGGGAGACATAAAGTCTGCGCATACGCAGTGGTGCAGAACTTCTCCAGGAGTACACCACTGAGCTGTTCGGCTAGTCATAGGCATCTTTTAAAATTGGCTTTTCATGAACTTTTCAAAGTTTTGGACCATATCATAGACTCCTGAAGATGCTCTTTTTCTGATTTGCATCTCCAGTGTTCTGCACCAATGTAACCTGCTAAGGATATCAAAATTAGAGCACATACCCAGTGTTATGGAGCTACTATACCAAACAGTATAGTTGAAACCGCTTCAAATTTTTTGTGAGCAGTATTTCCTGATTCAGTTTTTAAAATTAAAAAATGCAGAGTACATTTCTGCTCAAAACTGATTAGTCTGTTGACTCTAGATAGAAACATATCACGTTTTAGTTTTTAGGAATAAAAAAAAATTAGGCCATCTGTTAGTAAAAATGTAATATGAGAATATCAAACCATTTGTCGGGCAACTATGTTAGTGATGATATTAACTTAAACAATGGAAAAATCTATCAAGCAGAATAAATAAAATCTTTAATGATATTCATATGTGCACAACAATGAATTTCTTGATATTAACATAGTCTTGGAGTACTTCCTATCAATCAATTTAAGTCTTAAGATAAACCCTTAGTATATCTTAATAGCCACAGATAGCTTATTGCAAAACAGAATACAGGTTTTTGTGGTATTTCATTGTGGCAGAATTAGAGGTCATGTTGTTGGACTTTTAAGATCAATACATTGATTCCAAGAAGTAAATTTAAAGAGATTATGATGTGACTGTGACCTGGTGTGTCTCATCCCAGAGGAGTGCTGAGAGCGGGCGGGGGCGCAAGCGATAGCAGCACCTCCCTCCACCTGGGGACACTTTATGAATGGCCAAAACAATTTGTGACTGGGGTCCTGGCGGGAGCCAGCTGAGGTCACTCAGGGTGAACTGAAAAGAATGGGGCAGACAAACCCCAAAGCTGGTGAATATTTCAATACTTAGATTTACCAAGCCAGCACTAAACAGCTTCTGTTATACCTTACTGGTTACTCAGAAGTCCACTACACAGTTCCCATAAAGTAACCCAGCCTCAGGTTTCCACCTAAATTACCCAAGTCAGATATGATGAAAATTAATGAAAATCTTATTCACCATATAAAAGAAAAGGTTCTACCAATCTCAAAGGATTGGATGCATTACCTCCCAAGTTAATGAATATTCCAAATCTTATCCAAATACACGCTTACAGCCAATTCTTATTAACTAAACTAACATTTATTAAAAAAGAAAAGAGAGCGAGAGCATGGTTAAAAGATCAATATACATACAGATACGAGTCATTCTTGAGATTAAATTCATAGCAGAGATGGTGTGCTTTGCAGTTGCAAAGAGTTCTTTTAGAATTTAGTCCATAGGTTATAGTCCAATGTTTATCTTCAGCGCGGTCCAGTCAGAGCTGGGACCTCAGTCCTGATGGTTGAAACCTCAAGCAGATCTGAGATAAAAAAGGATTGGAACCCAAAGATCTTTTATACAATTTCAAGCCTTCTTTGACAAGTTGGAGTCCCTTGGTTTAGAATAGGTAATTAGGGTGACTTTGAAGTAGATCCATCACCAGTATTTAGCTATACAAATTAACATAAATCAATTGCCTGTTTCTCCACCAGTTAGATACTCAGAAGAGGTTGCCTAGCCTCACATGTGGTAGATCAGCTGCTGTCCCAGCTGATCCTGATTGGCTAGAGATCAGAATGGCCTGTTCAATTCTTAGACCCAGCTAGTAAAGGACAATCTGCAATGCTTACGAAGAGGTCAAGACTTCAGTTGAGGGGAGGAGCTGAAGATGGGCAGTTTGTTCTGGTGACCGGTGCTGGCACAATGGAAACTCCTGGTGGGATTGGAGGGAAACCTTGGGAGCCATCATTCTGTGGAAGAGCAGAAAAGAATGAAGAGTAGGAGGGGCAGAAGACCCTTTTGTTTATGCTGAGCTTGGGACTATTGTCTGAGTTTAGCAGCACCTCGCTGGGTAGTGCCAAGAGAGACTGCTGCCGGAGGGTTTCCGTGGGGGGCTGGGAACCAGGCAAAGTGAATAGTGTCAGGATGGGCCCACAACGGGACACTGCAGAGTCTGACCCTGCCACAGTATCTTTTCAAACTGATTGATTGAAAATATGAACTGTCATTTATTTCTTTCAAAAAGATATTAGAATGTTTTCCAAAACTAAATTATTTTATGTTTTCTATCCTTTATAAATTCTATTTGGTACAGAGGAATAGCATGCTAGATGTAAAAGTAGCATTCTAGTGTGGTGTGATATAATACAATACGATTTCTTAATCTGGTTAGTTAATTGTTGATTTAGCAGATCTTAGTTTTACAGATATTGAAAAATTATATTGAGCAAATTAGTAACAAAGTGTATAAGAGAGACGCTCTTGTTGGCGAAAAGATTGAAGTCAGCAGGGACATTTTCAGTAATTACATACCCAGTTACTTGAATTAGATTTAATGTAACATTTTGGCTTATTATAATGAGTGATAATTACTAACATACTATGAAATCAGGTAAATTAAGTTGTACAACATGAGAGAAATGAAGTCTTTCTTGCTACCACTTTCTTTTATTGATCAAGTAAAAATACATTAATATTAAAAAAAAAGAAAAAAGTTTAATGTAATGCTAAACTGAGAATCCAAAGGTAACTGTGTATAGTTTATTTATCTAATTTTATTTGTGTGTTTTAAGTTACAGTATATGCTTTAAAACATTTGTCAAAGTACAATACATATATGAAAATGATTAATTTTCATTTTTTCAGATGTTTTATGCTCATTCCTTTGGTAGAGATTAAAAAAAATAAATGATATCATGAGAATGCATTGTTTACATCCCATACTCAAATGAATAGAATGTTACTCTTTTTTTAAATCTCTCCAGAAAAATCTGTAGATTCCTCTTTCTTAAAATAGCCTAATGAACTCCTCAGGCCAAACTAATAACTAATAGACCAAAATCGAGGGAGGCCAAGGAGATGAGGGCCACAGGAGGCCGGAGCTTTTGTGGAAACACAAGACTGCTTCCCTTAGATCCTTGGGGAACCATTACCTGTTACCCAACCCAATAATATATATGGGAGCTCATGTGGAGTTTCCTCCCCCATCCCAAACTTCTTTCTTGAAGTTTCTCATCAGGAGAAGACCATCTAAGTGCCCTCTTTATGACATGTTTTATTTAGACAGGACTCTCCATGATGTCAGAGGAAGTATTTCTGAATGGAGTACGGTTATATTAATGAGTGTTTTGTCTTTATCATTTTACTATTATTACAGACTGTGTAATTTGCTATTTTCCCATCAGCAGCCCTGGAAATTTGTGACCTTTCATAATAATTTATAGAATGTCCTATTTGAAAAGTTACATATTTCTGAAGCAAAGACAACTGATCTTAATTATCTGAGCTATGTCTTGTAGGTAGTAATGATATCTTAGGTATAGTATATATGCATATACCCTTTCTGGAGGAAGAGATATGGTTATTGAATGCACATATCTGTGCTAACACGTACAGTTAAAAATCATAACAAACCAGGAAATATGAAAACTAAGGTTCCAACAGTAAAAATTAACTTGTTGCATTGCACCTTTTTTATATTTATAATATATTTTCACATCCCTCTTCAACAAGATACCAAAAATCAATATATATATATCAGCTTCATCAAACTTTTGCACTCTAATGAAAAACCTGAACAATAACCTCATATTCTTTTATATAAATTACATCAACAGATCAGGTCCTCTCACTGTGCATCTAAAATTTATTCTGCCTGATACTACTGAGGTCACTGCTAAAGTTTTGCTTTAGAGTGCAAGTTTGAGGAAGATGAAGTACATATTGCTTTTAGATATCTGTTGGAGATAAAAACAAAAGCCTTATGGATGTCAGATATACTAGGTAAGATAATACAACAGTAGGGTACAGTAAGTATACATATTGTCATAAAAGGTATATTAGTGACTTATTTTTAATTAGTTCATCCCACTTGGTCCAAGAGTTTTCCCCATTACTCAAATTGTTCAGTTGTTAATCTAGTGCAGGCAGTAAATTCATTCCACTTCCGTTAATTCTTTTATACTATCAAGTGCATTTCATACAGTGGGTGCATGTATGTGCCACCATACTGGTGAAGTACATGTGAAGTACACTGGCTGCATTCTAAAGGACTAATAGGTGTATCTAGCTTTGTTTAATTTCAAATAATCGAGTTATTTGTATTACCAATAATTTTCAATTTGTAATTAAATCTGATTTGATTGGTTCTGTCCAGTAGAAGCAAGAGAAAAGATCTGTTAAGGCCACAACCTGTCTTCACCCAGCAGTTTGATGTTTGCTTCCTCCTGTGTGGCTTTTTAAATTATATATAATATAATATAATATAATATAATATAATAATATTATTATTATATTTCTGTGTTCAAGCTACAATACCTCTTCATTTTCTTTTTGTTGAGGTTTGTAGGACTATTCATGTGCTTGTAGTTAAGCATGTCTTTAAGTTTTTTGCCAGATTGTGCCAAAATGCTGAGCACCTCACAAGATTCACCCCTAAATTAAATCACAGTTTACTACAGCTTAATCAGACATCTCCCAGAATTTTCTTTTTCTTAGTCTTTTTGGCAACTGTTGGAGAATTGGTATAGTGGGCGCCAATGTCCATACTGCACCATAAAGCCTTTCCAGATTTATTTTCTCATTCAGTAAAACCAAGGAATGCGTTAGCCATCATGCTAGCTGATGCCTTACCTTAAATCGTACCAAAGTGCTCTTGTTAAGATGGTTGGATTTTCAAAATCGACAGAAGCTGAGTCTTGCCCTGCTCTATTAATGCATATCACCAATCTCCCAACAGTAGAAGTCTGTTGAGAAAGGGTGTGTGTGTGTGTGTGTGTGTGTGTGTGTGTGTGTGTGAGAGAGAGAGAGAGAGCATTAAAAGCAAAAATATCAGCACTGGAAATACTGTGTACTGGGTAGCTTTATGGACACCGTCACAATTCCCACTTCATTTGAAGATACAGAGTTTAGCAAACTTCTTCAAGCTACTATCAAAAATTATCTCTCTGGATTTTAGGGGGGACTGGAGCTTTTTTATGATCCCACACTGTTTCCTCTTAAGTACTAATGTTAACTGTGGTCCTTTCTTCACAATTCCATTATCTTCACTCTGCCTCTTCCCTTATTCTGTGTTTGTTGCATGGCAAATATCTGATGGAGAGATTCTGCATTATATTCATGTCTCTGTTATGTGGGGAGGGGGAGCTTGCATCTTTTTTTCTGCTGGGTATAAACAAGCCAGTAAATTAAAAAATCAACCTTTTTCTGCATTAGTCAAGTCAAGGACTGCAAAAATGCCACTTTTTAAAATACTGCAGGTAATTACATTATTGGTAATTAACAGTTTTGGAAAGCTATTCCATAGGATCAGATCACAGAGTCTTGGTTTTATGATTTCCACAGGTAATTCCAGATGGTTCTTTGATTAATGGATTAATATGAAAGTGTGTTAGTCCTGTGATTTTAACAGAAACGTAATATGTCAAATTATAGAGGACCACATGTTGAAGATCTGCTTATTTAAAATATGAATGTGGTTTTAAGATCTCTGTTGATCAGATTGTTTAGTTTTAATTGCATATTAGTGGCTATTAGTGTTCCTTAAAAATGCATAGAGTTAAAGCGGCTTTTGAAAACTAGACTTTGAAAGCCTGTACCTCTGAGAGGCATTTGGAGAATCTTTATGCATCAATACGTCAGTCAGATTTTCTTTCTCCTTTTTCTTTCATATGCCTTCTGGAGAAACAATGAGTATTTTTCTAAGTAATTGGATTATCCTGGATCATTTATTGCTATTCCAAAGAAGTTTTCAGTCCTCTTAGGAGCCAGAGAAATATGTAAGAGAAAAAAGTAGATAGCTTATTTGAGACAAAGCACTGACTGTTCTGAAGTTCTAACTGTAAACAGAAACAACAGGAAATGAAATAGTCCCTTAGCCACCTGTGACAGAGGTGGATTTCAAACCAAACAGCCTGACATGGAGTTATTGGTAGAGGTATGGCAGGGTGACATGTACAGAATTAATGGCATTAATTCATTATTTAAAGTGGTAGATATTAGCAGTTTTATTAGTGATGTCTGTAGTAGTCACTTGTGAAGAAGTAGACTTTTTAACACCACTTGTGCCTAATCAGTGTATGAGGGCAGGTCTACACTTAAAACGCTGCATTGGCTCTCCTGTTGACCTAGCACAGTCTATATAGGGTGTTAGGTCGGTATAAGAATGTTGCTCAGGGGTGTGGATTTTTCACATGCCTGAGTGTTGTAGCTATACCGATATATGTTTGTAGTATAGACCTGGCTTTAGTTAAGATGCAGAAATTGTGTTTTTAAGTGTCTTTTATTTTGAGTAAAATAAGCTTACTAATTTACTAGCAAGTGTTTGAAGTTAAACAGCCTTCATCAAGATTGTGTTCTGTGAACAGTTGGGATATGAAAACATAATGCCACAGTTGTTAGTGTTGGAAGTCTTAATGTTTTGATCTTATCAAAAGAAGCCAGAATAGAGTAATTAATCAGGAAGTCTCTAATTATTAAATCAAATGAGGCTGAGGAGTAAGCCCCTCTAATAGGATTAAGTAGAACAGAAAAGCAGTGAATACAGAAACAAAGGCAATGACTTAAAATTGCACACAACTAGCAAACAACTAATATACAATTAAGTGCACAAAATATATTAATTCAGTGTTAAGGTTTCCTAGTTTAAAAAGTCAGAAAGTTCAAAACTGAAGTGTCAACTCAACCATATTACAAGTTTTGCATATTTTGTTATCTATAATTTAAAATTAAGAATGTTAAGTATTGAACTTCTTATTTAACCACACAAGCAACGATAAAAATTCCTATGTATGTTCTACTGAGTTAACATTAGTATGAGAACCTTCGCTTTTGCATTTTCTGTTAATTTTAAAGTTCGTCCCATAGCACCAAAACTAAGAGAGAGAGTGGTTAGTTCATTCTTCGTGACCATTTAATAATTCACAATTTGCTGAGGTTCCCACAATTGTTTGCACATTGGTGACAGAGTAAACTAAGAACTGATCTTAGCCCAACTCTTTGTTCGCACCAGAAGAAAGAGAGGAGGCCATGGATGTATTTTAATTAGGCTACAATAATATCAGGGAGTATCTAGCAACAATTGTACAATGAGGGAAGGAGCGGATTGTCTCCCTGATTTTTCAGATGTAGGAGCCCCAAACCCTCTTACTCAGTTTCCTTAAGAGATGCTTTCCATGAAATCCTTTTCCAATCTATTTTGTCCAATAATGGTATATCTTCTATAACGTACCCGCACTGGATATCCACTGTAAGTTTTATATATTAAGTTGTGACATAGCCTGCCTCCCACCCCTTGTGGGGAAGTGCAAAAAACCCCACTCCGCTTTGGCGAGGTGACAGCGATGGAAACATTCCTTTCCAGTCTCCCAAGCAAAAGGGCAACTAGTGTAATGCCCACAGCCGATCAAAAGTGAACCCAGTTGCTATTCCAAGTTCGTGGGTGGGTGCTGCCAGCCCAATCCTGATAAAGAGGGCCTCTACAGAGCTGGATTGGGCATAAATATCCCCCTCCCACACACACACACACACACACATTCTTCTGATCAATAGGAAGGGCAGTGCACTGACTTATCCTAACTTGGCCCCAAATGCTTCCTGCTCTTCTTGTCCATCCCTATAAACTGTTCCCCATATTCCCACGTGCTGTAAGGGAGCCCTTAAAAAGGCAACACCTCTTTCCTTCCAGCTAGATGGACAAAGATCCATGTGCATAAAGGTTGCAGTGGGCATATTTTACATAGGATACCAAACAGCTGATGTACTAGAATTAGTGGCCTGTAAATGAAAAGTTCAATTTGAAAGAAAATTAGAATTGTTTGGTAAAAGTTTAATCTCAGTAAAATGTTTTTCTTTTTTAGGTATTTCTCTTATAACACAAGAAACAAAGAAATCAACAAAATCTCTATAAAGTGTTCTGAAATGCTTTGAGTTGATTCACAGTATTTTAGATAAATTCACAAAAAATTACAGTTCACAAAGCAAAATGGCCCAGAAAGTCTTTAAAGAATTATATACTGTTTTATAGCAGTGCATACAAGTTCATTTCTTCTGGGTCATGTTAAGACCATGGGCTGAATTCTCCGGTCTTTTCAATCCTAATTCTGGATTCTGGTTGGAGATGACCAGCTGAGAATTGCCTTTTGCAGGAGAAATCTCTGATGACATAAGGCTGGTGGAAGTGTCTCCTGTGCTAGCATCTGCTGCACCTCCTTCTCCACTCTCCCCTAAGATGGACAGGTGGTGTGGTACAGACTTAAAGGACATTTTCCCAATCGTGTAAGTTAGAACAGCTACCCAGGCATCCTAACTTCAATGGGGCTGGTTCCCTGATCCTTTGAAGAGGAGAATACAGATCAATTCTGAAAAAATAAGTCATGTAAATGGCAGCAAACAAACCCCACAACTGTTCTACACATTACTACAAAATTGAATGCAGTCATGAATTATTTAGACCATTAGAAAGTTTTATTTTAAAATCAATTTTTAAACAAATGATATTTTTATGTAAATATACCTTTCTGTAAGCAAAATTCTGGAGGTCAATATTCTCTTTCACCATAAGTTTGAGTTTTACTATGTTTTCATCTTTTGTTGTTAATGCAGCAACAAAAGGTTGGGTTATTTTGTCATTTGGTTTCTGAGACTGCAGATACCCTTTCCTTTCAGCCCGATTTGTTATCACAGAATATCGTACAACTTAGGACAATTTGGTAGTTTCTGCTTGAATAGGACAGAAGGAGCATTGCAGGGCACAGCTCTGGAGCAGAGCTGTATATGAATTGCTTGTGTGCACTGTTTCTAATTTAAATTACTTTTACTTTTATGAGCTCTTTACATTCATCCAAACAATTAAATTGACAACAGTATCAAGTGAATTACAATACTGTTGGTCACTTGTCACCCACCTTTCTCAGATACAGGATATAAAGTTTGAACTGAAATGTTGTGTGATCAAAGTAGATCCCAGTACCTGCATTATAAGTCCAAGGTAACCTGGTATGAGTAAGGCCAAGATTTTTGTGTTTTGTAACAGCATTTATCTGTCTGTGTCATTAATGTTACTGTCCAAACTACTGCATTAACGATACTATGCATTAATTAGGAAATGCATATTTTGGGTTTTACAGGAACTGTAAAACTATATTGATATGAAACTATATTGTTGATCTTCTCAATACAGCGAGAAATGTCTTCATCTCAGGAGATTTGTTCTCTTCTATCTTACATTTTGGTTGTATGTCTTTCAGGTGGCAGAAATGCATGGGGAGCTTATAGAATTCAATGAGCGACTACACCGTGCTTTGATGGCTAAAGAAGCTCTTGTATCCCAAATGAGGCAGGAACTCATTGATTTGAGAGGGCCAGTAAGTGTGTTTTTGTATTTCACAGCTTGCTTATTTTCTAATTTTCAAAATATACCACAGCATAATAGTTTTAGAAGTGTTTCCCATTGGTAAAGGTCACTTAAAATAAAATGCATATTGTTTTATAAAGATTAATGTGGTTAATAATACATCTGTCAATAACTCATTACCTCTAGTCTCTTTCTTTGTTGTTTACCTCGTCTTTAGCAGAATTTGTTACCAGAAATTGAAAAAGAATGGTAAAATTAAATTGGCATTTGAACCAAGAACTCATAAATTGTCCTTTATCTTTATTACTAATCTTAATATTTTATACTGAAAAGTTGGCACAATAGATCTAGAGTAAATATAATTGGCAGGTTTTCAAGTAGCAGATTACATGTATTACCTATAAATGCTCAGACATCTATAGTCAATGTATTCTGAAAATACTTTATAACATTCCTAGGGCAATTCAGTTTCTCAAAGATAAGATAGTCTTTTGGAAAGAATATAAAGGCAAAGTATTTCAGGCGTGGAGTGATAAATATAAATAATTATGTTATATACTAGGCAATTGAAATAAAAGATGCTAAGGCATTAGAGACAGTGTGTTGAGTTTCTCAAACAAAAAAGGGCAGGATAAAAAGGAAAATAGAAATGAGACAAACACAATCTGTAGGAAGTTCCATAGCTTCACCTTCACGTTGTCTGGGTACACCACAAGAAGGACAAGAGACACTTGTTACGTATTTTAATCAGGCTGCAACTTTATTACATAGATGTCTGGGACTACCTGGCAGATAAAGTGTGCAGTGCAGGCATATCCATGTTTGTTCAAATCAGTTCTCCAGGGCTTCCACCAGCCCCCCTTTTTCCATCCAGGTCCCCCAGCCGACCCATGGCTTGGACCTTACCATCCAC
This sequence comes from Dermochelys coriacea, assembly GCF_009764565.3. Lineage (NCBI taxonomy): Eukaryota > Metazoa > Chordata > Testudines > Dermochelyidae > Dermochelys > Dermochelys coriacea. The sequence continues at coordinate 20,750,194 of NC_050077.1, forward strand.
CACCCTCGTAAAAGGGTTAAGGTGGGCTATGAGAACTGGTAGGGTGGGGGGGGGAAGGAGGTTAGCTCCCTGCTGTACCAATCAGAGAAGTCCCCAACCCTCTCCCCCGTTCTGATCCTTTATCCACCTCCTTTTAAGTCCTTTACCAGGCCATTTATCTGGTCACTGGCTGCTTTTCCTATGGAGTACCTGCACCAAACATCTGCCCAACCTTACAAAATAAGTTGCGACATATGGCCTACCACCTTTTCTTCTCACCAGAAAAGGTCTTCCTTCGCACCCGCTGTGGGGAAAGCGAAAAAACTTCACTCCACCGAAGCCAGTTGTGGTGGTGCGGGAAAAATTCCTTCACAGTCCCCCTTTAAAAGGAGCAACTAGCATAATGCCCACTGCAGGTCCTAACCCAGCCTGCCATTCGCCTCCACTAGGGGACTGAGGGTGGGAGCTGGCTTCTGTGCTGCATGGAACAAAGAGATTTGCCCCTCCCAGTTTCATACCTTTATGTCCTTCGGACGTCACATTCCTGTGGGGGTGGGGGTGAGTTATTGCTGCAAAGCTGACCACCAAGCACCGTTTTTACAGCAGTTTCTGACCTCCTTCCTCCCCCCCCCCCCGACTCCCCACTTAAAGCAGAACTGTCCTTCCTGGGTAAGTCCCAGAAAAACTCTGCCCCACCTTAGTTGTGGTGCAGTCATTTGCAGCAGCTGCTGGGCTGTACTTGCCACGTCCCTCTACACAATCTCTGAATTCTGCCTCCCTCCCCAGCTATGGTTCCTCAGCTCCCAGTTCTCTGAATCCTCTTGCTCCATAGTCTGTCTCCACTCTGCATTGCAATGCTATATTTCCACTCCCAGATTCCAGAATGCTCCGTTACTATCTAATCCTCCTTTCTTTCCCCGACTCCAAAATTGACTCAACTCTCTCTGCTTCTGTCCAATTCAGCACATTACACTACTTTTCCAGGTCTCTTCCCAGTAGCAGATACGCCCTTTTGAAATAGGATTTTCGGGTGGTTTTTGCATCATCTGCATGGGAGGCAGTTTTCCATGGAGGAAGAGAAAACTGCCTTTCTTCTCCTTTACAGAATTCCATTCTTTCAGGCTGGTTGCATGCTCAGATCGTGGTGTGGTAAACCTTAAGTTCTATGTGTAGTGTTCTTCATGTACTTGTATTATGCAAACAACATAGGGGTAATATCTGGACCAAATTCTACCCTTATGTATTGCTGTGTTGTTAAAATCTGGAGGGTTCTTCTTTGAGTGATGGTCACTATTGTATTACATTGATTGATACATTGTATTACATTACACGTGCGCACCATGTGCCTGGAGTCTGAGAATTTGAAAATAGTGTCCACTGGTCCGCATATGCATCCTGGCTCGCTTCGTGCTTTCATCTGAGACGATAAAGGGTGGGGTGGACTGACCATGTCTCTAGTTCCTCCTCACCGCCACGTGGTCCGGGTCAGAACTTTCAGTGTCCTTGTCTCTGATGCATCTTTAAATACACAGTTGTAAATAGCTTTTAGAATTTGACTTTTATAGTAGTTTTACCAGTTTTATTATAGTTTTATCATAGTTTTTAGTAATTAGTGTAGCTAGATTGGGGGTTTATTTCTCTATCCTCCCCTTCCCCATACCCACATGTGGGTACTGGACTATGCCCCTAAGCTGGGGGTCTCCCTGCCAGTACATTAGCCTGAAACAGTGAGGAGCATGCCCCCTGCTACTGAGTCTGAATCTGGCTCCAGGGGAACTACACCTATAGACCCCATGCTGGGGCCTAGTTGGGATGTAAGGAAGTATACCCCTAAGGCTGATGTACTGGGAACCTTCACCTGCCTCCCCATTGTGGGCCCCTTCTAGTAGGTGCGTGGATCAGTTGGGTGGAGGAGGAACCCTTAGCCTGGCTCCAAGAGTGCTGCCGGAACTGGTGAGATTTCTCTCTTCTTCTCCAGATGAGACAGTGACTACAGTGTCCCCTTCAACTCCCAAAGACGTCAGGTATTTCCAAGAACTGCTGTGCAGAGTCGTGGGGAACTCCACCTTCTCCTAGAGGAAATCCAAGACACCCAGCAGAAACTCCTGGATATCCTCCATTCCTTGGCACCAACTAGATTGCTTTGCCTATTAATGATGCCATTTTCGAGCCTGCCAGGACAGTATTACATGTACACCTACCCCCAAAGGCGCAGAAAGACACTATTATGTTCTGGCTAAGGGGTCTGAGTTTCTCATCTCAGTTCCCCCCTCCAAACTCCTTGGTTGTTTAAGCAAGGAACAAGCCAGACAACAGCACCCTCTAAACTAGGGGTGGCCAACGTGAGCCTGAGAAGGAGCCAGAATTTAGCAATGAACATTGCCAAAGAGCCACAGTAATATGTCAGCAACCCCCCATCCGCTGCCCCACTCTAGCCCCGAGCACCTCCTGTCCACCGGCAGCCCCGCCAATCAGCGCCTCCCACCCACCGCAATCAGCTGTTTTGCAGTGTGTAGGAGGCTCTGGTGGGGAGGGGGGAGGAGCGAGGGCATGGCAGGCTTGGGGGAAGGAGCAGGGGTCTTGGGGAAAGGGGTGGAGTGGTGGCAGGACCTGGAGCAGAGCAGGGGGTGGAGCAGAGAGCACCCCACAGCACAATGGAAAGTTAGCATATGTAGCTCCAGCCTCGGAGTCATCGCCTATGCAAGGAGCCGCATATTAACCTCTGAAGAGCCACATGTGTTGGCCACCTCTGCTCTACACCATCTGACAAGGAAGGCGTCCATTTGGATCTTTTGTGGTGTAATGTCTTTTCCTCAGCAAGCCTCCAATTTGGGGTTATGAACTATGAGGTGTAACTAAACAAATATGATTTCCTGAATTACAGCAAATTTGAGAAATTTGCTGATAGCCTTCCACAACAGGATCAGACTCATTTTCCGGCACTCACTGAGGAAGGGAAGCTGGTAGCCAGAACAGCACTCCAATTGGGAGTGGATGGAGATCCTCCAGGACCATGGCTACAGCCATAGTTATGTGTAGGAAATCTTGGCCTCACTCCTCTGGCTTCCCTAGTGAGGTGCAGAACACTATTGAAGAGCTCTCCTTCGATGAATCCCATCTATTTAATCAAAAGACTGATAAATTGCTACATTCTCTGAAGGACTCCAGAGCCACTCTTTGCTCACTGGGTATCTACTCTGCTACCCAGAAGTGTAAATTCTACCGCCTACCACCCACCCAACACTATAAGTTCCCGCAATTCTACCCACAGGAACCTTATAAGTAAGGCTGCGTGTCTGCCATGTAGCTCATGGAAGTCACGGATTCCGTGACTTTCCCTGACCTCCATGATTTCTGCAGTGACTGCTGCGGCTGGTTCAGGGGCTGCCCGAGCCAGGCAGCCCCGGGCCAGCAGCAGCAGCAGTTTCGCTGTGGGACGGGGCTCAGTGCTGAGGCCAGAGGACTGCGGTGTGGGGTCGCGCTTACCCTGTGGGGGGGTTCCCCAGAAGTAGCGGGCATGTCCCTGCATCTCCTAGGTGGAGGGGCCAGCAGGCTCTGCACCTGCCTACAGGCATCACTCCTGCGGCCAATGGGAGCTGCAGAGCTGGAGCTCATGGTACGGCAGAGCATGAAGCCCCCCTGGCCTTCTATCCCCCGAGGAGCTTCAGGGACATGCCAGCCACTTCCAGGGAGCTTGTCCATGACTTTTTCTAAAAATACCTCTGACTAAATGTAGCCTTACTTAGGAGTCACCAAGGAAGTGACAGAAAACCTAGATATCCTGCCTCCCGGGACTGCCTTCACAGGTTTCCACCTCAGAGCTTCAATTTGTGACTAAGAGAGATTTATGAGATAACCTCGAGGGCAGCCTGTCATATTGCCAACTACCTCATGAGCACCCTTCCCCCTTTTGGGATCATTTAGTACTCTTTTCCCAAGTTTGGAGTCCAGTAACAACGGACAAATGGGTGCTGAACATCATTCACCATGGCTATACGATCTAATTTATCATGCTACCTCCTTTAAAACCCCTCTCCATATCCCTTCTCAGGGACCTCTCTCATGACAGCATTCTCACCCAAGAAGTGAATTCTTGCTACAGTGGGAAGTTGTAGAACGTGTTCCCACAGAATATCAAGGAACGGGGTTCTATTTGACTTATTTCCTCATACCTAGAAGGAGACCGGTCTTCGACCTCCATCATCTCAATCCCCTCATCCACAAACTCAAGTTGGCACCTATTATCCCATCCATGGAAAAAGACGTGATTTATTGCTCTTGATATGTAGGATACCTATTTTCACATCAATATCCATCTGGACAACAGATGTTTCTTGCGATTCATAGTCAGCACCTACCATTTCCAATACAGGGTACTCGCCTTCAAAATAGTTACCGCTTCCAGAGTCTTCACCAAAGTTTTCTCTCCACCAAAGTAGCTTATATCAGACGTTTTGGGGTCCTGGTGTTTCCGTATCTCGACGTCTGGCTCCTAGGTTGCACGGTCCAGGCACGAAGCCCAAGTTTCAAACTCCGTGTTATTCATCCTTCTTTCATTCCTCAGAGTCAGCATCAATGTTGAAAAATTGATCCTAGACCCCACGCAATCCCTGGATTTGATAGGGGCCACCATCAGTTCAGGCACAGCATGGGCCTGCCTACCAAGGAACAGGTTCCAGGCAATGAGAGAAATCATAATTCTCATTATCAACAATCATTATGTACCAGCCAGGACTTGCCTTCTTGGCCACATGCCTTCTTGTACATACATGACTGCCTTTACTTGACTCTACCTTCACTGCCTCCAGAAGTGACTCCAGACAGTTTACTCGCCAAAATATCACCCCATGGACCTTATGGACACTCCCTGATAGGGTGCTGTCATCCCTTCAGTGGTGGACAGAACCATGTTATGTTTGCTTAGGGGTTTCCCCCTTTCCAGACAAGATGATCATCACCTACGCATCCCTTGTAGGCTGGGAAAAACACATGGATGATCACGTGACACAGGGAATGTGGTCTCGTCGAGACTCCAGGATGAACATCAATATCCTGGAACTCTGAGCTGTAAGGCAAGTATGCCGATCCTTTCTTCCATTCATCCATTCCCATCTTGTTCTCATCATGACAGAAAACACCACCACTATTTTCTACATCAACAAACAGGGGCATGAGATCTACTGCTTTATGCGCAAAAGCAGTCAATCTCTGGAACTGGTGCATCACTCACCATAAGAACATTAGAAGAGCCATACTGGGTCAGACCAAAGGTCCATCTAGCCTAGTATCCTGTGTTGCAATAGTGGCCAATGCCAGGTGCCCCAGAGGGAATGAACAGAACAGATAATCATCAAGTGATCCATTCCCTGTCGCCCATTCCCAGCTTCTCGCAAACAGAGGCTAGGGACACCATTACTGCCCATCCCGACTAATAGCCATTAATGGACCTATCCTCCATGCATTTATCTAGTTCTTTTTTGAACCCTGTTATAGAGTTTGGCTTCACAACATCCTCTGGCAAAGAGTTCCACAGGTTGATTGTGCGTTCTGTGATGAAATACTTCCTTTTGTTTATTTTAAACTTGCTGCCCATTAATTTCATTTGGTGACCGCCTAGTCCTTGTTTAGGAGAAGTAGTAAATAACATTTCCTTATTTACTTTCTCCATACCAGTAGTGATTTTATAGACCTCTATCATATCCCGGCTTAGTCATCTCTTTTCCAAGCTGAAAAGTCACAGTTTTATTAATCTCTACTCATATGGCAGCTGTTCCATACCCCTAATCATTTTTGTTGCTCTTTTCTGAACCTTTTCCAATTCCAATACATTTTTTTTAAGATGGGGCGACAACATCTGGACACAGTATTCAAGATGTGGGCATACCAGGGATTTATATAGAGGCAATATGATTTTTTTTTATCTTATTATCCATCCCTTTCTTAATGATTCCCAGCATTTTGACACTTACTGCACATTGAGTGGATGTTTTCAGAAAATTATCCACAATAACTCCAAGATCTCTTTCTTGAGAGGTAACAGCTAATTTAGACCCCTTATTTTATATGTATAGTTGGGGTTATGTTTTTCAGTGTGCATTACTTTGCATTTATCAACATTGAATTTCATCTGCCGTTTTGTTGCCCAGTCACCGAGTTTTGTGAGACCAGATACTTTTGTCTGCAACCTATCTTCCCAGGACACGGAATGTGCTCATAGCTTCAGTCAGCAGACATTTTGTGATCGACCACAAGTGGGAACTTCACAATTCGATAGTACACGACATTTTCACCTGATGGGGGATTCCAACAAAAGGTCTCTTCACCTTGCATATAAACAGCAAATGCATCCTCTACTGCTCCAGGGAAGGTCTTGGCCACCAGTCTCAGGGCAACGTATGCCTGCTCTCCTGATCAGACCAAATCAACTATGCCTTTCCTCCCAATTATGCTCCTACCCTTGAGTAATCCACAAGATCCAACAAGACAGAATGATGGTCACTTTGATTGCCCCCTGCTGGCCGAGACAGTTCGGGTTTCCCAATATCCTTCATATGTCAACCCGTCCACCAATTCCTATCCCCACCTTCCCCAATCTGCTGACACAGTGCAACAGCGAAATCAGACGTCCCTGTCCACAGGCACTCCATCTCAGTGTGTGGTATTTCGATGGACATCTGCCTTATAACGGACCTGTTCTTCAGCCATGCCATCCTCTCCAGCAGCAGGAAGGAATCCCTCAGGCACTATTACCAGGCCATGTGGAAACACTTTGCCTCCTGGGCCCAACAAAAGAGAGTTCCACCAGAATCACTGGGGATCCCCTTCCTCTTGGACTGCATCCTGTTCCTGAATGTCTCACTTTCAACACTCTGAAAGTCCACTTGGCGACAGCACATTCCACCCTCCCATGGAAGATCACTCTTTCTTTACATACCCTCTAACTGCTAGGTTTTGGGCCTCCTCAGAACCATCCCACCTGTCCCAACCCATCAGACCTCAATGAGATCTGAACCTAGTTCTAACCATACTAATGAAACCACCCTTTGAACTGTTGCTATCATGCTTTATTTCCCTCCTTTCCATGAAAGTCACCTTCTGTGTTGCTATCACTTCTGCAAGAAGGAGTGGCGAACTCGGAGCTATGCTGACAGACCCACCTTTCACAATTTTCCACAAAGCAAGTCTCCCTGCGCCTGCATCCCAAATACACATTGGAGGACAGACCTTTAGACTTCCTAGGCATTTGAGCATTCTAAACATCTCAGTTAGGCTCTAAGCATCATGAATTGTGTAGCTCCTACCTTTCAGATCTGCACATTGTATTGATGAAATCTGTGGTGAATAAAAAACTGAGTGGGATTTTTTTCCTTCAAAACAATTTTAGAGAAAGTTATCGGGGAGGATCATTTTGTCAGCATAAGTGCTGCTGAAGTGGGATGTGTGCAAGAGCTTTGAGGATGCTGTACATTGTTGTTTTCTGTTTTTGAGCTGCTGTTTTGAGATGCTTGCCAAGGTTGCTTCTGAGAGCCATAGGTGGGTGGCAGTTCCTGCTACTTTTATGTTTTACCTCAGCTATTGCTTTCCTTTGGACTTTCACGTTTGGAAGAGAAGGTTGATCTGAGGTTTGTGCTGGCTGAAAGAGGTAGTGAGAAAGGGTGTTTTTGAAATATTGTTGGGATTTATTGGTGGGGTTATGTAGTCTGTTAAGCTAACATTTGATTCTTCCTATTGAGTCCTGTAATGGTGTTGCAGTTGTCAGTGAATGCCACAGCAGCTCACTACATCACCAGGATCACGTCCTAGTGTCAAGGGAATTAGCGGAGTGGGCGTTCTCATCCCAGCCTTTGTAACAAGGTGGAACCCCAAACAGTCAATAGAACCTAGGCCCTCAGACAGAGCTGGGCTAATGAATCTGTGTGCTCTAGCCCTTAGGCAGGGCTGAGCTAATGAGCAATCGATGAGCTCTAATCCTTCGGCAGGGGAGAGCTTTAGCAAGTAGTCTTTGATGGAAGGCTGCCACCCAGAGAGGGGTGGCTGATTTGGCAACTAGGGTGGTCGTGTCGGTGATGGTCGTGACGCACAGTTCCTGGCTTCAGACCACTGGCCTATGCCAGGTAATGTACACCTTGTTCCAGGATCTTTCCTCTGATGGGAATGGTCTCTTTGCAGAGCAGACGGATGCAGGGCTGCACAGACTGAAGGACAGTCAGGCTACCCTTCACTCACTGGCTCTGAATAAATCGCAGTCGATGAGGAAGCAGTTCTGGCTGCTGCCAAGGCCTTGGCAACCTCGACAGGGCCCCGCAAGGAAAAGGGATAGAGACATGAGTTTTAGTCATTGCCGCCCTTTGTCTCCTGCTCCCCTGCGCAACCGGGGCCAGAAGCACTGATTTTGAGGGTGCGCTCAAGATCGACGCTCCAGTGAACTTCCCAGATCCGCCTCGTTATTTCCTCAATTGTCTTCATCCCTACCATTTGACCTAGTCGCGGGTCACCTTGGACTGTTAGGTGCTAGAGATTTAACTCGGGGCTACAAACTGTAATTCTTGGTTGCCCCTCCACCCCCCCATCCCTGTCTCTCTTCATGGACCCTGACCATGGACACACACAACTGCCCGTTTAAGAGGTCAAGAACCTCATACAGCTAGGGGCTGTGGAGGAGCTCCCTCAGGGCATGAACGGAAAAGGTTTCTACTCCCGTTATTTCCTAATCCCTAAAGCAAAAGGTGTCTGAAAACTCATTCTGGACCTGCGGTGCCTCAACAAGTCTCTCGAAAAGATGATGTTCCGCATGGTCTCTCTGGCTTCCATCATCCCCTCTCTGAATCTGGGAGACTGGTACGCCACCCTTGATCTGAAAGATGCTTATTTCCATATTTCCATCTTCCAAGATAACAGACAATTCCTCCGTTTTCCAGTTCACGGCACTACCCTTTGGTGTTCACAAAATGTATGGTGCCAGTGGCCATTTACCTGAGGCGTTGAGGGGTACAAGTCTACCGGTATCTCGACGATTGGCTCATCAAGGACAGATTTTGGGAACAGATGTAGGGGAGCCTCGATCTGATTCATTCCACCTGCCATGACCTGCCTGTTGATAAGTAAAAAGAAATCGACTTTAAGGCCACTGCAACAAATAGAGTTCATTGAGGTAGTTCTTGATTCCACATGAGCCAGAGCCTTCCTTCCAGAGGTGCAGTTCCAGGGCCTGATCTCCCATGTGAAAAACTACCTGCTCACCACTGCCCACACCTGCCTGTGGTTGTTAGGCCATGTGGCTGCATGTGCATACGTGGTCTGGCATGCCCAGCTCCATCTCCAGCCACTGCAAGCATGGTTGGCGTTGGTCATCTCTAATAGACACTATCTAGACCGGGTAGTCAGGGTGCTGGTTCACATCCGATTGTTCCTGGATTGTGGTTGAGCCCCGAATCGAAATTGGAGGGAGTTCCCTTTGTGGCCTGATCCCCGTTGCTGACCCTGGTTTCCGATGCCTCAGATCTGGGCTGGAGAGCCCACCTAAGTGAGCTCAGCATGCAAGACCGCTGAACGTGGGATATCTGTCCCTCCAAGTAAACATCAGGGAACTCAAAGCGGGTTGCCTGACCTGCCAGCTTTCCTGCCCCACCTGAAGGGCAAGGTGGTGCAGGTTCTGACACTGAATACCACTGTGATGTATTACATCAAAAGGCAGGATGCAACCAGGTTATCAGCCCTTTGCCAAGAAGCTCTCCCACCTTGGGACTTCTGTGCGCAGCACACTGTCCCATCTGGTAACCACGCATCTACCTGGGGCCAGGAAACCTTTGGCAGATCACCTCAGCAGGACCTTCTCGTCTCACCATGAGTGGTTGCTCCATCCAGAAGTGGTCAGTGTGATCTTCTGGAGGTGGGGGACTCTGTTCGTGTCTCATCAGAATAGGAAATGCCATGTGTTCTGCTCGTTCCGGGGAAATGCCTTTCTGCCCCTGTGGTCAGGGGCTCTGATGTACGCCTTCCCACGGGTGCCACTAATCCACAACATGCTTATGAAGATCAAACAGGACAAAGCAAAGGTGATCCTGATAGCCCCTGCATGGCCTTGGCTGCACTGGTTCTGCACACTGATGGACCTTTCAGTAGCTGCTCCACTTCAGCTGCCTCCCTGGCCAGACCTGCTGTCCCAGAACCATGGTAGTCTTCTGCATCTGAACCTGTCGGTGTTCACAGCATGGCTTCTGCATGGCTAAATGCAGAAGAACGTGAATGCTAGGCCTATATCCAACAGGTCTTGTTGGGTAGCAAAAAGGCCTCCACCAGAGCGACCTAACTGGCCAAGTGGAAGAGGTTCATGTGCTGGACCTCGAACTGGAGTATCCAGGCTAAGCAGGCCTTGCTGCAGGCGATCCTGGACTATCTTCTGCACCTCAAGCTCAAAGGGTTGGCCTTGTCATCAATCAAAATCCACTTTGCCATTATTTCGGCCTTTCACCCTCTGCTCTAGGGCAGATCAGTCTTCATTCACAACATGATGGTCCTGTTTTTGAAAGGTCTGGAGCGCCTCTACTCGCATGTGAGGGATCCTGTCCCTCTTTGGGACCTGAACCTCGTGCTGTCACAGCTCATGGGTCCTCCCTTTCAGCCTCTGGCTTACTCCTCCCTTTTCCTCCTCTCCTGGATAGTTTCTTTCCTGGTCTCAAAACTATCTGCCTGTAAGGTCTCTGAGATCTGGACACTAACTTCAGAACCATCCTATACGGTGTTCTACAAGGACAAAGTCCAACTGCAGCCGCACCCAGTGTTCCTGCCCAAGGTAGTTTCACGGTTTCATACCAGCCAAGACATATACTTACCGGTTTTCTTTCTGAAGCCTCATAAATTGGAAAAGGAGCACAAGCTCTGGACGTCAGGAGGGCACTTGCCTTGTACATTGACAGGACTAAGCCATTTCACAAAGTCAGTGCGGTTATTCGTTGCGGTGGCGGACAGGATGAAAGGTCATTCTGTGTCTGCTCAGAGGATTTCATTGTGGATCATGGCCTGCATCCATTAATTTAAATTGCTGAAGTGAATTCTATCTCTTAACAGGGTTTAAGTTGATTAGTTTACTAAAACTGTTCAGTTAGGTAAGCATCTGTTTTGAATAATAATAATAAAAATTGACAGGCAAATTTTAAGAGACTGACACACATTAAGATCAGTTGGAAATAATGTAGCATGAAAGACAAGCTAACACATTTAAAAATAGTTTTACTCATGAGGGACGCAACTCACATTGCATTCTCAGTACTAATGAAATGAGATTGTTATTCATTTGTGTGTATATGGCTTCTTAATCACCAAAACTTCTTCAGCAATTTTGGTAGTTTAAATAAGACAAACTCATTTGCCAAGTTTCTTCTGATAAAGAGTTCTTACTGGATCTCAGTGACTCAGCTAGTTTACCATGCCGAATTACATAGTCGGGGTGCTGTTATCAGATGATGAAAGGAACCGTATGTGCTTGTTGGAAGTATTGCTTCTGGCACATTGAGAAGGACACACTGACAATACACTATGCAAAAAAAAAAAAAAAAAAAAAAAAAAAAAAAAAAGCAACAGGCTGTAACTTTCTTAAATATGTGAAAGCATATAGAACAGGTTATCTTTGGAAAACCTGATTGTTATCTTGCTTATTGGGTCCCTGAAGCAATCCCTTTCTGGGCTTGTGGCTTACATCCATAGGGAGGACTCCATTCTTAATTCTCTCTTCACTGCCCTGCTGCTCATTCACATCCAAGAACTGGACCATCCTCCAAGATGTTCTCACCTGCGAAAATGGTCACGTTCCCCTTTCCCCTCCATTTATATGCCAACTGTCTGGGCCTTGCAATTACTTTCAGGGTTTTGAAGGTAAGTCTTCTCCTTTCATTCTCTATATACACCAGCTGTTGTTTAGCAGAGCTTTTCCATCTGCTTCATTTAATCCTTCACCTGCCTGTGAAGGGATTTCTCCAGTTAGGATTGTAATCCTGGTTAAGCATCTGTGATCAGGACAAGCCTGGGAAATTGTAGGTGATTGACATGTGCAATCAACTGATTTCCACCCAAATGGCAGAGTTGCCACAAATTCCTGATCACATTCATGCAGTCCTCAAGTATGGTCTCCCTGCACCCATGCTTTTAATTATTTCTCCCTCTCCTCGCTTATTACCACAGTCCAGGACATCTGCATCCCTTTGGACTTCCAAACTGTAAACCTCTGACTCAGCAAACAGAGGGGGTTTTGATTGGCCTGTCTGTCCTCTTGCAAGTCTGATACCAAATGTATATGTCTCAAGAGATGATTAATGGTACATGGAGCCTTTCGTCTCTAGCAATTCAGCTTGACTACTACCAGTTTGGAACTGACACAAAGTTGTTAAATTGCTAATGTTGTTCAGTGGGCAGGTATTTACATTAAATTCACTCTCACAGTTGTCCCTAACTGCCATGATTGATAGCGATCTCAGCAAAGGGGATATTGAATGAATAGGCAGAAGAGATTCCTTGCCACTAGAAAAGATTACTTCAGCTCAGGATTGATGGAAGGTTTGTATAGATATTTCTAGTGTGCATCTGTCCAGAGAATTTTGCCTCCAGGGCTATCAGTATAGCACCTTCCTGTCACTAAAATGATAAAAGAAGATAAGACATTTTAAAGTCCAAACTAGAAAAATAGGAAAAATGTTTTGCATTTTACAAAGCCCCAAATAGGAGAAGGGAGTGTCATTTACTGTATGTTTGTACAGCACCTGACATAATGGGGTCCTATTTTGGTTGGCCTGTAGGTGCTACCTCAATATAAATGTGTAAACCACCTACTTTGTCTTTCTGGCAGATTTTAAAATGTTAGTATAGTGTGTAAGTGTTCTCCTACATTTCCGGTGTGGCATTTTATGAAATAAATACAAATGATTTCAACTGTGACGCGTCTTTAAAACATCAATGATACATACCATCTCTAGCTTAAAGAATGAATTTAAAAATGTGTTTTTCCAGACACCCAGTTCTTCTGACATCAGATGTTTTTTAAAAATAAATCTAGCTTTGGTGGGACTCTGAATAATCTGTTTTTTTTTTAAAGTTGCACATCAGTGTGGCATCTAAAATATTCATGGTTTTACAAAAAAATATTTGAAATGTGACGTATTGAAAATATCCTGTTTACCTTAAATGCTGTTTGGAACAACTAGATATTAAAAAGCTTTTTCTCCAGCCAAACATGTAAATACTGAAAATATTAGCTATTTTTAAAATTGGGATAGACTGTTTTCTCTCTGTAGATCCAAAGCAAATCACAAGACTTCAAATTGTGGGGAAACCGCCCCCCCCATTTTTTAGTAGAAACACAGTTTGTTTGCATAGAAGTTTTGAAAGTGTTTTATTTTTAATATTTTCTGATTTTTTTGTCATCAGCATACTACATTTAATATTCAGACTCTGTTGGACAATTTATGCTGTTCTTAATTTTTATGTTTTTAAAAATACATCCTAAATACATACTGAGTTTTGCCTCTGAAAGCATAGAATGAAATGGCTATATAAACACTACCCATAAATTATTTGGCATCAGAGCTGATATGCAGCCAGTGAAGTGCAGCCCCCCCAGGAATGAAAGGCTGCTTCCATTCTGCTAGGACACCATGCAACAGCTTCCAGCTAATGTTACTCAGTTTTTTGCAGGTGATTTTGTATAAACTTGTAGCACATGATGTTATTGACTTTGTATGTAGTATATGCGTCACTGGATTGTCACATGGCATTGCACAACGACAGCACTGTAGGTTTTAAAGTACATAATATTTTAAAGTCGGTCACTTTTCACAGAACTGAATGATTCAAGTGGTTATATCAAGGCAAATAAACCTTTTTGAAAATGAAATCAAGATTAATTGATCCAGTTCTAGTACAAATCTAATGAAGATGATCTACTATGTTGTTCGGGTGTGGGAAAAATCTCCCAGCATAAGCTCTATATTAATTTAGCACTAGATTCTGCCACTCTTAATCATGTAGAACATTGTGCCATTCCCAGAACAGGGTAATACTCAGTGTGAGTATGAGTAATAGATTCTGGCCCTCACTCAGCCATGTTTAAATTTGGCATGAAACTTTAATCTAGAGAAATAATTTTCTGTACACACACAGACCCCTCCAGCAGCCCATTTATTGTATAAGTTAAATTGGGCAAAGTATTCATTCATTAAATTCCAGGTATCCTACACTTTATTCAGGAAGATGTTGGACCTGATTGTCTGCTGCCCTGCTCCTTGCAAAGTTACTTTCACTGGTATAGAGTTCAAAACTCTACTGTTCTGATTTGGTGGAATTTACAGTCACATTTTGCTGTGTAAATAACTGCACAATGGATTTGTTTAGACTAGTGTTTGTGGTTTTGTAGTAATTCAAGTTAATTGAATGGTCAGTTATCTCAAGTTAATTAGCACAATTGTAAAAAGAAAAGGAGTACTTGTGGCACCTTAGAGACTAACAAATTTATTAGAGCATAAGCTTTCGTGGCTGCTCTGCACCCACCAAATTTTCCCCTTGGGTGCTCCAGGGCTGGAGCACCCATGGAGTCGGCGCCTAAGGCGCCACTTTTGGCTGGTTAAATTTATAAGCCCTTTTATAACCGGTTGTCCCTTGCGGAACAACTGGTTCTAAAAGGGCTTCTAAATTAACAACCGGTTCTAGTGAACCCGTGTGAACCTACTCCAGCTCACCACAGGTTATATCACATGTACAGCTTCCCTCCATCCACTAGGCCAGTAACCCTGTCAAAGAAGAAAATTAGGTTGGTTTGGCATGATTTCTTTTTTAACTAATCCATGATGGCTATTCATTATAACGCTGTTATTAGGTGCTAACAAATTGTTTAATAATTTGTTCCAGTAGCTTTTAGGTATCAAAGTTAGGCTGATGGATCTATAATTCCCTGGATCCTCTTTGTTCTCTTTTTTAAAGATAGATACCGTACTATGTTTGCTTTTCTCCTAGTCCTGTGGGACGTCACCTGTCCTCCATGAGTTCTCAAAGGTAATTGCTAATGGTTCTGAGTTTGCTTCAGTTAGTTCCTTAAATACCTTAGGATGAATTTCATCAGGCCCTGCTGACTTCAACACATTTAACTTACCTAAATACTCTTTAACCTGTTCTTTTCCTATTTCGGCTTGTGTTCTTTCCCCCTTGTTAATATTGTGTTGAGTATCTGGTCACCATTAACCTTTTTAGTGATGACTGCAGCAAAATGGGCATTAAACTCCTCAGCTAGATGTAATCATAGCACTTGTAATCATAAAAATATAGTGTGCATGCTCAGTTAATGATAAATGGTCCATACTTCCAGGCTGACAGTGTTGATTATTTTATCCTATTTTACATCTAAAGGAAAAATTTCTCAGAAGCTATCATGCTTTGAAGATTTATCTCAAGCACAGACACCTATTTAAACATTTTGCATGTTAAAGAGAAGACTTCATTTTGGTTTTTGATAATTTTGCCTATTTCCAAAATCCCAATCCCCCAATCTTCTTAATCAATGGATGTTTATGAAGTCTGAAGATAGACACAGTTTATGTTCATTTTAGAAATCTGGTGGGCTAGGAATTTGTTTTTGGTAAATATCATAACATTAGTTCAGTGAACAAAAAATAATTCCTGACAGAGGCATGTTCTCTGGTTGCTGATGCACAGTGTTTGTAATAGATGCAAACCAGCTTTCTCTCTAGCAGCTGATCCTGCTCCTGCCATGGGTATCATTCTTTTCTGTACAGAAAAGGAGCCAGGAGCAGAATCATCTGCTAGAGGGAAAGTTGGTTTGCATTTTTTATATATAAATAAAATAAAGCTGGGATTGAATCCCTATCCTACACTTGAAGCATCTTATATTTGTGATAATTAGCAACTGGACCTGCTGCTTAACCATAAGCAGCTTTGGGACAAATCCTTTTTTTTTATGATTATTATTTAATAGTATTGAATGGTTGGCTTATTTGTCCCTTGCAAATTCTTACAGTTAGTGTCATATGAGAGATGCTATTTTTATTTTAAAATTCAGTTGAGTAAAATACTGTTTTTCATGGAGAAAAATAAAAAAGCTGCTAGAAATAATTTTTCATTAAACTTATCACATAATGTTGTTTAAATTGAGAATTTTCATGTTTTTCATCATTCATCTTAGATTCTGGTGCTTTACCGCAGTTTCATATGAGCAGTATAACCTTATTACATGTTATTTGAACTCAGTGATGCTATTAAACTGCTTGGACAAACAACATAAAAATTTTCTGCTTATAACAACACCAATCAGCAGTCTCACTATCAAAATGCCCTAAGGAAAAGGTGTGCTATACACTGTGGCCCCAAAAAATAACAAATCCAGTCTCTGGTGGACCAAAGGAATAGAGGGGTGAGTTCTGAAGCTAAAGCTTAGATTTAACCATGGAAATTTTAATTCCTTAAATACAAGGAGAGGGGAAGTGGAAGTGCTATCTAGGATAACAAGGAAGCCTGATCTTATAGCCAACATCCAACAGTATTACAGCTGAAAAATAGCAAAGGATATTCAGTTATTTAATCAACAGAGCATTTCTTAGGTTTAATTATGAATAGTAGAAATGGCACCATGATTACAAGGGATGAAAGCACAGACTCAGGTGATAGATTGGTTTTCATAACCTATTGTGGGATTCCACTGATTTCATAACTGCTAGGAATTAAGTTTCTGTAGTTGCCCAGTGTCACCAGATCATGGAGATTAAATGTCAGTTTTTGCTATATGATTTGGTGTATTTAAATTTTTATAATACGTTATATACGAGCCAAACATCTTTCTTACCATTTGTATCCTTTTCTGCTTCTTCACATTCAGCTGTCTCTAGAATCTTTTTCTTTTTACACTGTCGGTCTCCTTTCCTGCAGCTTTTCTTCCTCATCTCTTTTCTCTGTTGCCTTAAATTTTCCCCCTCTCGTTTTCCCCTTGTGCTCACTCAACACTGTCTGCATAGAATCTGCTATCAAGCCTGGGGTTCTGTTTCATTTGCTGACCTATGGCATAAACCACTTTGTATTATTGATTCAAATAATTATACTGGGAGATTTTTAAATTACCGGCTTTGCATTTTAAAAATAACTGTGAATGCACTGTTATTCAATGGAAGTGTGATAGCAATAACCTGCATCAGGAACAGCTTCTGATAGAAACAGATTTTATATTTTTTGTCTGTCTTTGTTTTGTTTTCCTCAGCTGTTGACCTTACATGAAAGTTCTGAGCATAGATGTAATAACTGTGCTGTTTGTTGTAAAGCTTACCTTTGTGTGAAATATCTGGTTTGTCATATGAGATACTGGGGGATACCCTTAGGTTCTAAATGTTCATGGATAATCCTCTTTAGTCAAACACAGACAAACTCAGAACAATTTATAAAACATACACATGGAGAAAAGACATGAAGTGATTGTGACAGGTTTGGGCCTTTGGGTGCCACCTAATGTGCTGGGATGCCACTGAGTCAGCCTGTTCTGCCACCTTGAGTTCCCTTTACCTGGCCTTGCTGGGTTAGGCTCACAAGCCTCTTCCAGCCAAGCACACAGGCAGGGCCACACCCAGCTGCACAGTGTGACAGAGATCCGCTCTGGAAAGATTCAGCCTTAGGGGCTCACCCCAATACTCTTGTGCCCACTCCCTTTAAGGGGTACAAATCCAAGGTTTTATGAAATTCACCCCCTCCCTCATCTTTGTCCATCTTTGTGTGGAATGTTGGTGTAGAGGGCTTCTACATCCATAGTGGACAGGATGGTGTTTTCAGGAAAATCACCAATGGTTTGTAGTTTCCTCAGGAAGTCAGTGATGTCTCGAAGATAGCTGGGAGTGCTGGTAACGTAGGGCCTGAGGAGGGAGTCTACATAGCCAAACAATCCTGTTTTCTGGGTGCCAATGCCTGAGATGATGGGGCGTCCAGGATTTCCAGGTTTATGGATCTTGGGTAGCAGATAGACTACCTCAGGTCGGGGTTCCAGGGGTGTGTCTGTGTGGATTTGTTCTTGTGCTTTTTCAGGGAGTTTCTTGAGCAAACGGTGTAGTTTCTTTTGGTAACCCTCAGTGGGATCAGAGGGTAATGGCTTGTAGAAAGTGGTGTTGGAGAGCTGCCTAGTAGCCTCTTGTTCATATTCCGACCTATTCATGATGATGACAGCACCTCCTTTGTCAGCCTTTTTGATTATGATGTCAGAGTTGTTTCTGAGGCTGTGGATGGCATTGTGCTCTGTACGGCTGAGGTTATGGGGCAAGTGATGCTGCTTTTCCACAATTTCAGCCCATGCACGTCAGCGGAAGCACTCTATGTAGAAGTCCAGTCTGTTGTTTCGACCTTCAGGAGGAGTCCACCCAGAATCCTTCTTTTTGTAATGTTGGTAGGAAGGTCTCTGTGGGTTAGTATATTGTTCAGAGGTGTGTTGAAAATATTCCTTGAGTCGGAGATGTCGAAAATAGGATTCTAGGTCACCACAGAACTGTATCATGTTCGTGGGGGTGGAGGGACAAAACGAGAAGCCCCAAGATAGGACTTTGTGACTTGGTCCTCACCCATAACTATTTCACATTTGGGGACAATGTATACCTTCAAATCAGCAGCACTGCGATGGGTACCCGCATGGCCTCACAGTAGGCCAACATTTTAATGGCTGACTTAGAACAACACTTCCTCAGCTCTCGTCCCCTAATGCCCCTACTCTACTTGCGCTACATTGATGACATCTTCATCCTCTAGACCCAGGGAAAAGAAGCCCTGGAAGAATTCCACCATGATTTCAACAATTTCCATCCCACCATCAACCTCAGCTTGGACCAGTCCACACAAGAGATCCACTTCCTGGACACTACAGTGCTAATAAGCGATGGTCACATAAACACCACCCTATTCCGGAAACCTACTGACCGATATTCCTACCTACATGCCTCCAGCTTTCACCCAGATCACACCACATGATCCATTGCCTACAGCCAAGCTCCAACCCTCAGACAGAGACAAACACCTACAAGATCTCTATCAAGCATTCTTACAACTACAATACCCACCTGCTGAAGTGAAGAAACAGATTGACAGAGCCAGAAGAGTACCCAGAAGTCACCTACTACAGGACAGGCCCAACAAAGAAAATAACAGAACGCCACTAGCCATCACCTTCAGCCCGCAACTAAAACCTCTCTAACGCATCATCAAGGATCTACTGCCTATCCTGAAGGACGACCCATCACTCTCACAGATCTTGGGAGACAGGCCAGTCCTTGCTTACAGACAGCCCCCCAACCTGAAGCAAATACTCACCAGCAACCACACACTACACAACAGAAGCACTAACCCAGGAACCTATCCTTGCAACAAAGCCCGTTGCCAACTCTGTCCACATATCTATTCAAGGGACACCATCATAGGGCCTAATCACATCATCCACACTAGCAGAGGCTTGTTCACCTGCGCATCTACCAATGTGATATATGCCATCATGAGCCAGCAATGCCCCTCTGCTATGTACATTGGTCAAACTGGACAGTCTCTTCGTAAAAGAATAAATGGACACAAATCAGACGTCAAGAATTATAACATTCAAAAACCAGTCGGAGAACACTTCAATCTCTCTGGTCACTTGATTACAGATCTCAGAGTGGCTATTCTTCAACAAAAAAACTTCAAAAACAGACTCCAACGAGAGACTGCTGTATTGGAATTAATTTGCAAACTGGATACAATAAACTTAGGCTTGAATAGAGACTGGGAGTGAATGAATCATTATACAAAGTAAAACTATTTCCCCATGTTATTCCCCACCCCCACCCCCCACTGTTCCTCAGATGTTCTTGTCAACTGCTGGAAATGGCCCACCTTGATTATCACTACAAAAGGTTTTCTTCCTCCCCCTCCACTTCTGCTGTAATAGCTCATCTTAAGTGATCATTCTCCTTAGAGTGTGTATGATAACACCCATTGTTTCATGTTCTCTATGTACATAAATCTCCCCATTGTATTTTCCACTGAATGCATCCGATGAAGTGAGCTGTAGCTCATGAAAGCTTATGCTCAAATAAATGTGTTAGTCGCTAAGGTGCCACAAGTACTCCTTTTCTTTTTGCGAATACAGACTAACATGGCTGCTACTCTGAAACCAGACAGAACAAAGCAGATTACTAACTAAGTAAAGCAAAGCACGCAAGCTAAATTCAATATACTTAAGAAACAGGTTACAAAATGTAAATTCTTACCCTAAATGTTATTTTAGGCAGGTTGCAAAGTTTCTGTGGTTCAGAGTTCCGGTTATATTCCTTTTCAGACTGGACCCCTGTCTCAGTTTGGACTCTCCCCTTGCCTTCCCTTCAGGTGGCTTTAGCAGTCTTTCTTCTTGGGCAGACAGGCCATCGAGAGGAAGAGTTCTGTTTGCCTTCCTCCCCACCCTTCAATCGGATTTACATAAGGCGGGAATCCTGTTTCCTAAACTTGATCCTCCCCTTACCTTCCAGTGGAAATTCCCAGGTAATGTTTAGTATTAGGTGACAAGACCACCTGACTCTAGTATCACAGCGTCCATGAGTCAGTGGCAGTATGGAGCATTTGCAGGAAGGCCAAGCCTTTTCACAGTCCATTGTCCTGGCTGATGGGCTTTTCCATTGTTGTACCTGAAGTGTTAGCAGTGAGCGTCACCCAAAGTAGCATAGTTGAAATACAGATACATAGTCAGTATTCCTAACTTCGGATACAGAAATTATACAGGCATACAAATTGGATAATTTCATTCAGTAAATGATAACCTTTCCAATGATATCTTACAAGACCCATCTTGCATAAAGTACATCTCAGTTATGTCATATTCATATCGTAAGCATATTTTCAAAAAGAATATGGAGTGAAACGTCACCATGATGCCATGAAGTTATTTTTATCTTCCCATTGTCCTTTTGCATAGCTGATCCACGGGTGCTGGAACAATTTGTATAGTGAGGGTGCTGAGAGCCACTGAACCAAACTGTAAACCCTGTAAATGATGGAAACAACTTCAAGCCAAGAGGTGCAGCAGCACCACTAGTTCCAACATCTATGAGCTCGTCTTTAGAATGGAGATCTACATCTCCTCACATATCATCCCCAGTTGCCCAGGCTTGGCAAAAAGTAAGGTGGGCTCTGGCAATCAAGACCTCACTCCCGCATCTTTCATGTAAACGTGCAACTTTCTGGCTCAGGAAGAGACAGAGATATTCTCCCATCTCACTTGCTTCTGGATTGCCTTGTGTAGGAAGGGACTACCTTTGGGGCTGCCCAGGAATTAGAGGGGTGTTTCAAATCTTGCCAGTGTGTCTGCTCAGAGGAACTAATGACTGCTTGCCTTGCTGGAGCTTCTCCCATCCTCCTGCCCCTGGATAGTTTGGTCCAATTTAGAGAGCACATCAGCCATTAAGCCTGATTTAAGACAGGGAATCACAGTTCTCACTGGGATCAGGGTGTAGCTAGTCACCACAGGAAGGAATTTTTCCATGCTTAGCCAGGTTAAGATGAGAGGTAATGTTCTTTTGGTGTTGAAAAGTAGTTCGGTGTTGGAGTTTTAACTATGTCACAGGCATTGTCTTTAAACCCCAGTATCCAAGAAGGATAACTGAATCTGGCATATCAAATACCCAAGGCGGCAGGAAATTCACAGACCTGGAAATACCCACTAGTGACTAGGTATAGCTAATTACTTGACTACATTTCTGCTTAGATATTACAAATGTTTAAGATTCCAACTAGCCAAACATAGTGAGTTTATTAGTGAAAAATAATGCATGAAAAACAAATAAAGCATGAAAAAGAGACGTACATACCGCCCTTTTGGGGAAGCAATCTCTCAGAGTTCACCTTATACAGAAGGTCTGCTCCCACAGTATGCACTGAGTATTTACACTGTAGTTGTTTCCCAGCTAAAAGCACTCTACATATCACCCAAGATTCAACCCATGAGTCTGCACCAGGGTGGATTTGATTTAAATCAGGATTTAAATCACTAGTCAGGAAAACTCTATTTAATCATGGTTTTCTACATAAAAGTGCATTCTTGTTGGTTATTATAACCTTAATGCATATTCTTCACAACTCAGAGATAGATGTAGGTTTCATTTTTAGAAGGTATACACTATTCATTTTTTAAACAGTGCTTTATTTTCAAAACTTTTCAGGTTAGTTTTACCGCTATATCAGAAAATGAATGATTGTTTGGTTATTTCATTTACCAAAGGTAATTGAAGCAGACATTTATGAAGTCATTGGGAGGTGAACTATCTCCAATTCAACATGTTAATCATTAATATTTGGAGGATTTTCTTGCAATGCTATATTAGGAGAAGAACATCACGAGACAGACATTTAAATTGTTTTATTTAACTAAAACAACAACGTTATGTAGTTTGGATTTTTTTCTTCAACAGAAAACATAATATTTTAACAAAACAAGCATATGTCCATCGCTTCTCACATTTATTTACAGATTTCGCCTTGTCCAGATCTATTCCACCGCCAACAGTGTTCTATTCATTGAACTTTTTGAAACTTTGCACTTTTAGAGAGAGGTAAGGGATTGATTCTGTATACACAAATTTGCAGAGGGACAATAGAGCTGAGGTCTGTTATTTCTCACATCTGTGTATTATTTATTTTGTTTTAAACCATTTTTGCTGTTAACAAGCATGTTAACTCTGGGAAGACAAATCCACAGTTTGAGAACTGCAAACGAAGCATCTCTGATGGTATCTTCTAGACTGAGTACTGAGTCCCATTGGGTAGATGGAAAGATTAACCTAAATAATCTATACAGAAGCCTGTGGAACCCCACAAGATTGGGTCCCTAATCCATGAACTGTTGGAACTCATTTACAAAACTTTTCTTAAATATTACATGAATATATTGTCTCATATTATAGAATTAGAATTTATAATCTCTATTCCATGATGAGATATCTTTGAGCTATAATGTGTCTTAATTAAAGCTACCTTTAGATAGGTTTTTTCCTCAAAAAGCATTTTATCAAAAAAATCAGATTTAAATAAAAAAAATAAGATTTTTAATTTTTTTTAAAACAAATCATTGATTTTTATCCACCCTGGTCTGCACCTGTTTCTTATCTTGTTTTTCTGTACCATCCAGTATCTTCCTTATCTTTGTTGTGCATACCACATTCCAGGTGTCAATGGCCCATGGAAGCACTTCCTGAGAGTACCAGGACATACTATTTATATATCTGATTTCCGTTATGTATCTGATTGTGCCAAGAGTTGAATCAACTGTTGCAAAATGTTAGGGAGGCATGTATATTAGCTTGAGTGAATAGGCATAAACAGCATTCAGTGAAAAACATAATACAATTCTCAGTTGTACGACTTAGCATGACTACTTAGCATTCATGTCTGATATGTGTATAATATTAATATTATGTGTGTAATACATATTAGTATATTATGTTATACCCCTAACAAATATATACATTGGCTAACACTATTCTTCCCCTAATATTACCTGGATTCAATTTTATGTCTACAGGGTTACTTTTAACAGTCACTTTTTTATTTTTAAATTAGCCATATAATTTTTCTTGTCTCATGCCTGTTCTATATCTGTTAATAGAAGAAAATAAACATTAAAGGCAGGCCAACTGGTAGCTGTCATCGTGGTAAAAGCTGGAGGCTATTTGGAAGCCTGGCAAAGAGTGACGGGGGCACAGTTACAATAATACTGCATGCCTACTTTGTTTTGTTATGTGTAATACTAGCCTTTTCTAGAGATCTAAAAGAAAAACTGCAGAGAGGGAATTTGTGCAGAGTCCCATATTTTGAAGGATAAATCCAGAACTCAAAAAACAACCTGAGTGACAGGACTGTGTGCTGTTAAGTTTCTCACCAGCTGCAAAAGAGAATCCTCTCCCAAAGCTATGGAGTAGAAGCAGAGCTTCTTTGGCTCTGGTTCATTGGGGAGGAATACCCAACAGATGCCACATAATGTCAGATTCACCAAACCAGCTCCACTGATGCACACAACTTTCCCCGTTGCATATTGGAGTGCTGTGTGAGTCTCTGTGTAGCTGGTCTGGTCTGGCTTCTAGTGGGTAAAGACGCACTGTTTTGTGGTCCCAGTATCCTGCTTCCTTTCTTCTGCAGCAGAACCACACAAGTTCCACTGGGTAATGGCCTCTGAACCAGAATATAGGGGTGAGGGGCACCATTTATATGTTAAATTCTAATTAGTTATTTTTCTCAGAAATGCATGCTTTTATGAGACTTGGAATTAGTAATGGATTTTGGTAAAGTTAATGGAGAACTTACCAGGGTCTCATGTTTATATTACTTCAAAACAGTTTGTTTCTTTTATTGTTTTGCAATACAGCTTTTCATCTGCATGTTGAACAGTCATTTCCATATAATATCCTACCTTCATTATGGAAAGCATAATAATCATGATTTATTTTTTTATGATATCAGGTCCCTGGGGATTTGAGTCAGACATCTGAAGACCAGAGTTTGTCAGATTTTGAAATGTAAGTTTGCAGTAAATGCTGATGTGAAATTTTGTATCTTTATACTATATGTGTGGGAGTGGGGAACAAATGATCAGACCTAATACATTGCTTTCCCTCCATAATTTTCAATAAGTGAATTACCAAATAGGGGTATTCTCAGTGGTGAGCTGGAGCCGGTTTGCACCGGTTCACTGGAACTGGTTGTTAAATTTAGAAGCCCCTTTAGAACCTCCGCTCCGCCCCTGAGTTATGTGCCTCCCCGCTCCGCTTTTCCACCCGCCCCTGCCCGGCTTCCCACGAATCAGCTGTTCGCGCGGGAAGCCGGGGGGGGAGAGGGGGCTGAGAAGCAGGCGGCAGTTTCGCGCTCAGGCCCAGGGAAGCGGAAGCAGAGTGGAGAGGAGCTTGGCGGAGGGCGCGAGGATGGCCGCCTGCGCCACAGCAGGTAACCTGGGGGGGGGGCGGAGGGGAACTGCTCCCTGCTCCAGCTTGCCTCTGCATCCCTGGGCCTGAGCGAGAAGCCACTGCCTGCTTCTCAGCCACCCCCGGCTTCCCATGCCAATAGCTGATTCGCATGAAGCTGGGGGTGGAGAAGCAGAGCTGGGCAGCACATTCAGGGGAGGAGGCGGAGCAGAGGTGAGCTGGGGCCAGGCACGGGGCGGGGAGCTATTGGTGGGGGCTCTGCACCCACCAAATTTTCCCTGTGGGGGCTCCAGCCCTGGAGCACCCAGGGAGTCGGCGCCTAAGGCACCACTTCTGATGTGATCAGTGGGGGGAGCGACCGCTCCCCCTGCTATGCCCCAGCTTCGCTCCCCCGCCCCTAGGAGCCATAGGGACCTGCTAGATGTTTCCTGGGAGCTGTCACAGGTAAGCACCACCGGGACTCCCCACCTCTCCCCCCCGGCAGATCGCTTTGGCTCTTAGGGGCGGGGCGGGGCAGGGCAGGGCAGGCACCCACTATGGTGGCCCATGAGACCCTCCTGCCCGTATCCAGGGCAGTCAAGGGATGGGGTGGATGGGGCAGGCGTCCGTGGGGGGGGAGGGGTAAAGACAGAACCAGTTGTTAAGATTTTGGCAGCTCATCGCTGGGTATTCTGTTATTGTTGGAAATAATGCAGCTAACTTTCAGAATCTTTGTCCTGTTTAGTTTTTTTTTAATCTTGGGACAGGAGGAATTCAGTTTTATGCTGCATCTGAACATCCTTTGGAGCTTGTTTTGGTTTTCAGTTGGATCTTTTAGTCCGCTAATGATTCAGCAGCAGTTGTGACCAACTAAATCCCCGTGGGAATGCCAGGGGGGATAATGACACAACTAAAAATTTATCTTTCTTTTGCTTTTTTTTGCCATGCTCTTCTATAATTGTTCATTTCCCGCTGCAGAAGATGAACATTAGCGTACCACAAATTTTTTAAATAAGAAAATTGTAGAAAAATTGTACAATTGCACTAAAAATCCCACATTTCGGCCTGAATTATTTTAATGTGTGATTTTTCTGGCGTATAACTTTTGTTAGGCTAAAATCCATATATCTAGCTCAGTGTTGCCCAAACTTTGGATGCTGCTTGTTCAGGGAAAGCCCCTGGCGGGCCCAGCCAGTTTGTTTACCTGTCGCATCTGCAGGTTTGGCTGATCGCGGCTCCCACTGGCCGTGGTTCGCTGTGCCCGGCCAGTGGGGGCTGCAGGAAGTTGTGGCCGGTACGTCCCACTTTCCGCAGCCCCCATTGGCCAGGCACAGCAAAACGTGGCCAGTGGGAGCTGCGATTGGCCAAACCTGTGGACGCAGCAGGTAAACAAACTGCCTGGGTTTGCCAGGGACTTTACCTGAACAAGCGGTGTCCCAAGTTTGTGAAACACTGATCTAGCTGATCCTTTTTGAAAGAAGGAGAGTGAAGGAAAATTAATTTATGTATCTTAAAGAATTTGGAATTAAAATGATAGTGTTATTTAATGGCTCCTAATGCTCTTATGATTGAAATTTTACTGTTTTCTGAAAATGCAAAACAATTTAAAAATACTTTTTATCTCCACATATTATTTTCAAAATAATACTGATGTGATAAAAGATCTTCAAGTAATCAAACTTAAATATAAGAAAATAAGAATGACCATAGTGGGTCAAACCAATGGTCCATCTAGCCCAGTATCCTGTCTTCCAAGAGTGGCCAATGCCAGATGTTTCAGAGGAAGTGAACAGAACAGGAAAATAATCAAATGGTCTATCACCTGTTTGTCCAGTCCCAGCATGTGGCAATCAAAGGCTTAGAGGTTTTAGATTCATAGATACTAAGATCAAAAGGGACCATTATGATCATCTAGTCCGACCTCCTGCACAACGCAGGCCACAGAATCTCACCCACCCACTCCTGCGAAAAACCTTTCACCTATGTCTAAGCTATTGCAGTCCTCAAATCGTGGTTTAAAGACTTCAAGGAGCAGAGAATCCTCCCTCAAGTGACCCGTGCCCCATGCTACAGAGGAAGGCGAAAAACCTTCAGGGCCTCTTCCAATCTTCCCTGGAGGAAAATTCCTTCCCAACCCCAAATATGGCGATCAGCTAAACCCTGAGCATATGGGCAAGATTCACCAGCCAGATACTACAGAAATTTCTTTCCTGGGTAACTCAGATCACACCCCATCTAACATCCCATCACAGGCCATTAGGCCTATTTACCATGAATATTTAAAGATCAATTAATTACCAAAATCATGTTATCCCATCATACCATCTCCTCCATAAACTTATAGAATTTAATCTTAAAGCCGGATAGATCTTTTGCCCCCACTGCTTCCTTGGAAGGCTATTCCAAAACTTCACTCCTCTGATGGTTAGAAACCTTTGTCTAATTTCAAGTCTAAACTTCCCAATGACCAGTTTATATCCATTTGTTCTTGTGGTATTGAGCTTAAATAATTCCTCTCCCTCTCCGGTATTTATCCCACCGATTATATTTACAGAGAGGAATCATATCTCCCCTCAGCCTTCTTTTAGTTAGGCTAAACAAGCCAAGCTCCTTGAGTCTCCTTTCATAAGACAAGTTTTCCATTCCTCGGATCATCCTAGTACCCTTTTCTGTACCTGTTCCAGTTTGAATTCATCCTTTTTAAACATGGGAGACCAGAACTACACACACTATTCCAGGTGAGGTCTCACCAGTGCCTTGTATAACTGTACTAACACCTCCTTATCTCTACTGGAAATACCTCTCCTGATGCATCCCAAAACCGCATTAGCTTTTTACACGGCCATATCACACTGGCAGCTCATAGTCATCCTATGATCAACCAATACTCCTAGGTCCTTCTCCTCCTCCGTTACTTCTAATTGATGCGTCCACTGCTTATAACTAAAATTCTTGTTATTAATCCCTAAATGCATAATCTTACATTTCTCACTATTAAATTTCATCCTATTACTATTACTCCAGTTTACAAGGTCATCCAGATACTCCTGTATGATATCCCGGTCCTTCTCTAAATTGGCAATACCAGCTTTGTATCATCCGCACACTTTATTAGCACACTCCTACTTTTTGTGCCAAGGTCAGTAATAAAAAGATTAAATAAGATTGATCCCAAAATTGATCCTTGAGGAACTCCACTAGTAACCTCCCTCCAGCCTGACAGGTTCACCTTTCAGTAGGACCCGTTGTAGTCTCCCCTTTAACCAATTCCTTATCCAAACTTTCAATTTTCATATTGATCCCCATCTTTTCCAATTTAACTAATAATTACCCATGTGGCACGGTATCAAACACCTGACTGAAATCTAGGTAAATTAGATCCACTGTGTTTCCTTTGTCTAAAAAATCTGTTACTTTCTCAAAGAAGGAGATCAGGTTGGTTTGGCACAATCTACCTTTTGTAAAACCATGTTGTATTTTGTCCCATTTACCATTGACTTCAATGTCCTTAACTACTTTCTCCTTCAGAATTTTTTCTAAGATCTTGCATACTACAGATGTCAAAGTAACAGGCCTGTAGTTACCCGGATCACTTTTTTCCCCTTTCTTAAAAATAGGAACTATGTTAGCAATTCTCCAATCATACGGTACAACCCATGAGTTTACGGATTCATTAAAAATTCTTGCTAATGGACTTGCAATTTCAGGTGCCAATTCCTTTAATATTCTTGGATAAAGATTATCTGGGCCCCCCGATTTAGTCCCATTATGCTGTCTGAGTTTCACTTCTACCTCAGATATGGTAATATCTACCTCCATATCCTCATTCCCATTTGTCATGCTACCATTATCCCTAAAATCCTCTTTAGCCTTATTAAAGACTGAGGCAAACTATTTGTTTAGATATTGGGCCATGCCTAGATTATCCTTGACCTCCACTCCATCCTCAGTGTTTAGCGGCCCCACTTCTTCTTTCTTTGTTTTTTTCTTATTTATATGGCTATAGAACCTTTTACTATTGGTTTTAATTCCCTTTGCAAGGTCCAACTCTACTTGACTTTAGCCTCTCTCACTTTATCCCTACATATTCTGACCACAATAAGGTAGCTTTCCTTGCTGATCCCTCCCATCTTCCACTCCCTGTATGCTTTCTGCTTTTTCTTAAACGTCTCTCTGAGATGCTTGCTCATCCAGCTTGGTCTACAACTCCTTCCTATGAATTTTTTCCCCTTTCTTGGGATGCAGGCTTCCAATAGCTTCTGCAGCTTTGATTTAAAGTAATCCCAGGCCTCCTCTACCTTTAGATCCATAAGTTCTTCAGTTCAATCCACTTCCCTAACTAATTTCCTTAATTTTTGAAAGTCAGCCCTTTTGAAATCAAAAACCCTAGTTGCAGATTTATTTTTGTTAATCCTTCCGTTCATTTTGAACTGAATTAGCTCATGATCACTTGAACCAAGCTTATCCCCTACAACCATTTCTTCTATGAGGTCCTCACTACTCACCAAAACCAAATCTAAAATGGCATCCCCTCTAGTCGGTTCAGCAACTACTTGATGAAGGAATCCATCAGCTATCGCATCTAGGAAAATCTGAGCCCTATTATTATTACTAGCACTGGTCCTCCAGTCTATATCTGGGAAGTTAAAGTCTTCCATGATTACGCAGTTTCCATTAGTATTTACTTTATTAAACACATTAAAAAGGGCTCTATCCATATCCAAATTAGATCCCGGTGGTCTATAGCACACCCCAAGCACTATCGTAGGGGCGGCTCTACTAGTTTTCTTCCTCAGTATAATTTTTGCCCAGACGGACTCTGTCTTATCCATTGCATCGCTTCTTATTTCTTTACATTCTACCTCATCGTTGATATACAGTGCTTCTCCACCTTTACCTTTATTTCTGTCTTTCCTAGACAGCACATACCCTTCAATACCTGTAGTCCAGTCATGACTACTATTCCACCATGTTTATGTTACCTATAATATCTGGTTTCACTTCCTGCACCAGTAGCTCTAGTTCCTCCATTTTGTTACCTAGGTTCCTCACATTGGTGTACAAACATCTTAATTTTTGCTGTTTGGCCTCGCTCACATTCTGTACCCTATTAGGCGCGGTCATTCTACAGCCAGTATAACCTATTAGACTGGTATCCACACTGCCCTTCCTCCTTATATACATTCTCCTACCCACGGCTGTATCCTTTCTTACTTCATTTTCTTCCCTCTCAATGCTAAATCTGGCGTGGCGATTACCTGGACATCTCCCAACCATCTCCCTCAAATTCCTAGTTTAAAGCTCTTTTAATCAGTTGTGCCAGCCTCGATCCTAGAAGTCTATTTCCTTCCCTACTCAGATGAAGTCCATCCCGAGAGAACTGTCCTCTGTCCATGAATGCCTAACCATCTTGGCTAATAGCCATTAATGGGCCTATCCTCTATGAACTCACCTAGTTCTTTTTTTAACCTAGTTATACTTTTAGCCTTCACAACCTCCCCTGGCAACGAATTCCACAGGTTGGCTGTGCATTGTGTGAAGAAGTACTTCCTTTTGTTTGTTGTAAATCTGTTGCCTATTAATTTCATCGGGTGTTATGTGAAGGGGTAAATAACACTTCCTTATTCACTTTCTTCATATCATTCATGATTTTACAGGCTTCTGTCATGTCTCCTCTCAGTTGTCTTTTCGTAGTTGAACGGTCCCAGTCTTTTTAATCTTTAATCATATGGAAGCTGTTCCATACCCCAATCATTTTTGTTGCCCTTCTGTGTACCTTTTATAATTCTACTATATCTTTTTTTCAGATGGGATGACCAAAACTGTACACAGTATTCAACATGTGGGCATACCATGGATTTATGTAGTGACATTATGATTTTACTGTCTTATTATCTATCCCTTTCCTAATGGTTCCTAACTTACTGTTACTTTTAGGTATAATAAGTTCAAAATATTCAGGCAAAATTGTGATGTTTCAAGTGTTCTGAAAATTTTGGTTCTGTTGCTTACTGTGGACATTTTGCAAACATTGGAGGTAGACACTTTGTAGGTTTATTTTTATATATAAAGATGATTCCCTATTTTAAACTTGTCTCTTCTTTTGCTCAGATCAAATCGTGCCCTTATAAATGTTTGGATTCCCTCAGTCTTTCTACGAGGAAAAGCTGCTAATGCATTCCATGTTTATCAGGTAAGTAATGTGACTTTAAGAAATCATATTTGCAAGGGGATTCCATAAGTGAAACAACTGAATGACAAACTTCTAAAATATTCTTGGTATCTAAAGGTGAATCGCAAACTAAGGGACTAATCTTTGAACACTTATGCACAAGGATAATACCTTTACTTGCATGAGAAGCTCACTGGAACAATTTAGGTGAACAGAGTTACTCTTGTGTGTATTTTCACAGTAGGACCCTAGTAACTTAGTAAAATGGTGGTATAGTGATTGTAGGCAAACAAGACAACCATTCAGTGTTCACGAGCAACTCTTTCTCACACATGTACACAAATATGCAAATTTAACTATTGGAAGGATTAGTAGCCAGAAAACCTGGGCTATTTTCTACCTTTGTAAATTTACCATAAGTTCTTTACTTTTACCTTTACAGACACCAGTGGGAAACAGAAATGACTTCTGTTTAGTGGCTTTTTGCAAAAACAATGTTTCTGGCACTGTAGAAGCCTTTATACTTCTGTCTACTTTTGTCTAGCTCAGGCACGAAAATGTGTTAGCAATGGAGTCAAGGTACTAGCCTCAGGCAAAAAAGTATTGGCAATTAAACCATATTTTCATATGTTCAAATATTTGTTTAACTTCTGCAGTTAGGTTCTACCCACTCTGGCCTTTTTTTCTGTTTATTTTAAAACTTGTTTAGTGAAATTTTCAATTAAAAGGGTCCAAGCTTTCTCTGAAGAGTAAAGAGAAAGCATAAGTTCACTTGAATTAAAACAAAAAGACGCCATACCACATGGAAATTTCTGAATTAAAATGAGATATGTTTGCCATCTATGTAAATTTAGTTCAAATGGTGTTCACAATTGCTGTGTCTTGTGGATTCTTCTAATTTTAGTGGAACAGCATAGGTATTACTATTATGGTGATGTTTTGCTTGGTTTAAACCTATTCTTTATTAAAGTGGAATTCTTGTCTCATATTACTCCTTCCCCACTCTTTCCAAGGTTTAGGTGTCTTAAGATGCTTTCCTCTATAAGGAATTTAGTGTTGTCACTCTTATTTTCTATTTGGAGCAAATATGTACTCCTATGGAAAGAGTTCCAGATGATCTCAAGTCCATTGTCAAAAGTAACATAGATACTTAGGAGTCTGTCTCATTGAAAGTCAATGGGATATGTCTACACTATGAAATTAGGTTGCATTTATAAAAGTCTTTTTTAGAAATTGTTTTTATATAGTTGATTGTGTGTGTCCCCACACAAAATGCTCTAAGTGCATTAAGTGCATTAACTTGGCAGAGTGCTTCCACAGTACCGAGGCCAGTGTCGACTTTTGGAGCATTGCACTGTGGGTAGCTATCCCACAATTCCCGTAGTCTCCGCCGCCCCTTGGAATTCTGGGTTGAGATCCCAATGTCTAATGGGGCAAAAACATTGTTGTGGGTGGTTCTTGGTACATGTCATCAGGCCCTCCCTCCCTCCGTGAAATCAACGGCAGACAATCATTTCGCGCCTTTTTTTTCTGAGTTACCTGTGCAGATGCCATACCATGGCAAGCATGGAGCCCGCTCAGCTCAGTGTCATCGTATGTCTCCTGTGTGCTGGCAGATGCGGTACTGCATTGCTACACAGCAGCAGCTCATTGCCTTGTGGCAGCAGACGGTGTAATAGGCCTGATAACCATCATCATCATGTCCGAGGTGCTCTTGGCCGCCTCAGTAAGATTGGTCGAGTGCCTGGGCAGACGTGGGCGCAGGGACTAAAATAGGAGTGACCAGGTCATTCTCTTTAATCCTGCCGGCAGTCCTATTGCACTGTCTTCTGCTGAGCAGCCAGGAGATGAGGATGGCTAGCAGTCCTACTGCACCATCTGCTGCCAGCCAAAGATGTAAAAGATAGATGGAGTGGATCAAAACAAGAAAGGACCAGATTTGTTTTGTATTCATTTGCTCCCCGCTTCCTCCCTCCCTCCGTGAAATCAACGGCCGACAATTGTTTTGGTGAGGTCTGTCCGGGGCACCTTGAAAAGTTTAATGGAGATTCAGTCCTGCCTGGAATACTGGGGGAGGGATAGCTCAGGGGGTTGAGCATTGGCCTGCTAAACTTAGGGTTTTGAGTTTAATCCTTGAGGGGGCCATTCTGTGCCATAGTTGTTTTTGTTTCTCCTTGATGTACAGCCACCCCCTTTGTTGATTTTAATTCCCTGTAAGCCAACCCTGTAAGCCATGTCATCAGTCGCCCCTTCCTCCATCAGAGCAACGGCAGACAATCGTTCTGCGTCTTTTTTCTGTGAAGACGCCATACCATGGCAAGCATGGAGCCTGCTCAGATCACTTTGGCAATTATGAGCACCTTAAACACCACGCGCATTATCTAGCAGTATATGCAGCACCAGAACCTGGCAAAGTGAAACTGGGTGAGTAGGCAACGTCAATGCGGTAACGAGAGTGATGAGGACATGGACACAGACTTCTCTCAAAGCCTGGGCCCTGGCAATGTGGGCATCATAGTGCTAATGGGGCAGGTTCATGCCATGGAATGCTGATTCTGGACCCGTGTCAAGGTTCCTTCCCCACTCTGAACTCTAGGGTAGAGATGTGGGGACCTGCCTGAAAACCTCCTAAGCTTACTTTTACCAGCTTAGGTTAAAACTTCCCCAAGGTACAAACTGTTTTACCTTTTGCCCTTGGACTTCCACTGCTACCCCACCAAACGTTTCACCGGGTGTACTGGGAAAGAGTTGTTTGGAAACGTCTTTCCCCCCAAAATCCTCACCAAAACCTTGCACCCCCCTTCCTGGAGAAGGCTTGATTAAAAATCCTCACCAATTTGCATAGGTGAGCACAGACCCAAACCCTTGGATCTTAAGAACAATGAAAAAAGCATTCAATTTCTTACAAGAAGAATTTTAATGTAAGAAAAGGTAAAAAGAATCACCTCTGTAAAATCATGATGATAAATACCTTACAGGGTAATTGGATTCAAAACATAGAGAATCCCTCTAGGCAAAACCTTAAGTTACAAAAAGACACAAAGACAGGAATATCCATTCTATTCAGCACAGCTTATTTCCTCAGCCATTTAAAGTAATCATATTCTAACGCATGTCTAGCTAGATTACTTACTAAGTTCTAAGACTCCATTCCTGTTCTGTCCCCAGCAAAAGCATCACACAGACAGACACAGACCCTTTGTTTCCCCTCCTCCCCCAGCTTTGAAAGTATCTTGTCTCCTCATTGGTCATTGTGGTCAGGTGCCAGCAAGGTTATCCTAGCTTCTTAACCCTTTACAGGTGCAAGGATTTTTCCTCTGGCCAGGAAGGATTTTAAAGGTGTTTACCCTTCCCTTTATATTTATGACAGCCCGGAAAACAAGCACAGTCTGGTGGGACCGAATACTGTTGCAGATTCCCAGTGGCTGTGAAACTTTTGCATGCATAAGGGAACTTTTTTTGTGACTTGCTTTCCCCTGCCCTGAAGCACAAGGATACCAAGATGAGAGCAGCCCTCACAGTTCACAAGCGAGTGGCAATAGCCCTCTGGAAGCTTGCAATGCCAGACTGCTACCGGTCAGTCGGGAATCAATTTGGAGTGGGCAAATCTACTGTGGGGGCTGCTGTGATCCAAGTAGCCAATGCAATCACTGAGCTGCTGCTATCAAGTGGAGTGACTCTGGGAGATGTGCAGGTCATAGTGGATGGCTTTGCTGCAATGGGATTCCCTAACTGTGGTGGGGCCATAGATGGAACCCATATCCCTATCTTGGCACCAGAGCACCAAGCCGGCGAGTACATAAACCGCAAGGGGTACTTCTCAATGGTGCTGCAAGCACTGGTGGATCACAAGGGACGTTTCACCAACATTAAGGTGGGATGGCCGGTAAAGGTACATGACGCTCGCATCTTCAGGAACTCTGGTCTGTTTCAAAAGCTGCAGGAAGGGACTTTCTTCCCAGACCAGAAAATAACCACTGGGGATGTTGAAATGCGTATAGTTATCCTTGGGGACCCAGCCTACCCCTTAATGCCATGGCTCATGAAGCCATACACAGGCAGCCTGGACAGTAGTCAGGAGCTGTTCAACTAAAGGCTGAGCAAGTGCAGAATGGTGGTAGAATGTGTATTTGGAGTTTAAAAGTGCTCTGGTGCAGTTTACTGACTCGGTTAGACCTCAGCAAAACCAATATTCCCATTCCCATCTCATTGTCATTACACAAAGTAAAACTATTTCCCCATGGTATTTTCCCCCCCCCCCCACTGTTCCTCAGATATTCTTGTTAACTGCTGGAATTAGCCTACCTTGCTTGTCACCATGAAAGGTTTTCCTCCTTTCCCCCGCCTCCTGCTGGTGATGGCTTATCTTAAGTGATCACTCTCCTTACAGTGTGTATGATAAACCCATTGTTTCATGTTCTCTGTGTGTGTATATAAATCTCTCCTCTGTTTTTTCCACCAAATGCATCCGATGAAGTGAGCTGTAGCTCACGAAAGCTTATGCTCTAATAAATTTGTTAGTCTCTAAGGTACCACAAGTACTCCTTTTCTTTTTGCAATATTCCCATTGTTATTACTGCTTGCTGTGCGCTCCACAATATCTTTGAGAGTAAGGGGGAGACATTTATGGTGGGGTGGGAGGTTGAGGCATATCGCCTGGCCGCTGGTTACGCGCAGCCAGACACCAGGGCGGTTAGAAGAGCACAGGAGGGCATGGTGTGCATCAGAGAAGCTTTGAAAACCAATTTAATGACTGGCCAGGCTACGGTGTGAAAGTTCTGTTTGTTTCTCCTTGATGAAAACCCCTGCCCCTTGGTTCACTCTAGTTCCCTGTAAGCTAACCACCCTCCTCTCCCCCCTTCGATCAGCACTTGCGGAGGCAATAAAGTCATTGTTTCTTCACATTCACGCATTCTTTATTCATTCATCACAGAAATATTGGCTATTCTTCAACAAAAAAATTTCAAAAACAGACTAAGGAGAGACTGCTGAATTGGAATAAATTTGTAAACTGGATACAATTAACTTAGGCTTGAATAGAGACTGGGAGTGGATGGGTCATTACACAAAGTAAAACTATTTCCCCATGTTATTTCTCCCCCCCCCACTCTACCCCCCACTGTTCCTCAGACGTTCTTGTTAACTGCTGGAAATGGCCCACTTTGATTATCACCATAAAAAGTTTTCCTCCTTCCCCTCGCCCCTCGTGCTGGTAATAGCTCATCTTAAGTGATCACTCTCCTTACAGTGTGTATGATAAAACCCATTGTTTCATGTTCTCTGTGAGTGTATATAAATCTCCCCACTGTATTTTCCACCGAATGCATCCAATGAAGTGAGCTGTAGCTCACAAAAGCTTATGCTCAAATAAATTTGTTAGTCTCTAAGGTGCCACAAGTACTCCTTTTCTTTTTACAAATAGGGGGATAACTGCCAAGGTAGCACGGGCGGGGTGATGGAGGAGGGAAGCACTGGGTGCGGTAGTGGAGGACGAAAGGACAAGGCCACACAGCACTTTAAAACTTATTGAATGCCAGCCTTCTGTTGCTTGGGCAATCCTTTGGGGTGGAGTGGCTGGGTGGCCGGAGGCCCCCCCCACCGCGTTCTTGGGTGTCTGGGTGAGAAGGCTGTGGAACTTGGAGAGGAGGGTGGTTGGTTACACAGGGGCTGTAGTGGCGGTCTGTGCTCCTGCCTTTCCTGCAGCTCAGCTATACCCTGGAGCATATTAGTTTTATCCTCCAGCAGCCTCAGCATTGAATCCTGCCTCCTCTCATCATGTTGCCGCCATCTGTCAGCTTCAGCCCTCTCTTCAGCCCGCCACCTCTCCTCCCGGTCATTTTGTGCTTTCCTGCACTCTGACATTGTCTGCCTCCGCGCGTTCGTCTGAGCTCAGAGAACATTTCATCACGAGTGCGTTTTTTTCGCCTTCTAATCTTCACTAATCTCTGGGAAGGAGAAGATCCTGTGATCCTTGAAACACATGCAGCTGGTGGAGGAAAAAAAGGGACAGTGGTATTTAAAAAGACACCTTTTATAGAATAATGAGTACACTCTTTCACAGTAAACCTTGCTGTTAACATTACATACATAGCACATGTGCTTTGGTTACAAGGTCACATTTTGCCTCCCCCCACCGCGTGGCTAACTCCTCCCCCCTCCCCCCTCCCCATGGCTAACAGCGGGGAACATTTCTGTTCAGCCACAAGCAAACAACCCAGCAGGAACGGGCACCTCTGAATGTCCCCTTAAGAAAAGCACCCTATTTCAACCAGGTGACAATGAATGATATCACTCTCCTGAGGATAACACAGAGAGATAAAGAACGGATGTTGTTTGAACGCCAGCAAACATACATTGCAATGCTTTGTTCTGCCATGATTCCCAATATGTGCTACTGGCCTGGCATGGTAAAGTGTCCCTCCATGGTGGATGAAATAAGGCTGCCCTCCCCAGAAATCTTTTGCAAAAGGCTTTGGGAGTACATCCAGAGAGCTTTATGGAGATGTCCCTGGAGGATTTCCGCTCCATCCCCAGACATGTTAACAGACTTTTCCTGTAGCTGTACTGGTCGCAAATGCCAGGGCAAATTAATCATTAAACACGCTTGCTTTTAAACCATGTATACTATTTAAAAAGGTACACTCACCAGGACTCGCTTGGCAGGTCCGGGAGGCAGCTTTGGGTGGTTTCAGGGGGTACTGGCTCCAGGTCCAGGGTGAGAAACTGTTCCTGGCTGTCAGGAAAACCGGTTTCTCCACTTGCTTGGTGTGAGCTATCTACATCCTCATCATCGTCATCTTCCTCGTCCCCAAAACCTGCTTCCATTTTGCCTCCCTCTCCATTGACAGAGTGAAAGCACATGGTTGGAGTAGTGGTGGCTGAACCCCCTAAAATGGTATGCAGCTCATCATAGAAGCGGCATGTTTGGGGCTCTAAACTGGAGCGACCGTTTGCCTCTCTGGTTTTCTGGTAGGCTTGCCTCAGCTCTTTAAATTTCACATGGCACTACTTCGGGTCCCTGTTATGGCCTCTGACTTCATGCCCTGGGAGATTTTGATAAATGTTTGGGCATTTCGAAAACTGGAACGGAGTTCTGATAGCACGGATTCGTCTCCCCATACAGCAATCAGATTCCGTGCCTCCCGTTTGGTCCATGCTGGAGCTCTTTGGCAATTCTGGGACTCCATCATGGTCACCTCTGCTGATGAGCTCTACACTCATCTGCACCTTGCCATGCTGGCCAAACAGGAAATGAGATTCAAAAATTCGTGGGCCTTTTCCTGTCTACCTGGCCAGTGCATCTGAGTTGAGAGTGCTGTTCAGAGCGGTCAAAATGGAGCACTCGGGGATAGCTTCCAGAGGCCAACCATCAAATTGCATCCACACTACCCCAAATTCGACCTGTCAAGGCCGATTTCAGCGCTGATCTCCTTGTCGGAGGTGGAATAAAGAAATCTACCTTAACAGAGTTGTTTTATTCTTGACATGTTTTTCTTTTCTGAAGCCACTTAGCAATTTTCTGTCTCTGGAAGCTAAAGACTAAATGAGACAGACTCAGAAAATATGTGATTATCTGTGAGATGCATTCTGCAGTATTCCTTACCATATAAAAACCCTTGAATGTCCTCCCCAGTGGTCTGATTTTTTTGAGTTGAGCATCATTGAGCATGAGTACTAACATTGCAGTCCAGATTGATGATAAGCACTTAATACCAAATTGTTTTTAAAGAGTTAAGCACATTTCCCTCTCTTTTAGCTTTGGCATTATGATTACTGATGTCCAGAAATGTCATATAACAATTAGCATTTCTGTATAACATGATTTTTGCCTTTCTCTAACAGTGTTTATGATCTCTTCATGAAGACATTACTTCAAACTTTATTCTCTTCTCTGTCCCACTGTGTATAATTAATTTCAACATTTGAACTAGCTACAGTTTTTCTTATTTTATAGTTATTCAGTAAAGCCCCAGAAATCTTTGCATCTTTCCTCTTTGTATCTGAAGACTGCTTCTGACAGCATCAGGTTTGTTGCCTTTCGTGAATAGATATCCATACAACAGAAGAGATCTTTTTCATTGCCAGAAATCTTGCATTCAGTAGTCAAGATCTTGGAGAAGAGAAAACACAGACCCAAGTAAATCATTTTTAGAAGATTACTGCAGCTGAATTATATTAATATTTTCTGTAGTGTGATTCAGTAGAAATATTCTAATTAATAACTACTGTAACTGCTAAGACTTTCTTTACTCTTGTCTTTTTGAATGGCAGGTGCCTATAGCCTGTGTTTTGTATTTTACTAACCTCTTTCTCTTCACCTGGCTTAATAAGAAACAAAGTTACTGTGACATAGCAGGGTGCAATCCAGACCAGTGAGGGTCTGTGTCTCCCCTGCCCAGGAAACTGGGGGGGGGCAAGTAATGCCTTACTCTTATAGCACTCAACCTGGACTGCTCACAAACAACTTTGCAGCATGCAGGTTACTCCCCGGGGCAGGGTGGTAACTGCAGCCTTCAAGTCACACCCTGGCTCTCACCAGCCTGGGTTATACTGCAGGGTGACCCCGACATACTCCCAATCCCAGACTTTGCCCCAGAAATATACGTCTTGAACTGTCCAGCCCTTTCTTGGACAGTTCAAATATATTAAGTCCATTATTCCTTCAAG
The DNA here is from genome assembly GCF_009764565.3 of Dermochelys coriacea. Lineage (NCBI taxonomy): Eukaryota > Metazoa > Chordata > Testudines > Dermochelyidae > Dermochelys > Dermochelys coriacea. The sequence continues at coordinate 20,789,941 of NC_050077.1, forward strand.
GGAATAATATACAACAACTTTGCACCTTAAATGGAGTAACCCAGATACTTCAATTTAAACACACTGGATTGGATAAAACAATCAAACAGGTTTATTTACAACAACGAGAGAGATTTTAAATGAGAATAAACATAGGCAATACAGTCAGAAATAGTTAAAAGAAAAATAAAGATAAACCGCTTTCTAATGCTAAACTTGACAGGCTAAACTTCACAGACTAAACTTAATTCAAGGTAAAGCTCTTACCCACATGCTTCCAACATGTGGAAGTTGAGGTATATATTTAAAATGAGGCAGTTGGAACTTGTGAACAAAAAGCAGATTAACCTAAACTGTAGGTTCTTTGCTATTTTTACTTTATTTCTTTGTTTTCTGTTATAAAAACCCAGCAAAACTAGTTATTTTTCTGGTTGCTTGCTGCTTGGGGAAGGGAGGAAATTGTAGCTGTAAGCAGCCTCTGCCTTTGGATGGATAAGATGCTGTGAAATATAAAGAAATGAGAGGAAACATATTTTTGTGTAGCATCCAAAGCTCCCAAGTCGCAATAGCAATGCCATTACAACATAGTAGGAAAATTATATTTACAAAAAATGCTGCCAGTTCTGATGTTCAGAGTTGCCAGAACTGAATAGACAGAACAGCTGTGATAAGAAATAAAAGAAAAAAATAGCACAAGGGTATTTTTTAGAGGAATGTGGGGGGAAATTGAGTATTTGAGAAAAACAATTTAAAAAATAGTTTTTTTACTAAATATGTAAGCTGCTTTTTTTAATTGCTTATATTGTGCTTTGGAAAGGATAAGATTCTTCATTACTACTTTTGGAGTCTGAATCATTGCAATCTCCCTGGTTAGATGGAAAGAAAGATTTCCTAGAATATGTTTTAAATAATTAACTGATAGAGCTTTTTCCTCAACACTGGGGAGCTATTCATTGGGTGCACAGTGCTATATTTAGTAAAGTTCTACTATGGCTTGGACAGTTTTGACTTGATGGTGATCCTGTTCACCTCTGGTTCCTTCTGAGACGACATGCCCTGCTGCAGCTTTTCACTTGTAAAGTAGCTAACGCTAGCTGTGGAATTACTTAGCTGTTTGGCTCATTCTTTTGGCTTCTTAATTACAACCAGCAAGCCAGTACTGAATTGTGTTGGTTTTTTTTTCTCGCTCTCTTTCCTCCACTCCCAGATTCATGCAGTAGTAAAGATTCTGCATGTCAGCTGCTGCTGTTTTTCACCTGTGCAACCTGTGATGTTGTATGATCGAATATGACTATTTTAGGGCTGCCAATCATAGTTAGCTCAAGCGATTAACTAAAAAAAAATTAACTTGATTAAAAAATTAATCACAATTGCCGTTTTAATCACACTATTAAACAATAATAGAATACCAATTCTATTATTGTTTAATAGTGCGATTAAATCTTTGATTAATTGTGATTAATTTTTTAATCTCGCTATTAATCATGATTAATTTTTAATCGATTGACAGCCCTAATATTTTTACCTCTAATGTTTACCACACAACTGTGAAAATTTAAAATAAATAAAAATCGAAAAAACCTTAAAAATGAACATCAATATTATCTGTCAACATTATAAAAATATAAAATTAGAATTCTGCCAGCCTATTTATAATTGCCTTATAAATACACATAAATATATACAGCTAGTGGCTGTGCCTGTAATGTAAGTGATATTGTTAATTTGTAGCAATAATATATTACTTATACAGGCCCAGATCTTGACTGCAATCAGATCTGCAGGGGTAGATTCTTATGCCTATGCAAAGATCCACCAAAGTCACTGGGGCTCTGTGCAGGCACATGGCTATGCATGCAGATCCAAATGTAGGAAAGGGGCATATCTTCTTCTAAATGGAGTATCACTGTATAATATTTATGTTTTACGCAGATTACTGTGTAATTGCACTTGAGCCGTTAAAAAGTGATTATAATCTAATCCCTTTGTTTTATGATAGTTACAATTTGTATTCTAATTCTATATGTTACTTTCAATGTGTATGTAGTGAATAACTGTAGTAATCCTCATGTGTCTCAATGGTCAGATGTTAATCTGTAATTAAATAATATTTATGATGAGAAACTGAAGTCACATGAATTGCATAAAACAATTTTTAATAATTAGTTTAAATGTACATTTCAAGACAACAGGAAGGTTTAAATATACACAAGACAGTAATACTCCTGTTTTTTCTTTAAGTGTATACAGAGGTTACCTATGTTATGATCAAAATGTGGCAGCGTTTATTGAAATAGTAAGAAAAACTGAGCACTTAACTACACAAGTTTAATATTGAACTCACTGAAGTAGCCCATTTTTACTTACATGTTAAGTCTGTTATTATAAAAGAGTTTCACATGTGATTGCAGATTTATTCCTTTGGTTCTTTGTTGGGTTTAAATATACTATTAGCCTTGAGGTTCACATCAAACATAGTCAACTTTCACATTGCAATAATCTTTCTTTTACAATGCTTTTATAACCTGTCTCTGATCATTTTAATAAGTAGAAAGAATGTGATTTGTATTAAGATTTATGATAAAAATTCATGGTACTTTAGAGCACTACTTTTATTGGCTGAATATTGCTGAATACAATTTTTATCTCAATGTAGAGCATCTTCAGGTAAGGGTCAAATACTTTGTGGCAATGTCCTATACATTGTGTGCCTTGTTACATGAATTGTATTTTATAAATGCCAATTCTTCCAGTGCCATTTTCTTTACTGTAGAAATACATTTTTTGAATCATCTTTAAAAAAAATTCCTTCTAATTCTAAAACTATTTTAAAGTGAAAAGAAAAGGAGTACTTGTGGCACCTTAGAGACTAACAAATTTATTTGAGCATAAGCTTTCATGAGCTACAGCTCACTTCATTGGATGCAGAGTAGCAGCCATGTTAGTCTGTATTCGCGAAAAGAAAAGGAGTACTTGTGGCACCTTAGAGACTAACAAATTTATTTGAGCATAAGCTTTCGTGAGCTACAGCTCACTTCATCAGATGCATCCGATGACAATATCACAGACAACGACATCCATAAATTGGGATAATAAGAAGAGAATATGATAAAATTAGGAACTGGGTATATAAAATAAAATAATGTCTTTAATAAAATGGCTAATATAGCATAAACTATAATCACTTTAAAATAGGTTTCAGAGTAGCAGCCGTGTTAGTCTTTATTCGCGAAAAGGAGTACTTGTGGCACCTTAGAGACTAACAAATTTATTTGAGCATAAGCTTTCGTGAGCTGTAGCTCATGAAAGCTTATGATGGAGAGTTCTTTGCTGCTACTCTGAAACCAGACAGAACAAAGCAGATTACTGACTAAGTAAAGCAAAACACGCAAGCTAAACTCTATTGGATGCATCCGATGAAGTGAGCTGTAGCTCATGAAAGCTTATGCTCAAATAAATTTGTTAGTCTTTAAGGTGCCACAAGTACTCCTTTTCTTTTCGCGAATACAGACTAACACAGCTGCTACTCTGAAACCTATTTTAAAGTGATTATAGTTTATGCTATATTAGCCATTTCTTTAAAGACATTATTTTATTTTATATACTCAGTTCCTAATTTTACCATATTCTCTTATTATCCCAATTTATGCAATGTCGTTGGCTGTGATATTGTCATTCAAACATCTATACGAGAGACGTGACATTTCACAAAATGGAAAGAAAAGAAATATGTATGTAAGTGGCTAGTGATAGAGATATTGGTATTAAAGAGAGAGTGAGAGAAGGAGGTGTCACTTCATGATCCCAAAAAACATATTTGTAAAGGATTATAAAAGGATTATACTGCACTCCCTTTTCCTTATTTCTTTCAATCCCAGTTAGTATGAAATAAAATTGTCTTAGGGAGAAGCTATGGCCCTGATGACATTAATCAAATTCTTTTTCATATGGCTTGCCAAAAGAAAGAGAGTAGGTTTTATCAGTCAACTGGAATACAACATTGGGAAGACCTTAGATTAGCATACAGCTTTGGTTTTCAACCATGTGGCCAATAAACCCCTGGGGGGTTGCAGACTATGTCTAAGATTTCCAAAGGAGTCTGCACCTCCATTTGAAAATGTTTAGGGGTCCGCAAATGAAAAAAGGTTGAAAACCACTGGGATACAGAAGTTAAGGTTAAGACGTAATCCAAAAGAGTTATTGAATGTTTTAGAAGGACTCTTTAGAATCTGGAATGAAAAATTTATTTTAGCTATATATCTATATGACAGCCATCTCCAGCATTGACATCTTATAATAGACATTGCGCTGTTAGGGAAATAATAGATTTGGAGTTTGCTATTGGTGTGCCTTGTTAATGAGCTTTTACAACTAAAACTTATCCTTGGTGTTGATCTTCCCCCTGCCCCAAGTAGATAATTACACCATATACAATGTGTTCATATCTGTGTGTGTGTGTGTGTGTGTGTGTGTATTACATATTTTGAGGTTGGTATGGGTAGTTACTTATTTTGAATGGAAAAGTAACCACTCTAGCAAAATTTTATGCAATTTAACTAGCCACTTTTTTATAGCTTTAAATATCGAATAAGGTATTTATGGCATATAATTCATTACTTCCTTTTGGAGTTTATACTTGGATTTCTAGAGAAGGGGGTCACAGTCCACCTTTTTTTCTTGTTTCAAATGTTAAAACACCATGGGAAAGATAGACAGCGTGGATGGGTGGGGTAAAGGCTTATATTGGACCAACTTCCTTTGGAGAAAGACAAGCTTTCGAGCTACAGAGAGCTCTTCAGTTGTGGAAAAGGTACTCAGTGTCACAGCTAAATACAAGATGGAACAGATTGTTTAGCATAAGGAGTTAATGTGTTGTAAGAGACCATTCAACATGAAGTGGGCAGTTAACACATCTGCAGTCAAAGGAGAGTTAGAGGGTTATAGATTGCTGTAATCAGCCATAAATTCAGTGTGTTTATTAAGTCTGATTTTTAATGTCTAACACATTTATGAATTTAAGCTCCAAGGCAAGTTTCTTTTTTGAACTACAGTTTATATAGAAAACACATAGCACCTTATTCCAAAGAATGTTTTAGTGATGTGGAAGTACAACATCCCCAAGTGTATACTAATACTTTTTAGTATCTGTACTAAGTCTTTGAAAATTATTAAATTAATACATATTGAAGTATCAGTATTTTACAGCATAATTACCTTGCACTATCAAGTATAATAATATTCACAACTAGATTTTAATTAACAATTATTTTACTACCAAAGAGCCAAAAGAAATTAAAGTATTGATAATGTATTCTACCAAAATACTGAAGAAGTTATAATTTATGTACATACATTTAATTGCTATTAAAATTCAATTAAAATTCAAATGTTAATTTTCCTTAGATTAAATCCAGGAAAAAAGAATATTGTATATTATGTGTTCTCTATGACAAACATATTGTGCAAATGATAAAGATTTTTATTTATTACAAGCAGTGCAGTATTAAGGTTTTAAATGGAAAGGGCAGGTCAGAAGAAGAAACTTGCTCCATCTAGCTGATATCCCATGCATTTTCAGATGTGCTTTTTCTGTTTCTCAACCGTTACTCTCTGAGATGTCCTCAGGGCTTTTCACATTAAAGACTGAATGAAGCCAAGCCAGGTTCTTGCTGGCAAAAATAACTTCGCTTTATCACAGCTGAAATGTGTGCCCTAAGCTATTTTGTGTGCATTCCTTGGTAAGTAAATTACCTTCCATTTCTTCTATTTATTTATTTATTTATTTATTTATTTATCTTGAGTTTTTGCCAGTTATGCCAGTAACAAAATAATTAGAGAAGGCCTGACAGTTCTTAGAAAAATATCTGGAAATAGCAAGATTCTAGACAGAGTTTTCCTACTTTTTTGTTAATTATTTTCTGGCTCTTTAGTGTATATTATTTTCAAGTTATAAATGATGAAAATAATTATTTCTATGACCCATGCCATTGCTAAAAAGTAAAACTTTTTGGTGTAAAAGAGCCATGCACAGATCCTTGGGGCTTTTGTGAATTTTGATAGTTTTAGCTTTCAAACTTTTTTTAAATGTTTTTGTGTTTGCTTAGGAGTTGTCCAGAGCATTATTCACTTCAGAAAGATGAGCCCATTAAATAGTAGGAAGCTTGCTTCGTCTCTGCAGTAAGATATTTCTAAAGATGATTTAGATGCAATGCATTTGCAGTAACACATTAAATGAGATGGAAAACTTCTATTAAGTATTGAATGCTATACTTTTGTCGATGAGAGCATTTACATTTCTTCTTTAAACATCACTGTCTTATATTTCTATGCAGAAAGTATAGTGAGAAGCCTGGTAAATACAGGCATTACGCTAACATAGAATAGGCTATGTCTACCACTACCATTTTTGTTGGTAAAACTTTTGTCAGTCAGGGCTGTGAAAAAAACACCCCCCTGTCTGACATAAGTTTCACCGACAAAAGTGCCAGTGTGGACAGTGCTATGTCAGGAGGAGATGCTCTCCCGTTAACAAAGCTATTAATGCTTTCCCACTGACAAAGCTACAGTCGCTAGTTGGGGGTGGTTTAAGTATGTCGACGGGAGAGCTCTCTCCTGTCAGCATAGAATGGCTACATGGCAGACCTTACAGTGGAGCAGCTGCAGCGGTACAGTTTTGCCTCTGTAAAGTCTGTAGTGTAGACATAGCCTAAGGGTATATCTACACTGCGAAGTTATTGACAAAACTTTTGTCTTTCACGGGTACTTAAAAAAGCCCCACTGTGAAAGACAAAAGTTTTGCCGACGCAAGTGGCAGTGTGAATGTGGCTTTGTCTGCAGGAGCGCTCTCCTTCCAACAAAGCTAATGCCACTCTTGGGGCAGAAGTGCCGACAAAGTACCGACAGAGCGTTTACACACGCTGACTTTTAGCAACAATGCTGTGTCGACACACCCTTGTTGCTAAAAGCTGTGTGGTGTAGACAAGCCCTAAGTAAACTTCTAAAAGAAATTGTAAGATTGCTTCAGAGTACCTATTGTATGCAGTGGCCCTGTAGCCACATTAGTCCCAGGATATCAGACAGGCAAGGTGGGTGAGGTAATATTTTTTATTAGACAGGTTCCTTTTGGTGAGAGAGGCAAGCTTTTGAGCTCTCACAGAGCTCTTCGTCAGGTCTGAGAAATGTAGTCCTGGTGTCCCAGCTAAATATACGGTGGAACAGAGAGTTTAGCATAAGTAGTTAACACATATTTCGAAGGACCATTCAAGGTGAAGTGGCCCATTAACACCTCCCCATTCATAGGGAGGAAAGGGAAAAAAAAGCTTGGTGGTTAGTCAGTTATAGATTGTTGTGATAAGCTATATATCCAGTCTCTCTCTTCAGTTCATAATTTTGAATGTCTAGCAGAGTTATGAATTTAAGCTCCCAGACTTGTCTTTTGAAAATATTGTGCAGGTTTCCTTTGAGGGTGAAGGTCGATAGATAAGATATGGAGTGATTGCTTGTGAAAAGTGTTCACCTATAGGCAATATGGTGTTTCTGTATTTTATCTGTGAGAGTTCATTTGAGAGCATAGTGATTATCTGGTTTCACCCACATAGTTGTTATCAGGGATCTTTGTGGCAGTGGAGATATGTCCACAGGTTTTGCATCAGTTGTTGTCGTAGAGTCTAGAGCTGCTTTGGGTTGGTGTATCCTGGTCTGTGGGGAGCTTGCTTCTGATGATGAGCTTGGAAAGATTGGGGGGTTGCTTGATGGCCAGAAGAGGCGGGTTCAGGAAAGATTTCTTTCAGGCTGTGGTCCCTATGAAGTATAGGTTGTAATTGTTTGATGATACACCATATGTGTTCTATTGTGGGGTGATAGGTGACAACTAGGGGTGTGTAGTCAGTGGAGATTTTATTTCTATATTAAAGTAGGTTCAATTTTGGGTATTTGTGTGGTCCGTTCCATCATGCAATTTATTCTAGATCTAGATCTACTTTAAATACATGTCAATCTATATATGTCTAGAAACATAAATACAAATGTAATCCGTTTATCACTTAAGCTGAGCGATGGGGAGTTCTTTGCCGTGAAGTTGGGAAATTATTATAATCATATTTGTTATGGACATGGCCTTTTGATGAGAGACTTCAAAAAGTAATTAATCAGGCATATGTGCAATACTGTTTTGGAGGAAGTAGTGCTATACCTGCTAGATCTGTAGCTTCTGAAAATGTGAAGAAACTTAATCATTATGACAATACTTGATTTGGGAAATTCTGAAATTTCAGCACATTGAATTTAAGTAAAGCATATACGGGGTAAACTCATGTATTGTTCACCCTGTATAACACTGATAGAAAGATGTGCATTATGGGGTGCAACATCACAGAATGTTCCTATAAACCCACTCTGCATACCAGTAATGGAATATAACTGAAAACAGCTTCTTAATAAGTTTTCTAGCTTTCCTTTAAATTAAATTGGCTAAAAGCTGGCCATTTTAGGGCTGGTCTACACTACACAGGTCAAAATAAGGCAGCTTACGTTGACCTAATTATGTCAGTTTCTACTCTATAGCCTTCCTCCCACCTATGTAAGTGCCATACTATGCTGATATAGTAACTCCACATCCATGAGAGGCATAAGGCGTATGTTAGTGTAGTTAGGGCAACACGCTATCTGTGTAGACACTGCATCCCTTAGATCAGCTTTCTTGTCAATTTCATAGCAGGAGTCGTGAAATTGACAAGAAAGCCCCCACTCCCCTACAGAGTTGGGTGGCTGGACCCTGCTCCCGGTTGGCAGCTGGATTGAGAAGCCCAGGGGGCTTCAGACCCTGCTCCCAGCTGGGATCCAAAGTCCGGGCTCCTGGTGAGGACGTGCAAGGAGGGTAGTGTGGACATGCACCAATGCAGTAACTACTGTGGTGGCTGTAATATAGGTCAGCTTAGGTTTGTAGAGTAGACATATCCTTAGCGTTGCTAACATATACAGCAGAACAGGTGAACAGAAAATTCCTTGAGAGCTAATTTAAGGTAATTAAAACAGTAGCTGGATATTTTAAATTGTTAGGACCTAAATTCCCTCTAAGCTGCGCGGCTTCCTATTAAGCCCTGCACAGGGGCTCAGTGCTGCGGCAGGGAGAGATGCCTTTCCCCGCCGGCCCCAGCATGGATCTGCTGCAGCAGAGAGAGTCACCCCTCAGCGCTAGCCCCAGCGTGGACCTGCCCCGGACTTGCCGCACTGGGGGAGAGGAGCCCCTCCCTTGGCCTGGCCTGACCCAGGTCCGCCGGAGCTGCTGGGGAGAGGACCCCAGCCCAGGCCCGCCAGACCTGCCGCGGACGGGGAGTGATGTCTCTCCCCCAGCCCTGAGCTGCTGTGGTGAGAGAGGGCTGGGGGGAGTCTTTTCTCCCCACCGCAGGCCTGGGGCATTATGCACCCCAAACCTCTCATCCCCAGAGCCCACCCTCCCCAACCCTCTGCCCCAGCCCTGAGCCCCCTCCCTTACCCTGAACCTCTCATCCCCAGCCCCACCCCAGAGCCCTCGTACTCCCACACCCCAATCCTATGTCCCAGCCCTGAGCCTCCTCCCACACACCGAACCCCTCAATCCCACCCCCACCACATGAATTTTATGTGCACCAGTATGAAGATGATGTGTCACATCACCTCCATATTGGTGCACATAACAAAATTCATTCTGCACATGGATGTAAAAAATTAGGTATGATTAAGACATACCCTACAAAAGAATAAATTACTGTTATCTTGTATATACCTCACATTCAAACTCTGGCAATAGTATTAACTTGATAATTGAGTTTACATTTTGAAATGCATGCATAATTCAGCAAGTAAGCAGAATACACATGATTGCAAAGCCTAAATTCTTATCCTTGGCCTACAGAAGGCAGTGACCTTTTCTTTTTATGTTTCACATAGAGTAAATATACAGTTTGGACATAGCAGCAGTGGATCACAGTATGGAGATTTGGGAAAAAGGTCTAAAATTTACACACTTCTTACTTGCAGAATAAATTTGCCTGTGCCCAAATAGCATAGTGTTCATTCCTTCAGCATTCTCAACATTTGAGAAATGGTTTTTAAAAGCTGGACTGTTAATACTGTTTTTCACTAACATGGACTCTGATAATTATTACATAGAAAATTTGCTTCAAGTGTTACCAGAAGGCGGTGCTCAGAATATCAGGATTAATGTGTATTAATCATGCCTGTGTACATATATGAGAATAAAAATCATGGCAACTGGCAGTCCTATTCCAAAGGCCTCCCAGGCACTCCAAACCAACATCTGTCTCCCAGAAGACTTTGTTTCAGAGTAGCAGCCGTGTTAGTCTGTATTCGCAAAAAGAAAAGGAGTACTTGTGGCACCTTAGAGACTAACAAATTTATTAAAGCATAATGCATCCGATGAAGTGAGCTGTAGCTCACGAAAGCTTATGCTCTAATAAATTTGTTAGTCTCTAAGGTGCCACAAGTACTCCTTTTCTTTTTGAGAAGACTTTGTGTTTCAGTCCCATTCTTGCAGTTAAATCACCTCATGAACTGAAACAGTTATTTTCTAGTACAGGATAGTGTGAGGGCTCTTGCTATCTCTTCCTCTCTAGGACAACTGTCATGGAGGGCGTAAGACAGAAGCAGCAGGTAATACTTCCATAATGCTAACATTTACAAATGGCATCACAGAGGTACTGGAAGTTGCAAAGAGTTTAAGGTGGTATCTAATTATATGTCTACACTGCAAGTAAACACCCGTGGCTGACCTATTTCAGCTGACTTGGGCTTGTGGGGCTCGGGCTGTAGAGCTAAAAAACTAAGTCATCTGGCCTTGGGGGGAGCCTGGGTGCTAGGACCCTCCCACCTTGTGAGCATTTTGTAAGCATTATTACAATTTTTCTTGGAACTCTTTTTTCATAACCTTTGACCTGGAAAGGATGGTTGCCATAACATTGTGACATGAGTTTATCTGTATAGGCCTTCCAGGGAGAGAGAATTTTCAGCTAACTCATATAAAAAATCCCAGATCTAATATAGTTTTTCTGTACACCCTTATGTTGCAATTTTAAGGTCTGATATCTCATGAACTACCATCTCGTGATCTACCAGGGATAGTGAGAAGTGCTTAATTCCAAATCCCAGCTTTTCAGGGAGACCTCAGCTGAAATCAAGATTATGCATTAAGTGCTTTAGGAATTCCATTTGGCTCTAATAGGGGCTTTAACAAGTGTACATCTCAGCCATGAAAAATATCTAAAATGTGGATGGTATTTCCAAGAAGACTACATCTGACTGATATGGATTTACTAAACACTATAAAAGCTAACATGCACCAAGAACTCTCACTCTTTGTCCTTGTCTTAGTTATTGGTGCTGAGTTGGGGGGGAAACCCAACCATTCTCACAGCTGCCTTTTCTATGTCTTCTATCCATTTTGCCCTCTCTTCATTGCTCTTTAACACTCCAGCCTCTGCTCAGAGAAACCAAATAAAACCCAGTGTAATCTAAGCTCAGGGTTTAGTAATCTTGTTCAGATCATGTAGTATATGGTTTCAACAGCTCCCAATTGCCCACACAGAGTAGTTTGAATCCCTCACTAGTACAATAGTAACCATCTTTTTGTATATGACTTTAAGCTCATTATGAAATATAAGACTAAAAGTCAGGAGTTTTTAAAGATTACTTGCTATTATTATGCTATATTGAATGAATGACAGTGAATTTGCTGTATAAAGCTCTCAAGAACAGATAGGTTTGTTCACCAGAGTTCTGTTTTTTCTTAGAATTTTCCCCAGAGATCTGATCATGCAGTAGTTAATTTGATTGATTGATTTGAGTTGATTAGGCTCAAACATAAGGAGTAGGTACAGGGTATATCACACATCCAACGTTACACAGAAACCCTCTTCCTTTATATACGTTTACACATCACATTACATTCATTGTATATTCCAGCACGTGTTTTGGGATTGGCTTGTTTACTTTACAGTAACCAAGCCCTGTAAAACATGTTTTTTCCACATGCTGTCCATGTTCGACTTTACCTCATTTTTGCACTCCCGACTTCTCTTTTCCACTGTCATTCTGTTCTTAGTAAATTGTTCCCTGGCAGTTCCCCCTTTTTATCTTAGCTAGCTCAAAATCTTTTTTTAACTCACAGACCTATTTACTTATCTTAGCACAAACATTGCATGTTCAGCCTGCTGATCTAGTTACCGGTCTAAATCTGCTGTCCAAAAAATGAGAACTTCCCCATGTTTAATTACTCACATAGAATCATAGAATCATAGAATCATAGAATATCAGGGTTGGAAGGGACCCCAGAAGGTCATCTAGTCCAACCCCCTGCTCAAAGCAGGACTAAGTCCCAGTTAAATCATCCCAGCCAGGGCTTTGTCAAGCCTGACCTTAAAAACCTCTAAGGAAGGAGATTCTACCACCTCCCTAGGTAACGCATTCCAGTGTTTCACCACCCTCTTAGTGAAAAAGTTTTTCCTAATATCCAATCTAAACCTCCCCCATTGCAACTTGAGACCATTACTCCTCGTTCTGTCATCTGCTACCATTGAGAACAGTCTAGAGCCATCCTCTTTGAAACCCCCTTTCAGGTAGTTGAAAGCAGCTATCAAATCCCCCCTCATTCTTCTCTTCTGCAGACTAAACAATCCCAGCTCCCTCAGCCTCTCCTCATAAGTCATGTGCTCTAGACCCCTAATCATTTTTGTTGCCCTTCGTTGTACTCTTTCCAATTTATCCACATCCTTCCTGTAGTGTGGGGCCCAAAACTGGACACAGTACTCCAGATGAGGCCTCACCAGTGTCGAATAGAGGGGAACGATCACGTCCCTCGATCTGCTCGCTATGCCCCTACTTATACAACCCAAAATGCCATTGGCCTTCTTGGCAACAAGGGCACACTGCTGACTCATATCCAGCTTCTCGTCCACTGTCACCCCTAGGTCCTTTTCCGCAGAACTGCTGCCGAGCCATTCGGTCCCTAGTCTGTAGCGGTGCATTGGATTCTTCCATCCTAAGTGCAGGACCCTGCATTTATCCTTATTGAACCTCATTAGATTTCTTTTGGCCCAATCCTCCAATTTGTCTAGGTCCTTCTGTATCCTATCCCTCCCCTCCAGCGTATCTACCACTCCTCCCAGTTTAGTATCATCCGCAAATTTGCTGAGAGTGCAATCCACACCATCCTCCAGATCATTTATGAAGATATTGAACAAAACGGGCCCCAGGACCGACCCCTGGGGCACTCCACTTGACACCGGCTGCCAACTAGACATGGAGCCATTGATCACTACCCGTTGAGCCCGACAATCTAGCCAGCTTTCTACCCACCTTATAGTGCATTCATCCAGCCCATACTTCCTTAACTTGCTGACAAGAATGCTGTGGGAGACCGTGTCAAAAGCTTTGCTAAAGTCAAGAAACAATACATCCACTGCTTTCCTTCATCCACAGAACCAGTAATCTCATCATAAAAGGCGATTAGATTAGTCAGGCATGACCTTCCCTTGGTGAATCCATGCTGACTGTTCCTGATCACTTTCCTCTCCTCTAAGTGCTTCAGGATTGATTCTTTGAGGACCTGCTCCATGATTTTTCCAGGGACTGAGGTGAGGCTGACCGGCCTGTAGTTCCCAGGATCCTCCTTCTTCCCTTTTTTAAAGATGGGCACTACATTAGCCTTTTTCCAGTCATCCGGGACTTCCCCCGTTCGCCACGAGTTTTCAAAGCCAGGCCTACATAGGGTTGCCAGGTGTCCAGTTTTCGACTGGAACGCCTGGTTGAAAAAGGATCCCTAGTCTCTCCGGTCAGTTAAAAGTCCAGTCGGCAGCACAGCAGCTCTAAGGCAAGCTCCTGGCCTACCCTGGCTCTGCGTGGCTTCTGGAAGCAACCAGCATGTCCCTGTGGTCCCTAGGCGCTGTCCCCACCCCGAGCGCCGGCTCTGCAGTTCACATTGTCTGGGACTATGGCCAATGGGAGCTCTGCGGGCAGTGCCTGTGGGTGAAGGCAGTGTCTGGAGCCTCCGTGGCTGCCACTGCGCCTAGGAGCCAGAGGACATGTCGCTGCTTCCAGGAACTGCCTCAGGTATTCGCCGCCTGGAGCCTGCACCACATCTTGAACCCTTCTCCAGCCCTGAGCTCCCTCCCACACCCCAACTCCATCCTGGAGCCCACACCCCTTTCCACAACCCAACTGCTTGCCCCAGGCCTGAGCTCCCTTCCAGAGCCTGCACCCCACTCCCCCTTCCGAACCCCAACACTCTGTCTCAGCCCTGAGGCCCCTTCTGCACCCAAGCTCCCTCCCAGAGCCCACACCTCCTCCCTCACTCTGAACCCCTTGGCCCCGGCCATAACCCAGAGCCCACACCCCCAGCCAGAGCCTTCACCCCACCACATCCCCACCCCCTGCCCCAGTCCGGAGCCCCCTCCTACACCCTGAACCCCTCATTTCTGGCCCATCCTGAATCCCGCACCCCCCAGCCAGAGCATCACCCCTTCCCACACCGCAACCCCCGCCACAGCCTGGTGAAAATGAACAAGAGAGCGAGTGTGGGGGAGAGGGAGTGACGGTGGGGGGGAAATGGAGTGAGTGGGGGAAGGGCCTTGGAGAAGGCTGTTCGGTTTTCTGCAATCAGAAAGTTGGCAATCCTACACATGGTACAGTACAATGCAGTGAAGGGGCAATCTCGGGCACCATCCCTCCTCTTTAGCTTATGCTGCATATATCTGCCCTCACAGAAACCAGCCTACTCATGTGCTTTCTGAACAAATTAAGGGCTGTTAATCATAGTCTTTGGTCATCTGCACCCAGGCATGAATTCCAGTTTACATAAAAGTACAATTAAATACTGACAACACTTATTAAAATCCCTGGAATTTATGTCACTTTTGGTTTGGATTAAGGTTTATTCAGTCACTTCAGATAACTGAGTTCTTTTTCTTTAGTTCTTGAGTGAAATGATTGCATTTTATACTAAACTTATCTGCAGTTCACTTTTCAAAATCTTGGTTTGACTGCTTATTTACTTAAAGAAATATTAAAAACTCAGTCCAATTTGCAAGTGAGAAGTCATAACTCAATTTTAACCATTGCCAGATTAAAAAAGGAAGAAGAAACACACCTTAATTTTCAACAACTTCTACAAAAAATTAAAGGTCATTATGGTATTTAATTTTTTTTTCCAAAAAAATATCCCACTAAAATCCAACAGATTTTCAGTCTCTTTCAAGTAAATAAACTCAATTGACATTCTCAGCTGTTACATGTCAGTCATTGGGGAAAAATCTACTCTGAGTTTAAGTACTTGAACTAATTTTAAACAAACATTTCTTTATGGAATTTAGCAGAGAGATTATTTCCTGGTCATGTTAAGTTTCAGAATCTCCACTAGAACTATTTTTATAAACTATCTTCCTTTTAAAATTTACTCTAGACAACCACAGTAGTTTCATACTTTCAAAAAATAGAGTGAAATATGAAACATCACCATGTAATTCCTGATTTATATTTTGAATTTTAATCCCAATTATAAATGTTAGTTGTTTTCTCAATAGGATGTTATTAACAATCATGAAGCACTGCACTTCTTTATTTATGCCTGCCTGTGCTATTAGGTGATTTTTCAGCATTTTTACTACAAAACTGTTCCTGGTCAGGTCTAAAGGTCTCGCCAGGCTGAAACATGGCACATAAAGTCTGTGCTCATTCTTTTCCCCTATAAATGTTTAGTACAATAGCATCTCTGATATTTTAATTTTCACAACTGGAGTTTTAAAACAATTAACCAGTTTTGGATGTTTATTTATGTAAATAGTTTGTTGGGCATTACAATGTGGAAGACACACGTTTAGTATTTATGGGTGTATTAAAAAGTAACAGTCATTATTTGAAAGTGGATCACAATGTATGTATCAACATAGTACTAGCTCCAGTAGTACAGAACAAAATACAAAGCTGTTCAAAAGTGCTGTTGTCAGAGATCAATTTAATAACATTTCCAGAGAGCAAACACACACAATACTCTGCAAGTCTCCAAGGGAGCCATGTTTGGAGTGCAGAGATCTAAATCATTCTGACCCACTGTAAACTATTGAGTAAATAATGTGAATTTTGCAGAAGACCTTGAATAGTTATGTGAACAGCCTGTGTTTAAAAAAAAAACAACCCTACAAAAATGGCACCCTTAATTCCAATCCACCATCAATTCAAGTCTATTATTAGGCAGAGAAAAACAAATACATGGTACTATAAAATACCATGTCATAGATTTTTTTTTCTCTTATGTCAGACACCTTTCAATGGAATCTGAGCTCCTTAGAGCCTAAATTACCTTCCATTATAGTAGCTTCATTTATCAAAATACAAGACAGCAATCAACACAGCACTGAAATATAAATCAGAAGAAAATATTGGATAATTTTTATACAGTGGGTGAAAGAGGATGTAGTATTCATGGCAAGATTTCCTTCTCACTTTAAATCTCTGACTTTTTATCAATTTAGTACAGATATTTGATGTACGTATTCTACAAGATGTACTGGGACTTAGTGGAGAAGCTTCCACTGGTTGTTTAGCAATTAATTTTCCATGTACCATACTGACATATTTGCCCCAAAGTGTTATATTAACACAGACTTAAAAAGCATCTAAAAACAGTGGGATTTGAAAGACTCATGCAAAGTGGAAAGTTAGATTAAAATATAGCCATGTATTTAGTTCCGTGTTTTGCAGCATCTTTCCTCCCTGTATATTCATTAAAGTTCTCAGCTTTTAAATGATTTAAATTATTTACTGCTAAGGAAAAGATTTAGCTATTAATGCAATAATCTACAGCTGTCAGGTAAACTTGGTATGTACAAATTGGATTTATGCCAACCTGAGAATCTATAAAGAAAAAACATTGTAATTTTAGTGGGGCTGTTGATTAATCGCAGTTAACTCACGCAATTAACTAAAAAAATTAATTGCGATTTAAAAAATTAATTGGAATTAATTGAGTTTTAATTGCACTTAAAACAATAGAATACTAATTGAAATTTATTAAATATTTATTGACGTTTTTCTACATTTTCAAATATATTGATTTCAATTACAACACAGAATACAAAGTGTACAGTGCTCACTTTATATTATTTTTTATTATAAATATTTGCACTCCAAAAATGATAAAAGAAATAGTATTTTTCAATTCACATCATGCAAGTACTGTAGTGCAATCTCTTTATCATGAAAGTGTAAATGTGGATTTTTTTTTTGTTATATAACTGCACTTAAAACAAAACAATGTAAAATTTTAGAGCCTACAAGTCCATTCGACCCAAGATTTAAGAATCTGAAGTGCCTTTTAAAATCTGAGTGGGACGAAGTATGGAGCATGCTTCCAGAAGTCTTAAAAGAGCAATGTTCTGATGTGGAAAGTACAGAACCAAACCACCAAAAAAGAAAATCAACCTTCTGCTGGTGGCATTTGACTCAGATGATGAAAATGAACATGCATCGGTCCGCACTACTTTGGATTGTTATCGAACAGAACCCATCATCAGCATGGACACGTTCTCTGGAATGGTGGTTGAAGCATGAAGGGAAATATGAATCTTTAGGGCATTTGGCAGGTAAATATTTTGCGATGCCAGCTATATAACAGTACCATGCGAATGCCTATTCTCAGTTTCAGGTGACGTAAAGGAGAAGCTTGCAGCATTATCTCCTGCAAATGTAAACAAGCTTGCTTGTCTGAGCGATTGGCTGACCAAGAGGTAGGACTGAGTGGACTTGTAGTCTCTAAAATTTTACATTGTTTTATTTCTGAATGCAGTTTTTGTACATAATTCTACATTTGTAAGTTCAATTTTCATGATAAAGCGATTGCATTACAGTACTATTTCTTTTGTTTTTTTACAGTACAAATATTTGTAATAAAAATAAATATAAACTGAATACTGTATACTTTGTATTCTGTGTGTAATTGAAATCAATATATTTGAAAATGTAGAAAACATCCAAAATATTTAAATAAATGGTATTCTATTACTGTTTGGTCTGTGTATCCACACCCTTTCTGAAAACCAGCTTGCTCTTTTCTGAGAACGCTATCAACTGCCTCTGATGTATGCTGGACTATGATCTTACACAATACTTTGCTTGACACAGATAAAAATGTGATACCACGCCAGTTATTACAATCACTGAGAGTTCCTTTCTTTGGTATCTTCACTATAACCCCATTGGTCCACTCATCTGGCATTTTTTCCCTTTCCTAGACTGATGTAAATAGAGGGGCCAGGATAGATGCTGCTAATTTAGGATTTACCTTGAACAATTTTGGATTCAAGTTATCCTTGCCAGGAGCTTTCCCATTTTTTAAGGATTTGATGGCTTGAATGATCTCTTCCTTAGTTCGGGTGTCTGTGTTGATATTCTTCTGCCTCCTGGATGTTTGCTGCTTTTTTAGGTGGCTCCCTCTTCAGCAATTCTTTGAAATGCTCTGTCCAGCACATTTCTTGTTCTTTTTCGGTTGTTAGTAGGTATCCTTGTTTGTTCCTGATGAGAGTGTTTGTTGGTGTCTTCCATTTCCCACTGATAGGCCGTGTCATTTTGTAGACGGTTCCTTGTTCACCACGAGCAGCTGCATCCTTTGCTTGGGTTGCCAGATTATCAATATAATGCTGTTTGTCCACTCTCACAAGGCATTTTTGTCCTTGTGGTATTTGTGTCTAAAATTTTTTTCTTTAGGACTCATCTGGTTTCTATAGCGTTCCATGTGCTAGGGGTAATCCACTCCTTTCTTCTCTTCTGCCTGTAGCCTAAACAGGCTTTACTGCTTTGTTTATAAATTGCTGTTACTTTGTCCCACTTCTTGTTGTTCTCCTCATCTGCATTCCCCTCCTCTTCATCAAGGTTTGCAAGTGCTGAAATTTGTTCTTTAACTGCAGAACGAAGGCTTTCCATATTTCAAGAGACTTTAATATCATAATGTCTATGTCCCTTGTTTGGTGGACCCACACTTCTCAGTTTTAGCTTGATGGAGGCTGTCACAAGGTGGTGGTCGCTGCCAACATCTGCACCCCTTCTCACTTTCACATCTGTTATTGACAGATTGACATGCCAAGAGGCATTAAATGGACCCTCTACTCATCCATTGAAGACCCGGAGTTCGCAGATGATGTCGTTCTCCTATCACATACCCAACACCATGTAAAAGAAGAAACAACTCGACTCAATGCATTCAGCTAGCAAATTGGACTGAAAATCAATTACAATAAGACAGATATCATGACCTTTAATATTGCCTCACCAACACCAATAAGGATAGAGGATTATGTTCTCACCAATGTAGAAACATTCACCTACTTGGGCAGCACCATCAGCCAGGATGGTGAACAAGTCAGGACATCCGGAACAAAATCAATAAAGCCAGGAACACCTTCAGGAGCTTAAATAAAGTCTGGAAATCATCAAAATACAACACCAAAAACAAACTAAAGATTTATCAGAGCTGCATACTTTCAACACTACTTCATAGTGCAGAATGCTGGGTAATGAGAAAATATGACATGTCCAAACTGTTTTCATTCCATACAACCTGCCTCAGAAAAATCCTCTAAATTTTGGCCCAGAACAATCTCAAACCAACATCTATTGACACAGAGCAGACAAGAGGATCTGAGCACCATCATTGCCAGGAGGCATTGGAGATGGATCAGTCATGTGTTTTGAATGGAAACTGATTCCATCAGCAGAGTAGCAATAAGATGGACACCTGAAGGCAAGCGAAAATGAGGCCACTGAAAGCAACATGGCGAAGAGCTGTAGAAGCCGAGCTGAAAAACCTGGGGCACAGCTGGGGAACCTTTGAAAGACTTGCCCAAAACAGACAGGAGTGGAGGAGCTTCTTCACTGCCCTAAATGCCAGAGGCGTAATAGGAACATGATGATGATAATGATTATTATTGTTTAACAGTGCGATTAATCGTAATTAAATCTTTAATCGCTTGACAGCCCTAAATTTTAGCATTATCACTGACATATTAAAACAAGAAAGATCGCTATTTAGATATTAAACATTTTCTCAGTTTTCTTTTCAAAATTCTTGGAGATAGTAATACGCAATACATATGATATATTATGACATTAAATCTCTATGTGACCTTATAAGATCTAGACGAGCTTCTGATGCTATTTATTTTATTTTATTTTATTTTATTTTATTTTTTGAAAGCAGGTATTTAAACAAAAACAATAATGGAAATTACAGAAATGAAATGACATAACTCATACAACTTTCACTATTAGATCTTCCTATTTAATCTAAAACTAAAAGAAGCCAAAAGATACCAGAAGGAACATTTATTACAAACTTTAAAAATCAAGACTAATCCTCATTCTCAGGGTTAATACTCAATATCTTATTCCCAGAGTTATTCTGTTTGATGGTTCATTTTCAAACCGCTAGGGTTTTTAAAAGGTGTAAGTAAGACAGCTCTGTTTTCACCCAATCCACTCTCCATCTGGGATACTATTCTGTTAGAAAATGTGTTTCAAGCCCTGGTTTATTAGGCTTAGTAGTTGTATCTAGGTTAACAAATGTTCAAGTTTTTTTCATTTTTTCAAACCACACATGAAAGGCAATTACGACATGGAAATAACTTACAGCATACTGTTTATTATTTTATTGTCACTCCCACTTTTGACAGCACCAATAAATGCACAGACATATACAGCATATACAGCAATTTTGTTATAAAGATTTCTGACTCCAGCTTTACCAACTTTGTAATTAAATGTAAGATAACCCATCATATTAGTCACTGCTCCTATATTCAGTATCAAGAAGGCTTTATAAGCTCCAACACAGGCTCAAGGCCCAAATTCAACTACAGAACATTTGCAATTCCTTTCTCCTCCCCCCCCCCACCCCCATGGAATGTTCTTCGGAGTGGTTTGAGTGGTTTCACAGCCTGAAAATATGAGAGTTGTGATAATAGAAATGGAAGAGAGGTGCTTTGTGTCTAAGGGCTTGCATAGACACCTGCCACTACACACTAAAAGTTCTCTAGTGTTCTTTAATATACTCCCATTTCAAAGCAGGGTAGATCAAAGTGCACTATAGAGCTTTTAATGTGTGGCAGCAGGGTCCACATGGACATTTAGGCTACATCTACATGGCAAGCAAGTAGCTACATGCTGCAGAGAAAAGCACACCACATTCATATGGTGTTGCATAGCTGTCAGTAAAAGGCTCTGGCAGAGGGGAGGCCAGTGGGAAAGGCTGCTCCCTGCTGCCAGAGCCTTTTACTGTGGTGAAGGAAAGGCTCTGGCATGGGGAGGCAGCGGGCAAAGGCTCAGCCTTTTTCCCTCTGTCTCCCTGGTGCCAGAACCTTTCCCTGTGATGGGGAAGAGCTTCAGCAGCTGGGAGCTTCCCTGCTGTCTCTGTCCCCCACCTTCCTCAGGCTACTAAAGCTTTTCCCTGCCGCTGAGAATGGCTGTAGTGGCAGGGAGCTACTGGAGTCCTTACCTGCAGCAGAGA
Organism: Dermochelys coriacea; assembly: GCF_009764565.3. Classification (NCBI taxonomy): domain Eukaryota; kingdom Metazoa; phylum Chordata; order Testudines; family Dermochelyidae; genus Dermochelys; species Dermochelys coriacea. Next base: position 20,811,464 of record NC_050077.1, read on the forward strand.
AGGGTTCCAGCAGCGGGGAGTTGCCAGAGCCTTTCTCTGCTTCCGCCCCCGCATGCGAGAATCTCTTTTCCCCACTGCTGGATCTTTTTCTGTGGTGGGGAAAGACTCCAGCAGCTAAGAGGCAGTGGGACGCTCCATGGCTAAAAGTAGCAGTGTAGACAGAAGGCATGGCGTGAGCGAGTAGAGAGCCATGCAGGACATGAACTCGGGTCCATATCCATACCCTTCAGGAGTGTCTGTACTCTACTTGCCTAAGCCATGCTTCACCATCTACACTGCTGCTTAAACCTATGCTGGGGTGCTACCCAAGAATATACTCTACACGCCACGGACAGAACTGTGCAATGTAGGTGCATCCTTAGTGGGTAGCAGGTTAGTACAGTGCAGATTAGATTCCAGTTTGCAGCAAACTAAGTGTTCTAATGCTTGTCCCCTGCACACCTTCCCCTCACATGTGCCTCAGCCTCATGTTTCCCAGGCCACCATCATGTTTTAGGATGAGAGTTTTCAAGTGTAACAGAACATCAAATAATTTCTATCAGAAACAGCTGAACCTACCCTTTAATAGCTAAATGTTGAGTGATTCACTTCTCAATAGAAATGGAAGCCCTCACCATCATAACAGCAGGGCCAGTATGTTGTAAGGAGAAAATCTTTCCTGATTCAAAATAACTAACTTACGTTCTGGACACAAAAGCAGAGAACACAAATTCAAAACTTGAAAATATTTGATGAACTGACACATGCATCCATCAAAGTTAACCTCTGAAAGGAAGAAGGTGAACAAGTTACTGCTGGAGGAGAGTGATACTAGTTCTTTTTACTCCTTTCCCAGCTGTCCTCTAACTGCTGGCAGGGTTTGAAAACTTCCCTTCCCTGGCCAACCAGGAAGTTGAGAAAACCTGTAGGGAAGTGGCAAACCATTCCTGACTCCCTCATATTTCTCCCATGTTGGCAGCCTCATCTCACTGAAACCTGATTCATTTATACAAGTCACTGTTTTGGTCTAGCAACCCAGAAACTCCCAAGAATGTGGTAAGACCCCCACATTTTAAGTGCATAATAAAAGTACAGTATCATGGTAAATATAAATGACTACAGTATGATCAAGAAAGATGAGATACAGAGACTATGCCATGTCCTCCTCTTCACACTCAGCTGACCAGGGATTCTAGACAATTAGGATTTTCTGCATTGTCCTAACACCTCCGTGATGTTTCCCAAGCAGACCACAAAGTAAACTGCCTAAATATATCTAGTCGACCATGATGATATCCAACCAGAATATTTTAACGCGGCTATCCTGACAATCAAAGATTCAGTTCTTCTGCAATGTGGAGTCAGAGTCTTAAATACATTCAAGAGTTGTAGTGGAAGAGGGACAGTTTAGGTGTCATGAAACAAAAATGGGCATATGTATGAACATAAAAGGTGGGACAGAGGGAGGAAAGGAGAAAAATAAATGGAAGTGATTCTCTTTTTCCCCCTAAGGCTGTCCTTTCAAGGAGCTTGGCTTGTTTAACCTAACTAAAAGAAGGTTGAGGGGAGATATGATTGCTCTCTATAAATATATCAGAGGGATAAATACCAGAGAGGGAGAGGAATTATTTAAGCTCAGTACCAATGTGGACACAAGAACAAATGGATATAAACTGGTCATTGGGAAATTTAGACTTGAAATTAGATGAAGGTTTCTAACCATCAGAGGAGTGAAGTTTTGGAATAGCCTTCCAATGGAAGCAGTGGGGGAAAAAGACTTATCTGGCTTTAAGATTAAACTTGATAAGTTTATGGAGGAGATGGTATGATGGGATAACATGATTTTGGTAATTAATTGATCTTTAAATATTCATGGTGAATAGGCCAAATGGCCTGTGATGGGATGGGATCTGAGTTACTACAGAAAATTCTTTCCTGGGTATCTGGCTGGTGAATCTTGCCCATATGCTCAGGGTTTAGCTGATCGCCATATGTGGGGTTGGGAAAGAATTTTCTTCCAGGGCAGATTGGAAGAGGCCCTGGAGGTTTTTCACCTTCCTCTGTAGCATGGAGCATGCGTCACTTGCTGGATGATTATCTGCTCCTTGAAGTCTTTAAACGACGATTTGAGGATTTCAATAGCTCAGACATAGGTGAAAGGTTTTTCGCAGGAGTGGGTGGGTGAGATTCTGTGGCCTGTGTTGTGCAGGAGGTCGGACTAGATGATCATAATGGTCCTTCTGACCTTAGTATCTATGAATCTCTCCCATATATGCATCAAATTGTACCTATAGTTTGTTTCAGGAATTGTATGGTCAGATTGTAAGAGTCTTGTTTGTATCAGCCAAAGTCACCATATATTAGGAAATTACTTTAAAAAGTAAAATCAGCTTTAAAAAAAGTAGTAGAAGTGAGATATATGCCACATTAAAGTGTAACATTAGGAAGTTGTATATAAAAACAATGCAGTAAGTGTGGGATTAATATCAACAACTTTGCAGGGCTAAATGTTCAGAGTCAGGTTCTTAGCTGGGGTAATTGAGAATCTTCACTGAAGTCCACAAAGCTGCTCTCACTTACGTGAGATGAGAATCTGGCCCTATGTTTTTTCACAAACTACTATTAAAAAGGCATCATTATGATGAAAAAAATACATGAAAAAAAGAATCTTTCTTCAGAAATGACGAAGTAAAATCAAATATTTATTTGTAGAAAAACTTAAAGATCTTAAAAATTAATCATCTTGCATAAAAGTAGAAAGTGATGGCCATTCAATGATCAGACATTGTATCTCCCAACTAACGTTTTGTAGAATGTATTGCCCAATTCTTATGCTTTTCTTCATGTTGTATCATACATTTTCACATGTGGTTTTGAAGAATAAAGCCTAGATTGTATGACTGGCCCTATCAGGCATGCTGCACAAACTGCATCACCCCAGGAGGCACTATGTCTTAGACACAATGGTCTGAAACACAGATTCTGCTCTGTTCCCCATTGCTCTACTGGAAGGAGGAATAGTTTGCTGTTGACTTATACCACTAGTAAATTACCACACCATCAATGCTGGCTCAGCTGTGTTGGCCAGTGTGTTCAGGATACGAGGGATGGCAGAGCCAAAGATAATGACCCAGATGTTCATGGTGAGGTTGAGAGGGGATGGAGTAAGTGGATACTCTGCAACCACCTGCTACTGTATGGCTGAACTCCATATCTAGGCCCAAACAAAGGTATAATAAGGAGTCTAACTCATGCTTATTGCTCTGTGCGGTCATGTAGTTCAATATACAACATAGCCCGGAGTTATAAAAGGGGGTGTGCAAGAGAATTATGTCCACAAATAATCTTGTGTAATAATAAGAACTAGATTCTCTTCTCCCTCATGAGTGGTGTGTCCACATTCTCTCTCCTCTCCCCTCTTGAATAGAATGTGCTCACTGCAATTAAATCTGATGACTTTGTCTGAGAAGCAGGAAAAAAGCAATTAGTGCTCTTTTAAGGGTGCCTACGACATTTGAATTACAAGGAGAAGAAAGGGGGATGGACTTACTTGAGTGGAGCCAAGGGAGGAAGAGGAAGTAGTCAGACCAGCTAGGGGGTCCATATTCACTGGTGGAGGGGGAGGTATTTATATTCCTGCATGCTGGAAGGAACTCGTTATCTCTCAATTGTTGATCAGCAGTTCCTACCCTCCAACCCATGGGATCAGAATATAACTGAGTTTTTGATCTGCTATTTTCTTGTGCTAGTCAACTTTTTTCTCTGGGGCTGGGAAAGAATTTTTCCCTCACCACCAGTTTGTCCAAGGTGGGGTGGATTTTTTTGCCTTTCCCACGGCAGCTCATAGATCTGGAGATGTAGGTAAGGAGGTGAGATCAGGTCAGGTCAAAATGATGCAACTTATTAGGGGGCAGGTGAATAACAGTCCCATTCCCACACTGCTCCACCATAGCATCTGTCATGCTCTTGAGGAACGTTCCATTTGGAGATCTGAGGCAGACCTGGCATACAGATGAATCTTTCACCCAAGTGCCCCTATTAAAAACCTACACATAAGTCAGGCAAGTAGTGTAGGCCTAGGATAGCCAACTTTCTCATTGCAGAAAACTGAACACCCTTGCCCTGTCCCTTCCCCTTCCCCTTCCCCAAGGCCCTGTCCCTGCCCCAACCCTTCCCTGAGGCCCCGCCTCTTCTTCCATCCCCCCCTTCTTGTGTGGATCTTGTGATCTTCAGAAGGAGTTTGGCAACTGCAGTGAATGTTAAAGCAGACTATACCAAAGATTTTTGGACAGTAAAATGAAGGAGGCTTGCAAAATGTGTGATTTTGAGTTATCTCGATTTAAGCCTTCAGTAAGGTCTTGTCTCCAAATAATATTGAGTGCCTGGAGTAAATGATTATCCAGTAAAAAAAAAAATCTTTCAAAGACTTTAGGAAGCACAGATGTTATTTTCTTTTCAAGATATCTGTCATATAAGAGTTTAAATTTAAATGTGGTGGCTCCAGGAACTTCTTATTTAGACAGCTCCTGGTGTTTTCTTCTGTACTACTACTAAATATTAAATATAGAATGCATGGTAACAGCAAAAATATAATAATTTATATTTTAATCAATAACTCCTTTATTTTATTGAGAATGCATTTTTGTGAGTACAAGGGTCATTTAATAATAAAAATTTAAAAAAGAAAAACGCAGGGAGTTGAGAGGAAGATTATCAGTAATGATGCTGGATATTTCCTATGTCAACAGCTAGGAGAAAAAAATATAAACGTACTACTTTGTTTCTTAAGCCAAGTGTGAAAGGACTTGGAATAGTCATCTTGTCTTATGTAAAGTGGGCTTCATACTTACAAACCAAGTGTCTGAAACTCTTTACCATTCTGCCTAAAAACTATTATCTTCTGCGAGATTGATTTTCAGTGGTGTTTTAAACTCTGTAAACTGTCCATTGCTTTTATGCTTATTTTATATTTTCAACAAATTTAAAATAGTCTAGGACTGCAACATGGTCCAAGCAGAATAAATTATAATCTCTCTTTCAGGATCCAATGGAGTTACTCATGTAGAAATTAAGATGTTCTAAGTTTGACATGCTTTATTAAGTTTTCTCACTGAGTTTTCCACTTCTTCTACAGTTTCCATGTACTGTGCGCTAGATCTTCAGTTCGTAATCAGTTTAACTCTGATTTCACTATGTTGCTGATTACACAATCTGAGGGTCTGGATCCGTATATGTAGTATATATTAAACAGGTCTAGACAAGTTAAGGAATGAAGAGTTCATAAGGAGACAGGTGTGATTGTTTTTGTTTTTATAATTCCATCAGTACAATTCACAGTATTCCCACGGGGGAAAAATATTTCCTTCTTTCCCCAGAGAGCTGACTATATATAGTTCACATACTGCATTATAAAATATAGAACACTTTCAAATGATGATCCAGTGTAATATATGTGTGAAAATCCAGGGCTTCTTTTACCTTCTCTATTTTACAAAAGCATTGACTATAACCCACTGAGATGAACAAAAAATAAGTTCCTGTTGTAACATTTGAAAAATATTTGAACTTTTTGTTATTTTTTTTAGGGCTGTCAATTTAATCACAGTTAACTCACGCAATTAACTCAAAAAGATTAATCGCACTTATAACAATAGAATACCAATTGAAATTTATTAAATATTTTGGATGTTTTTCTACATTTTCAATATTGATTTCAATTACAATACAAAATGCACAGTGCTTACTTTATATTATTATTTTTTATTACAAATACATGCACTGTAAAATGATAAACAAAAGAAACAGTATTTTTCAATTCACCTCATACTAGTACTGAAGTGCAATCTCTTTATCGTGAAAGTGTAACTTACAAATGCAGATTTTTTTTTTGGTTATAACTGCACTCAAAAACAAAACAGTGTAAAACTTTAGAGCCTACCAAGTCCACACATTCCTACTTCTTATTCTGCCAATTGCTAAGACAAACAAGTTTGTTTGTGTGGATGGGAGATACTGATGTCTGCTTCTTATTTACAATGTCACCTGAAAGTGAGAACAGGCGTTCGCATGGCACTTTTGTAGCCCGGGTTGCAAGCTATTTACATGCGAGATATGCTAAACATTCCTTTGCCCTTTCATGCTTCAGCCACCATTCTAGAGGACATGCTTCCATGCTGATGATGCTCGTTAAATAAATAATGCATCAATTCAATTTGTGACTATATTCCTTGTGGGGAGAATTGTATGTCTTCTGCTCTGTTTTACCTGCATTCTGCATATATTTCATGTTATAGCAGTCTCAGATGATAACCCAGCACATGTTCGTTTTAAGAATACTTTCACAGTGTCGGTGTGAGACTTCTAAAAATAGCTAACAGCTCTCAACCCAAGGTTTAAGAATCTGAAGTGCCATCCAAACTCTGAGAGGGATGAGGTGTGGAGCATGCTTTTAGAAGTCTTAAAAGAGCAATGCTCTGATGTGGAAACTACCCAACCCAAACCACCAAAAAAGAAAATCAACCTTCTGCTAGTGGCATATGACTGACTCAGATGATGAAAGTGAATGTGCATCAGTCCGCACTGTTTTGGATCGTTATCAAGCAGAACCCATCATCAGCGTGGAAGCAGAACAGAACCACTAACCCAGGAACCTATCCTTGCAACAAAGCCTGTTGCCAACTCTGTTCACATATCTATTCAGGGGATACCATCATAGGGCCTAATCACATCAGCCACACAATCAGAGGCTCGTTCACCTGCGCATCTACCAATGTGATATATGCCATCATGTGCCAGCAATGCCCCTCTGCCATGTACATTGGCCAAACTGGACAATCTCTACGCAAAAGAATGAATGGACACAAATCAGACATCAAGAATTATAACATTCAAAAACCAGTTGGAGAACACTTCAATCTCTCTGGTCACTCGATCACAGACCTAAAAGTGGCAATTCTTCAACAAAAAAGCTTCAAAAACAGACTCCAACGAGAGACTGCTGAATTGGAATTAATTTGCAAACTGGATACAATTAACTTAGGCTTGAATAGAGACTGGGAATGGATGAGTCATTACACAAAGTAAAACTATTTCCCCATGGTATTTCTCCCTCCCACCCCACCCCCCACTGTTCCTCTGATATTCTTGTTAACTGCTGGAATTAGCCTACCTTGCTTGTCACCATGAAAGGTTTTCCTCCTTCCCCCCCCCCCCCCCCCCGCTGCTGGTGATGGCTTACCTTAAGTGATCACTCTCCTTACAGTGTGTATGATAAACCCATTGTTTCATGTTCTCTGTGTGTGTGTATATAAATCTCTCCTCTGTTTTTTCCACCAAATGCATCCGATGAAGTGAGCTGTAGCTCACGAAAGCTTATGCTCTAATAAATTTGTTAGTCTCTAAGGTGCCACAAGTACTCCTTTTCTTTTTGCGAATACAGACTAACACGGCTGCTACTCTGAAACCTGTCATTATGCAAGGCACTGAATTTAGCCGTATAGAGTGGAAATCTGTCAACTTTATGAAAAAACTCGCACAGATACAGACAGACATCATCTTCCTCTCCAAATGCAAACAGATGGACATCATACCGAAAGGACTGAAGGTAAAAAATCCATTACAATCTACATACCACACAGACTATGCTGACAGCTTGTGCCACACACTCTCAAAGAAACTGCGGAACCACCTGATCCACATCCTCTACAGCAAACAGGGAAAGATTAAGAATGAGCTCTCAAAACTGGATACTCTCATAAAGAACCAACCTTCCACACAAACTTCCTCGTGGCTGGACTTTACAAAAACTAGACAAGCCATTTACAAAACACACTTTGCTTCTCTACAAAAGAAAAAGGACACTAAGCTATCTAAACTACTATATGCCACAAGGGGCCACAACAATGGTTCCCGTAACCCACCCAGCAATATTGTTAATCTATCCAACTATACTCTTAGCCCGGCAGAAGAATCTGTCCTATCTCGGGGCCTCTCCTTTTGCCCCTCCACCCCCACGAACATGATACAGTTCTGTGGTGACCTAGAATCCTATTTTCGACGTCTCAGACTCAAGGAATATTTCCAACACACCTCTGACCAACATATTAACCCACAGAGACCTTCCTGCCAACACTACAAAAAGAAGGATTCTGGGTGGACTCCTCCTGAAGGTCGAAACAGCAGCCTGGATTTCTACATAGACTGCTTCTGCCGACGTGCACGAGCTGAAATTGTGGAAAAGCAGCATCGCTTACCCCATAACCTCAGCCATGCAGAACACAGTGCCATCCACAGCCTCAGAAACAACTCTGACATCATAATCAAAAAGGCTGACAAAGGAGGTGCTGTCGTCATCATGAATGGGTCGGAGTATGGACAAGAGGCTACTAGGCAGCTCTCCAACACCACTTTCTACAAGCCATTACCCTCTGATCCCACTGAGAGTTACCAAAAGAAACTACAGCATTTGCTCAAGAAACTCCCCGAAAAAGCACAAGAACAAATCCGCACAGACACACCCCTGGAGCCCCAACCTGGGGTATTCTATCTGCTACCCAAGATCCATAAACCTGGAAATCCTGGACGCCCCATCATCTCAGGCATTGGCACCCTGACAGCAGGATTGTCTGGCTATGTAGACTCCCTCCTCAGGCCCTTTGTTACCAGCACTCCCAGCTATCTTCGAGACACCACTGACTTCCTGAGGAAACTACAGTCCATTGGTGATCTTCCTAAAAACACCATCCTGGCCACTATGGATGTAGAAGCCCTCTACACCAACATTCCATACAAAGATGGACTACAAGCCGTCAGGAACAGTATCCCCGATACTGTCACGGCTAACCTGGTGGCTGAACTTTGTGACTTTGTCCTGACCCATAACTATTTCACATTTGGTGACAATGTATACCTTCAAATCAGTGGCACTGCGATGGGTACCCACATGGCCCCACAGTATGCCAACATTTTTATGGCTGACTTAGAACAACGCTTCCTCAGCTCTCGTCCCCTAATGCCCCTACTCTACTTGCGCTACATTGATGACATCTTCATCATCTGGACCCATGGAAAAGAAGCTCTTGAGGAATTCCACCATGATTTCAACAATTTCCATCCCACCATCAACCTCAGCCTGGACCAGTCCACACAAGAGATCCACTTCCTGGACACTACGGTGCTAATAAGCGATGGTCACATAAACACCATCCTATATCGGAAACCTACTGACCGCTATTCGTACCTACATGCCTCTAGTTTTCATCCAGATCATACCACTCGATCCATTGTCTACAGCCAAGCGCTACGATATAACCGCATTTGCTCCAACCCCTTAGACAGAGACAAACACCTACAAGATCTCTATCATGCATTCCTACAACTACAATACCCACCTGCTGAAGTGAAGAAACAGATTGACAGAGCCAGAAGAGTACCCAGAAGTCACCTACTACAGGACAGGCCCAACAAAGAAAACAACAGAACGCCACTAGCCATCCCCTTCAGCCCCCAACTAAAACCTCTCCAACGCATCATCAAGGATCTACAACCTATCCTGAAGGACGACCCATCACTCTCACAGATCTTGGGAGACAGACCAGTCCTTGCTTACAGACAGCCCCCCAATCTGAAGCAAATACTCACCAGCAACCACACACCACACAACAGAACCACTAACCCAGGAACCTATCCTTGCAACAAAGCCTGTTGCCAACTCTGTTCACATATCTATTCAGGGGATACCATCATAGGGCCTAATCACATCAGCCACACAATCAGAGGCTCGTTCACCTGCGCATCTACCAATGTGATATGTGCCAGCAATGCCCCTCTGCCATGTACATTGGCCAAACTGGACAGTCTCTACGCAAAAGAATGAATGGACACAAATCAGACATCAAGAATTATAACATTCAAAAACCAGTTGGAGAACACTTCAATCTCTCTGGTCACTCGATCACAGACCTAAGAGTGGCTATACTTCAACAAAAAAGCTTCAAAAACAGACTCCAACGAGAGACTGCTGAATTGGAATTAATTTGCAAACTGGATACAATTAACTTAGGCTTGAATAGAGACTGGGAATGGATGAGTCATTACACAAAGTAAAACTATTTCCCCATGGTATTTCTCCCTCCCACCCCACCCCCCACTGTTCCTCTGATATTCTTGTTAACTGCTGGAATTAGCCTACCTTGCTTGTCACCATGAAAGGTTTTCCTCCTTTCCCCCCCCTGCTGCTGGTGATGGCTTATCTTAAGTGATCACTCTCCTTACAGTGTGTATGATAAACCCATTGTTTCATGTTCTCTGTGTGTGTGTATATAAATCTCTCCTCTGTTTTTTCCACCAAATTTATCCGATGAAGTGAGCTGTAGCTCACGAAAGCTTATGCTCTAATAAATTTGTTAGTCTCTAAGGTGCCACAAGTACTCCTTTTCTTTTTGCGAATACAGACTAACACGGCTGCTACTCTGAAACCAGAGATTATAGTGTATCTGTTAATTGAGTGTTTAGAGTATAACCAGACACAGATATTAAGAGTTTAGAAGTTGCCAAAAAAATTGCAATCCACTTTGGCCGAATATTAATTGGAATGATGGGTTCTAAGCAAATAAGATACCCATCTTCTGTACTGAGGTTGTTGATGCTCCTTTTAGCAGGAATGCAGTGGTGTATTGACAGTTGCAATGAGAACTGAGATGAACAGTTGAAAATACAGGACTAAATTCTGGCTTTGTTTGAATGCAATTTCAGCTCAAATTTGTGCAGAATTCATTGAATTCTGGCTCTCTGACGGAATGAAGAGAATGTTGGGAATCCCTTTTATCAGCCTTGTGCACTCCCCAAGGGAGCAAATAGTATGACAGTGCTATGAGGGATGGAATAGTACAACAGAGCTGTTACTCTGCTCAGGAGGAGTGTTCATGGGAACGCTGGAGTTGTGGACATAGCTCCTTCCCTATATGCATCTTCCAACAACCAGAACCTGGCCTTGAGAGCGCACGCACTGTACCCTTTTAAGGGTGTAATAGTTGGTGCTTCTGAATGAGTTTCTCCAGTGCCTTAGAGGCATTCTACCCATTTCTGTTCTAAGGTAAGATGCCTTCAACACATCTCTGGAAAGCACACCAGCGAGCCTCATACTTTGAGCTAGAGTATCTAGCCTGTAATGTTCTAATGGCATTCAGTGCCCTCTACTATTGAGATTATTAGAGAACAACATTGTTATTTTAAAGCCTTTTACAAAGGAATACTATTTTTAGCCTTGCACATACTTCTTTTATTCATTCGTTTGGAAGCTATCTTCTCCAGGTCAGAGTCTTCAATATTTATTTGTAAAGTAATATTATACTGTCCTCTGTGTTAGTTGTTTCATTGATCTGTGGTATGGATACAGCATATTAGCAGTACTAAGGGGAGGAAAAGCTTAATAGGCAATATCTTGCTTTAGAAACATTACAAGAAATAAGGCTGTATTTTTTTAACTTGAAAAAGTGTTTTTCTCTTTTTGAAGAAATGGAATAAGATTTTGATCCAAATGTGATTATAAAGAAAAAAATCACAAATTCGTAGTTCTCCTTGGGGATGTGGCTCACCAGGATTAAATCCCACAGCAACGTTCTTGCCAGTTGCCTCTCATAAAGTAACCTGTATTTCTGCAGTCTCATCTTTTCTCTCTTCCCCTAATTTTTCCCTGTTTCAAAGGATCAGGCCCTCCCTCTCAGTCTTTCTTTCATTTTCTCTCTGATTCTAAGGTTTTTATCTCTTACAGGCTTTCCAAAATTCAGCAAATAAAAGTAAGTACCTTATGGGCTGAAAGTTTCTTGTCAATCATTCGTTTGCCCTAACTTATCTTGAGTGATGAAGGTCCACAGTACTTCAAGTGTTATCTTATTATGAATTGAGCTGGAGAAAATTTTTCAGACAAATAGTTTATTTGTTGAAAAATGCAGTTTTAGGGTTGAATTCAGGCAGTATTTGCCAAATAGTTTTAACAAAAAAAAAATGGAGTAGACTGTCAAAATTGCAGTAAGAGGAGGGTGTTGTTGCAGTGGTGGTTAACTAGAGGTGGGAAGACAATTTTTCAATTTGCTGAAAATTCCAAAATACTTCATTTTGGGTTCTGTCGAAAAATAATTTTATTCTGATTTTTCAAAACTGCCAAGAAACTGAAAAATCAGTTATCGGGCTAGCCCCACTTATGAACCATGGCTGCATGGCACTCAGCATGGGACTTGACTTTAGGCACTCAGGGTGAGCTTGTGGAACTGTGGAGGTATGTAACACACTTACCTATTGTGAGCATGTGACTGTATCTCCTTCTAGTGGCTATTTAAGTCTTACAGCTAATGGAGATGGCTCTGGTTCAAGTACTGGATTTTTGATGCTAATGGTCTCAAGTTTAATTGCTGCTGACTACAGTGGTGGTTGCGTATGTGGTTATCACAGTTCATTAAATTGCCTTCTCTCTGTGAAAAGTTTAGAGATGAAGCTAGACACCTATGCCTACAAACCACCATATGCACACTTTTTTAGGTCTCACAAGGAGCAGCTACAGATTCAGAGTATAAAAGCAGATCATACTCAAAACAAAGTGGAAAGCAACAAAATGTCTTTTTCATGTTTAAAAAGATATTTATTTTGTAACCAAAACAGTGGAGGTTTCAGAGAAGTACAGAATAGTAATAAAAACAAATGTAACCTGCATAGCTGGATCACTTTAGCTTTAAGATTTCTGCCTGCTCGGTATGTATTTTGTCCTTCCTAGACTTGTCTTTTTCTCTTTAGACACCTCCTATAGCTTTCTCTTTCCTGCCCCAGGGTATCACTAACAGCCCATCAGAGCTCCCCCAGCCCTGCGAGAGGAAAAATATATGGGGGGCATGGGATCTACAGTAGCCTTTCCTCACTTGTTCTCATTCTTGTGGTGCTGCCTCAAATTGCTACCAATTGCTCACTACTTTCTTCCACCCCCATTTTTACAAACTATCACCACTCAACTGCACAGTCTCCTGATGCTGCCACACTGCATTCTAAACATTCTGTGGAGTAGGTGATTTAAGTGTTACTCAGTTCCCCCACCAACCACTGTAAAAGGAAAGTATATAATGGAAGAAAGATCTCAAAAGTATCACTTTGCAGGGAAAATGAGCCCACAGAGTTTAAGTGGGTTTGAAATGTCATTAACTGTGCAAAATCCTAACGTGTACAGTACTGAGAAATCAACGTACTGTTTATACTCAATCATAAGCCGGTTTGTTTATAAGCTGACCCCTCCAAGATGGACAAGTAAAAATGGAAATTTTTTATGACCCATTCATAAGCCGACCCTATAATTCAGGGTTGGCAACCTTTGGCCCCCGAGCCATCAGGATAAGCTGCTGGCGGGCAGAGACGGTTTGTTTACCTCGAGCGTCCGCAGGCATGGAGATAAACCTAAGTAAACAAACTGTCCCGGCCCGCCAGCTGCTTACCCTGACGGGCTGGGACAGCAACTGGTGGGAGAATCTGAGGGTCAGGGGAGTAACCCCTGTGACCACCCTCCATATGACCCTATCCCTAGCCCGGGACCCCCACACTCTCCCCATTCCATCCCTTCCCACCTTAGCTGGGGCAGTCCAGGGGAGGATCTCTCTGGCCTGGCCAGAGTTGATCTGGCAGGCTGGCCGGCGCGGCTGCAGCCTGCTCCAGCGGACCAGACTGGGCGGCGCGGCTGCAGCATGCTCTAGCAGGCCAGGTGGCTCTGGCAGGCAGGGCCAAGTGGCGTGGCCGCAGCCTACCAGCCCCAGAGCTGCAGCTGCTTCGGAGGCTACAGGGAGAGCAGCGTGGCCAGAAACAGAGAGACTCTGGCCCCACTTCTTCCTTTCTGGCTCTGTTGGCTGTGCTGCCTCTCCTTGCCCCCTCTGTTGGAGGGAAGGGCTGTGTCCCACCTCTCCCGCTCTATACCCGTTCATAAGCTCACCCTCTTCTCTCATGCTTCCCTTTTTTACTAAAAAAAATTTGGCTTATGAACAAGTATATACGGTAAGTGAATATCTAAGGAAAACGTATGAGTAGAAAATATTAAGTAGGAGTTTAAGAAACTGTTTTGTTTACATATGATGATATTCTAGAAATTAGAGATTGAAAAGGTACATTGGCGCACTCAGTCCATCTGTAATTGCCCCCAACTGATTGGGCTCCCATTACTTAACTGGGAACACTGTTCATCGGTCTGTCATGTCTAACTATTGAGAGCATTCTTTTTTCTAATGTTTAGCCTGACTTTCCTTTGCCTAATTTTATCCCAGGACTCCATTTAACCTCTTATACGTGTAATTTATCACTTTGCTTCCTGGATGACCTGAAATTGCGGTGTTTATGCTTTGTGGACTTTTCTTTCCTCCAAGATTAATTTTAAAAAGATTGTGTTACTTTGGTTTTATTCATTTGTGTAGTCCACTTGATTTTTACAGAAATATACTATAATTATACTATAATTTTTGCATCAAAGTGTCTTTGCCACATTTGGAGTCTGCCGTCTTGTGTCAAGTTAAACTCATAGCTTTACTGCAGAAAAGGAGTTGTGGTATCTAGCCCCTGTGTTTTGATCTTGTGTCACTAAAGTCCAGTGATAAATTTTCTGTTGACTTTAATGGGAGTAGAAGCAGGCCTTAATTACCACGTGATTAGTGACTTAGAGATAGGTATATTGATTCTAAATCTAGTGGACATTTTAGGCTGCTTTACTTTTCCTGTCAGTAGCAAACACTGGTACAATCACTGAATTAATAACTTGCTTTTTGACACCAGAACAAATACAGCAGTTGTACGATTTAAGTATCTCTTCTAGGAACCGTAAAATATTGTGCTGCTATAGAATTATAGGGACAAACAACTGTACTTGTCCAACTTCACCCTCTTAACTTTGTAATAAATAGATTGTGAAGTCGTTGTAGTAGTAAAGTGACATTGAAATTTCACTCAGAATTTTGCTGATCTTTGATCTCAGTAGCCACTGATACTATTTTTTTTTTTTAATTTGGAGGGATAAACTAACTAATGGCAGTCATAAGCCCGGATTCTGATCTTGTTAAAAATGGTGTGACTGAGATCAGAATCTGGCCCAAAGCCAGCTCTTTTTCATTCTGTTTTCTAGCTCAATATACCTTAAGTGAGAGTTCTGTCGGGGTCCAGCAAGTGAATTTTGGGGGTTGGTGCACAGCATTGTATTTGATCATCAGCAATTTATAATTACAGAAATAGAAACACAAGCACAAGTTATGAATTAAAAAACGGAACATGTTAATTATGTTGTTTTAAATATGGGTTAGTATCTGTAATACATTTTGTCATATTTGATTTAACACATTTAAAAATTAGACCCTTTCATTTAATATTGCTTTTAACTGCTTCTGTGAAAAACGGCTTTCTGATTCTTTTCAAATCTTTATATGGCATTCAGCTAAGGTTCAGAATATAAAATGTATACAGTATCACATTACATTATATAACAAATATCCTTTTACCATGGAAAATTCTATTTTAACTACATGTAGTATTTACATAACCTCTATTCATAGGACACAGCAGAATGAAATAGTTCTTTTTGTTTTAGGCTACTTTTTTTTTCTTCTTCACAAAGACTCCTCCAAATATCCTCTAGGTCCATGAGTCACTGATTTCTTGGC
Organism: Dermochelys coriacea; assembly: GCF_009764565.3. Classification (NCBI taxonomy): domain Eukaryota; kingdom Metazoa; phylum Chordata; order Testudines; family Dermochelyidae; genus Dermochelys; species Dermochelys coriacea. The sequence continues at coordinate 20,827,111 of NC_050077.1, forward strand.
TTCTGCAGTAGTGGTTAAAAGTTGCTTTAAAGGTACTAGATCAAAAACTGATCTGTGTGTCACTCTTTATGATAATCCATTTTAAGGTGTTTCATCATGTCTACTTCATGCCCAAGTTGGGTAGCCTGCTACTCTTGAAAAGTATATACCTTCTTCAAATCCTCTACAAATAATGTATTGCAACTGTAGTTTTCCAGTGAAGTTGTTTCAACATGCTACACTCATATAAATTTGCTAGATGGGAGATGCATATGATTTTTTTTTTTTAAATTGACCATGTGTTCCTGTTACTCTGCATAACATTTTTTGCTGGCCTGTATTGTGAGAGTATATCTGAAATGTATTGCACATTTTGTCATGGAGTTTTTCTAATGATGGATAGTCTTACATAATGAATAATCTATACAAGTGAAATAGATTAATACATTTTACTCCCTATGATAGTCATGTCAATCAACCAATTTTTAACTTGTTGAATTGTGTGTGAAAGAAGTGGACTTTTAACTTTCTTCTGACCATCTAATAGTGAAAGGGTCAGCATTTTTTATAATCTGTCTTCAAGAGCACTTCAGTAATATTTTGGTATCAAAACAGTCTTCAAGAATGTGTGAAGAAGGTCAGCAACTGAAAATATCATATTTTGTTTAGCCATAGGCTAACTAAAGCTTGTCTCTTTAACAGCTTTTTCTTCCATTCACTCTGTCCTACTGTTCTGTGATACACTTTGGAGCTAAGTGCGGCTAGTTTCTATTCCTTATGCTGTGCTTCAGATCATTGACATGCTGTGGCAATGGGGTTGTGCTCAATACGCTCAGCATTTTGTGAGCAAGAAGTATGTGTCAAGATTTAGAAGGAGACAAAAATGATCTCCTGGTATCAATCACAATGTTTTTCAAGAGAATGGAACATCAAAACAGTAGAGCAAACTACCTAGGAAGTTCCTCTCTTGCCTGTCTTGGCACATAAAAGGGCAGTTTGAGGCCTCTAGAAAATTATAGATTTGGTACCAAGAATGCTTAAATGAAAAATCAAATTGGATAACATACTTTTTATGATGGGAGTTGCATATATAACAAACAATGTGGTCTGTTGTGGAGTTGTAGCAGCCACATTAATTTGATTATAGTCTCTTTATTATTCCCTATTGAAGAAAATTTGGTGTGTACAAAATATAGAAAGAAGACTGGAAAAAAATTATACTTTTTCTGTAAAAAGATATATTTACACCTCTATTGGATATAATCCAGTCTATATTAGGCTGATTTAAAAACTACCTCAGAGATGTTATGTTGTAAATCTTCAGTTCAAGATTGTGTATCATCTGCAGTAACCTAGGATAACAACACTGAAGTGTTCTACATTTGTCCTATTAACTCTCTGCCAAAATATGTACTGCTGATTACAGGAAATTGATTCAGTGCTGTAGTTGTGGAGTGAGTGTTTACCAGATTCTACCACATTGTAATGAAATAACATGGATTGGGAGTAAACAATTAGGATAAGCGAATGAGTTCAATTCTGAGAGTCATCTTGATCATAAAAAAAATTATATTATCCCATCATGGAACGTGGAAATGCATTAATATCTCTTGATGTTGGCGACAAGGGAAATCAATGTATCAATGAAATCCCTGCACCGCGAAGATGGAAAAATGACAATTTTCAAATGTAAAACTGTTTAATGTTAGTATTGATGCAGATCATCAGCTACTTCTGACAGAGCTGAAACTTCACTTCAGGTCTCAGGTAATCTGGATAATATCAGAGAGGTACAAAAGGTATGAAATTGGATGTATTGTTGAATTCTGAGCAAGAAAAGATGTCAAATGAACTCTGGAGGATATGGATGTGAGTAAAAGCTATGATAAAAATGAAAAGAAATTAAAACTGTAGATCTTGGGTGAAGTTAATTTTCAAAAGTTCTAACAACTTCTTATTCCCCCTAAAGTAAATAGGAGGAACAGGTCCATGGCATGTCTAAAAATGAGACCCTATGTATTATAATAATAGCGAAAGCTCAAACTGAGAAGATGCACGAGGAGAACAACCTAAGGTTATTAATCTATGAGTGAGCATATATGGACAAAAATGAGTATGTTTGTGAGAATTATTTAACTGGTAGCAGCAACTAGGGGACTCTACTAAGAGGAGAAAAAAATAGAAAGGCTTTTCAAGGCAAAATAGATAATTATCAAGTTGAGCAGCAGACCAGAATAAAAAGTATAAAGAAAAAAGAAGGAAATTTGTGGGAATGCTTATACAGAAATGGCAACTTCTGTGAATTGAGAGAGAAAATTCAGTGGAAGAATAAGTAAATCCTGACTTTCCAAACAGCATAGATGACTTTAAATTTGTTTGAATTGTAGGGAGTTTGTTTAATTAGGAGTCAATTAGGAGTCAAAATATTGTAACTGATAGCAATTAAGATAGAAACAGAGCTGCCTCCTTGCTACTCACTGTGATGCTATAAAATGCATAAAAATTCCTGGACTAAGAAAGGTTGTTTATTTTTTGGCAAAAATATGAGATTTTTTTATCAAAGCTACTTCGAAGGCATAGTTGAAGAATATACACGACCATAAACTGAAGAGGTATAGCAGTCACTGTGCCCATTCATGTACAACATGCATTTTTCAAAATGTTCTACAGCTTCATAGTATGTAAGCACTAACTTAAAAGTTGAGTGATTTTCCTTCTAACTAGCATATTCATCTTTATTAACAAACTCTCCCTATCTCTCCCATGCCTCATCCACAAATGACCCCTCAAAGAGATATTCATGTTCGTGCTAATTGTTGTTGTCAACTCCCACGTGACTTCTTCATTGGTAACTGGAAGAAGGGAGATTTTTTATTTTCTCATAGGAGGTTTCAGACTGGATTTTTGTCAGCATCCTCCATCTTTGTTTCAGACATGATCTTATGGTTTTAGCTTAGAATTTGCAAACCCATAAATGACAATTTTAAGATTGATGCCCTTGAGACTTTATTCATTGGTGTTTTATTGTTGTTTTCTGAGAGGACATTTTAAAACTATGATGTTTTTAAAAGAAATTATAACAAAAAATAAAACCTTCCTTGGTCACAGGCATGCAGATTTGATGTTGTATTGAGAAACAGGAAAACAGCTGTATAATTCCAGCAGTGTTCTGACATCTGGAAGGTCTCCATCAACATAGCAAAATCTTTACATTTCCCTTCATCCTCCTTACTGTCTGTAATTGTAGATTTACCCAGTACTGCTTTCCCCCATGTCCACTGTTCGCTACAATTTTTGTAATAAGGTCACAGCAGCCTGTTTTCTCTTGCACGCCTTTCAACGAGAATAAATGAAGGCAAATAGATAATTGCTTTAAGTGTTTGTAAGCGTTAAGTGTTTTAAGTGTTTATAAGCAGAAAGCAGTTAGTACCAATTAATTGTACAAATGGGTATAAATTGTTTGATAGACAAGTTGGCAGTTTGGGAGTTCAGAATCTGGGGTTCAGATAATCAGGATCCTGTTATATTAATTACACAAACACATTGATTGATCTTTGTGTGTTGTAATGCTCTGCTCCACTTACTAGAAGCTAGATTTCCTATCTTTTTGGCAGATTTGAATGTCATTTTCATTGGCATGCTGTAAAATATCATAGCCTATCTAGGCTACTGTAGTCTGCAGAGATTGAAAATTATGCAAAAAAACACTGAATGGATACAGAATTCTCGAGGTAGTCATCTGAACATTAGTTAATTTTAAGCACCGGTCAACTGTGGTTGAGAGATTGCCTGTTCAAAAGAGGACAGTACCTGATGGTCTTCATTTAATATATATTGTGACAGGGTCAGGCCAGATGGCTACAAGAGAGTGGTCGAAGGTAGATACATTAGTTCCAGGTTAAGCAGGTCTCTTTTCCCTGGGTAAGATAACAGGGACTATTCCAGAACACTCAGGAACTTTCTAGAACTAATTAAGGCAGGCTAATTAGGATACCTGTAGCCAATTGGGAAGCTGCTAGAATTAATTAAGGCTAATCAGGAGACCTGATTTAAAAAGGCTGTCACTCCAGTTAGTGAGGTGTGCACGTAAGGAGCTGGGAGTGGGAGGACTTGCTGCTGGAGGACTGAGGAGTACAAGTCTTAACAGACATCAGGAGGAAGGTCCTGTGGTGAGGACAAAGAAGGTGTTGGGAAGAGGCCATGGGGAAATAGCCCAGGGAGTTGTAGCTGTCATGTAGCTGTTCCAGAAGGCACTCTAGACAGCTGCAGTCCACAGGGCCCGGGGTAGAGGGTGGGCCCAGTTCCCCCCAAACCCAGACCCAACACAGGAGGTTCCACCAGAGGGGAAGGTCTCTGAGCTGTTCCCCAACCCACATGGTGGATCAGCAGAAACTGCGGGGATTGTTCTTACTTTTTTTCCCCCATGCTGGCCAGTGATGAGGTTATCTGAGTGAACGGCAGATTTGAGCCATGGAAGCAGCCAAACTGAGGGCTACTGTGAATCTCTGAGGCGAACAAAATCCACCAATAAGCACAGGACCCACCAAGGTAGAGGAGGAATTTTGTCACAATATTCACTCCCCTTACTTTGAACGGCTTGTTTTGAAAATTAGGTTATGTTAGAGCATGGTCCCAGTATTTGCCACAATGTTAAATGTAACTTGTCCCAGTCTATACTGACACCATAGATGTGTTCAGAGTCATGGTAGCAAGCGCAATGTTAAAGTTCATATTCTAACATGGCCTAATTTCTAGGGAAGACAGTACTCTAAGTCAACAAAAAATTAACTTCCTGGATTCACCTTTAAGTTCTTGGCAACTCTGAGATATTCCCAGTTTATATTCGGGACCAGTCAGACGTTTTCTGTATAATTTTTAAATAGCTATGAAAATATAGGGCTGAAGTCTCTGAACTGCTAACACTGCTTTGCACTACATAAGCAGCACAAAGTACCTTAAAGCAGGAAACAGTCAGCGAAGATTCCTGCTGCATTCTGTTTCCAGAAAGCTGGTGGAGTTGGCCCTGCTGCCTCTTGTGCCAGCCATTTCCTTCCTCTCAGCATATTGGGTCATTCTATCCCTGTGTTGGAGAGGAGAGAGTGTGTGACGGAGCAGAACTCTGCTATGGCTGATTCTCCACAGGTATGTTAGAACTGCTCCTGTACTTTCTGGTCTTCCTCCCCCCACAAAAAAAATCAAAAAACACTGAACTCTTGACAAAAAATAAGGAAACCAGGGTACTGAAATTCACCAGGGGGCCTCCACAACTGCATGTTGCATTGGAAATGAGCTAATGAGGATGAAAAGAATTGCAAAGAACCTCAAACTGTGCAGAAGAACTTGAGGAAATATGGTGGGGTCTACAGGCCCCATGCTGAATCAGAGCAAGGAGTAGAGCATTACTTGAGTAGAGAGGCCCTACCCTTCAGTAGGTACAAGGCATGTGCCCAGTGGAGGAATAGTTTAAAAGGACAGTGGTTGTCCGGGAGAAGGGGGAATGAGTTCCATGTGGCACCAGGAAACAAGGCTGAAAACTATGTTGAAGGCTGCTCTACCAGCAGGGGCTTGGATCCCTACCCACCTTTCTTTAGGAGTTGAAAGGAGGGGAATTTGGGATGTGCAGGCCCGTGGCAGCCAGAGAAAGAGGCAACTTTCCCCAGCTCCAGGGCTGCGGCTGCTGGGCAGAGACCCGCTCCTTCCCAGCCCCAGCTCGGGGGTTGCTGTGGGGGGGGGGGGGAGAGGGCACATCCATCGCATTAGAAAAGTAAGACTACTGATATTAATATATGAGTTGTGTGCTTTTATTTGTAGAACACAAAAAGTTAATTACGGGGTTTTTTTATACAGTGCTTTTATCCAAAGCGCTTTACAATAGTTAGCTAATGGTACAAACAACATTTGGAAAGATCATTAAGTGGTCCTCTGAGACCCTCAGCATTTTTCAAGTGGTCTGTGAAAAAAAAAGTTTGAGAACCACTGCTCTAAAGCAGTGGTCTCCAAAGTGGGGTGTGCCAGAGGATACCAGAGGGTGCGCGGCAGGAGGAGCACCATTGGACAGCACTCCGCCATTTTTTTCCTTCAGCGGCAGCTCTGCATGCTTGCAGCAGGTCTTCCCCTCTGGTGACACACCCGCAGCAGGTCTTCCCTCCTTCTTTCTTCGGCCACATGTCTTCTCGTCTTCTTTCTTCGGTGCCACGCCTGTGGTAAGTCTTCCCCTCTCCTTTCTTTGGCGGCACCGTGGGGGTGCGCGATCCAAAAACTTTGGAGACCACTGCTCTGAAGGATGATGCTCAAAGGCCCTGTCCATCTCATTGAGTTTATCAGCTGTAGAGAGGAGCCTTCTATTCCCACTGATATTTCACCTTTGGTCTCATCAACCTGAGAAGTAGTGGTGGAGTCTCTAGCCCACAGCAAACCATGACATAGAACTCTATTTAAACTGTGGCCTGCCTCATCTGCCCACTGTACTCCTGGGAGGGTTTCTTATGTACTGGTATAAAGGATTGAGAGCCTACGGTGGCTTTGTCTAACATAGCACCCACCAAAAAGAAGTGAATTTGCCTCTCTTGCCTATTCCATCACCCCTTGAAATTTTTTGAGATAGTGTATGGTGGTTTTTTGCTGCTTCCACAACTTGCCATTACAGTGCTGGTTGAGGACCAGTGAGCAGTTCAGAGTGCCCACAACCCAGAGCTCTAACAGTAGACCCAAATATTCAACTGAGTACCTAATATGTGGATCATCTCACTCTTATTCAGAGAGATTCCTACTTGTCCAGAGAGAACATTAAATCATGTTGCTTTGAGAAGAAGCCAGTCACTTAGGCAGCAAAGTTTCTTGTCTGACTTTTCAGAAATCCTAAATAGAAGCAACACAAAGGAGATTTGAAGGGTGGCCTGCATTGCAACATGTAAGGTGCCCATAATCACAAATACGTTTTCAGTCATAAATACAAATAACTCCCAAGAAATCTGGAAAATCATAGATTTCATGGCCTTAGAAAATTGGAGATTAATCCTGAGAGTATTAAGTTCCATTCTCATTATCCTGCAGTCTTTTAGGTTACTACTAAAAGCCGCACCGCAATTCTTGAACCTCTTCAACCTTTCTGAACTTGTCTTTAGACATGCCATCCATTTCTGTCAGCAAAGAAGGTTGGTGAGCCAAGGTTTAAGCAAAGTTTTCTATTCCTTCACATCTTCAAAAATTCCTAACTTCTTCTGCAAAGGAATGTTGTACCTGTTATATCTGTCAAAATTAATAGCTGTTATTCCACCACACACCATCCACGGTGTCAGCTTGAAATGGTCATTAAGATATTTGGGTAGGGTCCAAACAGCAAAAAGATGATGTAAAAACAGGCTGCCTTTCATTTTAGGAGGAAGGGATTGCTTGAGGGGAAATGACGGCTCGTTATTTTCTCTAGTCAATCCACACATATGTGTATTGGGGAAAATAACATCAGTCCCCATCAAATGAACACCTAAACATCTACGCTCTTTAAAATCAGAGGTAATTCCTTTTTTCAAAATCTCACTAAAGCAATGGAGAAGAATTTGGTAACTTTAAAAATACAACCTCAGTGCAGCTATTTAGTTCGTGAGATGGATTAAGTTACCTCTTGGAGGATCGGGTGTAGATATAAATTTAGGGAAGCATATTGCTCTCACTTGACTTTTGGTCCTTCGAGTTTGCACAGTTATAAAAAATATGTAGCTGAATCTGACAGCATGGCAACTTGTTCAAAGAAAAATTATTTCTGCTCAGTGTATATTATTTCTGCTTTAAAGGTTAAACTCAGGAATTGTTGACTTCAAATATGCAGGTTCTTCTTTTGTCATTGTAAGGCCTAGTGATTTTCATAAGAAATAAAAATTACTGTTTCCTAATTGTACTTGACGTATCCTTTTTTTTTTTTTTTGCTCTAACAGTTTGTTGCTAATATAGATAATTTGGAGCCTCCAGATATTAATAAGAACAGGACTTGTAAATTACATTGAAGCTTTTGCATTGAATTGCACAGGTGGAAGGGATGACATTTCCATGTCCTTTGGGATAGTGCATGAAGCAAAAATAAGAAACTGAATCAGCTTTCAGCCTGAATGTCACTCTTTGTCTGAGCTGCAGGAAGGCTGCAGACATTTGCATTCAGTTCTGCCTTTTGGCCACCGATTGTTTCTGTGATGCTATTGAGCAGACAGCCAAGCGCTGCCTCTTGCTCTTCCCCCTGCTGAGTACAGCGAGGTACTAGCACTCAGTAGACAGAAGTGGCAAAAAGTAAGAGGCTCAGTAAGAGCCCCAAGCTCCCTTTCTCTTGTCCACACACACACACATCCCTCAGTCAGGTGCATCAGACTCTGCTCCTCCAGCACAACCCAGCTGCAACAAATACCCAGCTCTAGATATGTGAACATAACCCATCCCTGCCTCCCCAGAAGTCTTAGTACCCAACTACCTCCAGCAGCCACCCACTCAGATTCACCCACCCAGCTATACCCCAGTCACCCCTGAACCCTACCCATCTGAGCCAGACCTGCTAGGTTTTGTGTATCTTCATGTCCTTCCTCGATCACTTCCCAGAGCACTGAGGGACAGAGAATATTGAAGATTAAAATAGCTGAATGACAGATCATATATCTAGGAACAAATAATGTATATCACATTTACAGGATGAGTAACTGTGTCCTGGAAAGCCGTGACTTTGGAGAGGACAGGGGTGATGGTAGTTGACCAATTGAACATGAGCTCCCAGTGCAATGCTATGGTTGTAAAGGGCTAATGCGATCCTTGAATGTATAAATCAGAATAACAACTAGAATTAGGCAGTTAATATTACCTCTGTATGCAACATTGGCGAAACCATTATAGGAATGCTAGATCCAGTTGATTTTTGGAAAAGAGCTACAGGAATGATTCTGATTCTGGAAAACCTGCTTTACAGAAAGGCATTCAAGAAACTCAGTCTACTGACCTTATGAAAGAGAAGATTAAAGGATGACTTAATGGTGCTCTATAAGTCTCTAAATGGTGAGAAGATTTCTGATCGTAGAGAGCTCTTTAAACTGGCAGACAAAGGCTTAACAAGATCCAGTGGTTGGAAACTGAAATTAGACAAATTAGGTGAGTATTTTTAACAAAGAGAGTAATTAATCACTGGAACAATTTACTATGTGGTGCAGTACATATTCAGTCACTTGAAGGCTTCAGATTTAAAATCAGCAGTTGGATAGTTTTCTAAAAAGATATATTCTAGTTTGACAAAGAAATTGTAGGGTTGATGCTAGAATTACTGAGTGATATTCTCTGGCCTCTGTTATGTAGAAGATTAACTTAAGTTACCATAATGGTCCCTTCTGGTTGTAAATATATAGGGATCTTTAATTTCCCCATGATTTATTTTGGGCAAGGACAAGAATTTGTGGGCTTGGAGTTATTTATAAGCAGGGTTGGCAAGTTGTATGGGCCTGTGGTGCCCGGGCTCTAGCAAATTCAGGGCCTGGGGGGCCCGGCACCACCAATGTTCAGGCCCAGGTCTCTCCTCTGGCTCTGCCCCTGCGAGCCCCACCCACAAGCATCCTTGCCTGCCCTGGGCAGCGGGTGGCTGCCCCCTGCAGCTCCGCGCTGCACTCCTGCTCCGGCTGCTGCCATGGCTGACTACAAGGGAGCGGCGCCGGGGGCAGGCTGAGTCAGCCGCTGCCCTTGTGGAGGGAGGAAGTGCAGCCCCCAACCCGGCAGGCAACTCTGGGGGTGGGGCTTATCCTGGCTGGACCTCCTAAGCAGCAGCCTGGGGAGGCTTGGCTGAGTGTTGGGCTGGGGAGGGCCCCCCATGGGAGCTCGCTGCTATCAGTTGGGAGAAGGCTGGGGAAGTCGTCCTCTCTGGCTCCTCACCCCAGCCCTGGGACAGCCTGCTTGCTGCACCCCAAACTCCTCATCCCTGGCCCAGCCCCATGCCCTGCACCCCAACCCTCTGTCCCAGCCCAGAGCCCACACCCAGCACCCAACCCCCCTCCCTCACTCTCCTGCACCCCAACCCCCTGTCCCAGCCCAGAGCCCTCATCCAGCACCCAAACTCCCTTCCAGAGCCTACACCCCTCCTGCACCCAAACTTTCTCCCAGAGCCTGCAACCCAAGCCCCCTCCTGCACCCAAACTACCTCCCAGAGTCTTAGGCAGGTAGGGCATGGGGGGTCGGGACTTGGACCCGTTCTGGGCACCACCAAAAATTATACAAACCTGCCACCCCAGCTTATAAGGTTTGTGATAGCTTTCAACAGGCTTTGTTAGGAATGTGCATAAAATCACAGTGTACAAATGCTGTAGATTGTTTACAGAAGGTTCTGGAGCTGCCATTTGGACTAGTCACCATTAAAAGAGCTAGCCACATTTGAAGACCATACTACAGAGAGTTTAGGGAGCCCATGGAGCCCTCATATTTTAAACATAAATTAACTTTAATTTTAGGTCCTTGTGTCCAAGTTAGGGCTTTGGTTGATGTAATGCTGATCTGGCACAATTCCATGGGCATCTTAAGTGGACTTTGTTCTATAGTTAGACAGATAAGACTATACCTGATACCTGTTGTACATAATCTGTGCAGCTCATTGCAAAACTGTGTTATAAATCCCATATCCAGGAGATCCTCTGTCTGATTTTTTTGCCACAACAAAACCATTCCTTGCTTAATGTATTCATGGTTCACACACATGTAAAAAGCCATGTAAATATTTTTTTTAAGTTTTTTGCATTCACATTATACCTTTATAGTGATAGTTACTTGTGGCCTCTTTTCATAGTCATGTAACAAGATGATTGCAGTAAAATTATTTATCCCTGTTATACTTCTCAGCTAGAGTATATAATTAATTGTTGCAGACATACATTTTGAATCCAGGTTTTACTTTGCTACAAACTCTAGAGCAAATTTAATATTTGTCATGCTTTTCATTGCTGTAGTTACCAAACGAGTGACACTTAAGCTAATGAATCTAGTATTCCATAAATCTTCTTCTTTTACAAAGTAGTAACTGCTTCTGAGCTACATACATACAATATAAGGTTGAAGGCCAATGCACTTATCTGCCCAGGATACTGTTACTACCTTTTAAACAGGGAACCCCCCTCTAGAGATTACTATCAAGAAACATGCTTGTCATCCTCTCATAACTTCCTGTTCTCATCCCTGTGCCTGTCAACAGCCTTGCTGATTAAGATGGATTAGTTTCCATTCTCAATATTTTTCATTTCATTGTTTGTTTAAAACACGCTCCATCATTCCTCTCCTCTTACCCGTTCCCTTCAAAGGTGTATTTTTAATGTATTCTGACTCAAAGTGCTTTTAAAGCTGAATGGTGTGGTAAGGAGAGGGGCTGCAATATTCCACCACTCACATCAGCTCTGCTGTTGCTCAGGCTGAGGGAGTGGAGGAGGATTGTCAGGTAAACATAAGAATGGCCATATTAGATCAGACCAATGGTCCATCTAGCCCAGTATCCTGTCTTCTGACAGTGACCTGTGCCAGGTGCTGCAGAAGGAATGAACAGAACAGGGAAATTTCAAATGATCCCCTGTCATCCAGTCCCATCTTCTGGCAGTTGGAGGTTTAGGGACACCTAGAGCATGGGTGCATTCCTGATCATCTTGGCTATAGCCATTGATGGAGCTATCCCTCCATGAACTTATCTAATTTTTTTTTGAGCCCAGTTATACTTTTGGCTTTCACAACATCACATGGCAATGAATTCCACAATTTGACTGTGTGCTTTCTTTTTTTTTAAATGGCTGTGTATTAATTTTATGGGGTGCCCTCTAATTCTTGCCTTATGTGAAGGGATAAATAACACTTCCTATTCACTTTCTCCATATCATTAATGATTTTATAGACCTTTATTGTATCCCCCTTAGTCATTTCTTTTCTAAGAACATTTTAGTAGTATCATGGCACTAAGGGGAGTTAGAGGGAGAGAGAATCATAGAGATTTTTAGTGATATCAGAGAGACCAACCCAGAAGAGTTCAGGATGAATGGAGGAGAAAGTGTCCCAGAACAGTTTGAGAGAAAAATATCGCTCATGGCTTTCTGAGATGGAAGATGAGAGTGGCCTGAGGGTGCATTAAGTAACAGAGTGAGCATCTCAGAGCTGTCCTAGTGAGAGCTGAGTATGTGTCAGAGCAGCATGAGGATAGAACAGAGAAGCTTTAGAATAGCTAGAGGGGAAGTACAGAGAGCAATCAGAAAGACAGGCTATTATAAAAACAAAAAACAAAAACAAAAAAATCGAGACATGAGTGCAAATCCATTGTTCCTTGCTAGCTTTTGTAATTTTCCTCTTTCCCGTGTTTAAGAACATAAGACAAGTCCTTCTAAAGGTGGTGTTTACTTATGTGTGTTCAACTTTTTTCCTTTTACAATCTTTTTCTGAAACAAAAACACAATTTAAACTTAATAAGTAGGCTTAAATACAGGAATATTGATAATAAATGATGGAAAAACCAAAATTGAATTTTCAAAGAACTAATGAAAATAGATGGTAATCATAATCTAAAGTTGACAATGATTTCTTTACACATTCTTGTATGTAATATAGAAAAAATTCTTTTGCTTACTGTATTTTCATTATAATAGAGATTTTGTACTGACTGGAAGGCAAAATAGGTAACAAATATCCCAGTTCAGACTGGGGAGTAAGATACCTTAATGTTCTGAAAAAAGAAAAGGAGTACTTGTGGCACCTCGGAGACTAACAAATTTATTTATAAATAAATGTTAGTCTCTGAGGTGCCACAAGTACTCCTTTTCTTTTTGAGGATACAGACTAAAACGGCTGCTACTCTGAAACCTGACATTAATGTTCTGAGCGTCTGAAATGTTCTGAACAGGGAAGGCACATCTCTGCTGCTGTTTTGTCTATATTTTGTCTTGCAAGACATTCTTCCATTGCAATTCTGGTCTTGCTTTTCTAAAAACAATGTGTCTATTCATAGAAATAGGTGTACGTCTGTAAAATGAAACAAATAACAGCAAAAAAGTTATGTCACCCAACTGTTAGTCAGGAAGAAAATAAGGAGATGATAAAGAAAGTACAAAACTTCTTCATAATCAGTCTGCATGCACATAACAAACTAGTGAAGATAAATTTTGATCCTGTACTCTCTTGAATAGTTAGTAACACAAGCAGGTGGCAACCTATCTTCATGAGCCTATAGAAGATTGTAAGTCATTTACCTTTTTGTACTTTTTATTGTCTCTTCCTTTATGAAAAATCACAAAAAATCATCATACACATAACATTATCTTTTATAAAAATGCCATTAGGTAAGACAGTAATATTTATTATACACATTCTAAGGATCTATTCACTACATAAATGTGTTACCTAGGTTATCATCTAAGTGACACCTTAAGTTTCATATGGTGATTACAGGAGTATCTTTTTTTTTTTTTTTAATATGGATCCAGCCAAGGGAGAAAGACTTGTGTGGGAGAAACTCAAATGTTCCCTTCTTCTTGTAATCATACCATAGAAGATTATAGGCTTGGTTCTGCAGTCTTTATGAGGTCCCAATGACTGAAGTGGAACTTCTTCCTGAATGACTGCATGATTTGGCCATATGGCCTCAAGTACTCAGTGTTCAGAGTATTGGGGCGATACCCATGAAAAGTTTGGCATTTCTACTACCAGTTCACCTCTAATTGGTGGAATGATGATGGCGCTCTTGTGGCTTATGCACTCCCTGGCTGTATTTAATGCTATGTGCTGCTTATTTTTATGATTTCTATTATTTATTAAAAAGTTGATTATAAATTAAAATATATAATTCAAATTGCATATGCATTAAAATGCATTATGATGTGTGTGTGGTATCTATGCAAGTAAAATATTGTACTGTTAGAAGTTTGTTCCTTGTAATTACTAATATGTCTCTGCTAAATGTACATTAGAAAGAAACACACAAAGCTGCTCATATCCCAGCTGAAATGTTCCATTGTTCTGTTTGTTTTTCATTACTCTGAAACTATTACTGCAGGAATTCTTAAATTGGGTGATTTTCAAAGAGGAAACTTAGCAACCATAAATGCAGTCTTGCAGCTGTGTCAAAATATAATTTGCATCTGTGTTTATTTGTGACACTTTGGGGCTAACTTTAGAGAATTCACCTTGGATTTATATTCCTAACAGAATCCCATTGTCAGACAAGTCCGAAAATGCATTTGCTTTCTTCTTATTATGTACTTCTGCTATGGGTATATACCTTTGTTTCTTGTATTTATTCTTGGTGTTCAAATCACTTTGATAAAAACTTCCTAAATAGATTGTGAAATATACATGGTTCATCGTTTTGAAAAGCATACTGTAAAGGAAGGAGAACAGAGGGGTATATTCCAATTTAATGAAGATAATCTGGTTTTGCAGCTTCCATCCAAATGGTTAATTAAAGTACCCTCTGACTTCACCACAGCAAGTTATGAGAACTTGTCAGAGCCAATAGACTGAGAAACAGAGAGTAATTTTCTCTACATCAACACCTTAAACTATTTCTTTTATAACAAGGTTTTATTATGCTGTCATGTACAAAAAAGCTAACATTAAACCTTCATTGACTTCTCAGATGGCATAAGAAAGGGCTTATTGGTTGCAGTTGAACCTACATTACTTATACAAGAAATATCCCGTATTTTAAAATTTAAAAAACTAGTATAAACACGTACTGAAAGAAGACATGATATATAATGAGCAGTGAGGAATAACAACTAAAGCAAAGAAAAAGGTTTCTTATTCTTAAACAGTTTGGCAGTAGATCCCTTTTTAGATTAAATGTCTGGGAGATGCAACAGAAAGCGTACTCGTGGCTGTGTATACATTATAGACTACTGAAGGGTATATACTTCATTACATTAAAATGAAGTCCTGATGTGTATAACAAGTATTACTGCTTCTCAAAGTATTCCTTTGCTTAATTGTTTGAGATTATTGAACCAAAATAACAGAGAATTTAAAATCATCATCAGCTTCGAGTCCATAAAACTGATATCTGCTTTCCGTTTTTGAGGAAGTGGTGGTATTTGATGACATAGGAGATCTTAATGGTGGTGAATTCACCTTGCTGAGTGAAATGCCAAGTTTGTAGATGAACTCATTTTTTCACTTTCATATTAATGTAACTTTATTGCTTGAAAACAATGCTCTATTTTATATTGTCCCTTTGTATTGCTCAATCAAGTTTATATTTTACATACAAATTGCTATGCAACCCATAAAGTTCAGAAGGTTGGTATTGGTTTTATTTTGTTTATTTTTCTCTCTGCATGTTTAGACTTTTAAAACAGATTTGGTCTCCTACTAACTCACCAGGAGTTGGCTGGAGTTGCTATTCTGTCAAAGAGTGAGTTCAAACTGTAGAATACCAATGTGAGGAAAAATGGAAATCTATGCTGCTGTTACGACTGACATCAGAAAACAGTAACAATCCTGAGCCATTTTAGTTGTGGTAATATTTAAAATAAACCATGAAGAAATGCCTTCTTGCAGCCACAGTTTCAGTATTTAATATTCCAACTGCAGATACTGCATCTTTCATAAAATAGATTAGCAAGGACTAATTTCAGCACTACTTTGCTAGCCTGAGTCTTTCTTTAGTGCATTTCTGCCCAGGCTAGTGAAGATTGCTTGCTCTAGCTTTGCCAATTTCAGCTGGTTCAGTCAGATGCTTTCTTAGCATAAACCAACTTTCTGGAGCTCCATAACTGGCCCCCAAAGCAACAGTTTTAGAAATTAAATATATTGCTGGACAAAAACACTCAATAAGTCTGAATAAAAGAAAAGAAACAAAATCCTTAGAACCAAAGTTTATGAATAGTGGATTTTTTTTAGTCACTTATCAAGGTAGAGTGGCAAGAGCACAAGAAATAATTAGTGCCAAATCTTGTTCTCCGGTACATACTTGGGCATCTCATTTGAATGAATGCATGCTTCTCCCTTTTTCTAAATGAGTTGACCTTTATTGTCCTTCTGTCTGATTATTATATTAGTTAATGTATGCTCACTTCATCTTGAGCAGAAGGCCACAAAACCATAGTAGGCTCTGTACTACACAAAGAGCATGATTCCATGTTCTGTCTTTATTCTAATAATTGCAAAATATTGGGTTAAAATAATAATTGGAATTTATAATCTGGAGGATTGTCCCAAGTAGATGGTAACTTTAAGACTGGATCAGTTTTTGTATAATGTGTGTGTCACTTCAAACAAAGAATTAATTGTTACAGCATTTATGTCATGGCATATTGCAGGGTGATCATTGTGAAAAAGACAAAAGTCTTGGACATATAGTAAAAATGTCAGTGTGTCTCAGACATAGTTTTATACCTAAATTTTTTTACGTTATGTAACTTGTATTTCCCTCGTTTACTGTAAATAACTAAGAACAGTGCTTTAGTTTAGATAAGCATGTTGGGTATGAACTCAGTTTAAACTTAACCCTCCCCCCCTAAAAATTTTTTTTTAAAAAGAAAAGGGGGAAGGGAGAGCCTCCTCTTCTTTGGAAGACTTAAAATCATTTAGTGTTCACTGGTTATCTTTGTATCATTGCTGTATTGTTATTGAGCTTCTGCTTTCTGTTAGCCTAGCTGTGGGTGAAAGGAAGGCTTGCAGCTCTTAAAGTTCTTAGCAAAATAGGCTCTGGTCTTTACCATCATATCTACCTATAAAAATGCCAAAAGTCATTTTAAAAAAACATGAAAATTACAGAATCCATGTGTGCGCCTAGGCACCCCTGTGTTCACTCCTACAGTGCTGCAGTGATATCTGAACAAAATATGCCTTGTAAGGTATAATTTGAAAACTATCAAATTAATATCAATAATATCATTGTGAAATGTATGTGACAATCAAGTGTATGGAATTATGGATACTCACTTATATTATATTATATACTTACATTATGCTTTAAAGACTGCGTGGACGGGACACACCAAAAAGGCAAAACAGAGGCACCGGAGTAAGACCTGGGGAGACACTAGACCCACGTTGGACAGCTCTCAGTCCCCATCAGCCTCCCGGCCTCCGACTCAAGTTGAGTGGAGTAGCCTGGTCCACTCCAAGCCAACCTCCCTGGATGTTCAGGTGCCCTCCACACCGGGGGCCCTGCAGGCAGCCTAGGACGTTATGTCTCTGCTGGTACCGGGGGCCCCACTGCCATTGGCTCCCTGGTCCACAGGCAAGCCACCACTCGGATGCCCGCAGTTGCCGACTGGACAGTACCATTCACTGTATAGGGAAGCTTCCCGACGCCGTTCCCTGCTCCCCCTGTGTGCAGTCTGCGCCAGTCCCTGTCGACCCCCACCAGGTTGTCTGGCTGGGTACCGACTTGCAGGGGTTCCAGGCACCGCTCCGCCTCAAGGGAATGTAGATCTCGCGAGGAGAGTGTGCCCCATCAAGACTGGGACAGACGGCACCGGAGATCCTTGTCTCCGAGAGGCTACCGTAGCCGTTTGTGGTATGGGCATCGACGCCGTTCCTGTTCTTCGTCTAGCTTGAGGTCCCCGTTGCAGCACTGCTCCCGCAGCCCCAGGCATCAATCACTGGCACCTCGCAGTCATGGATCCGCCCATCAGAGCAGCAGAGCAGTACTATGACAGTACTCCCACTCCTCCATGCTGGGATCAAGGTCTCATGGTCGGCACCGTTCCCGACACCACCGCTTCTCCCAGTCCCAGGATAGCGGTAGATCATATGCCAGCCCAGCCTCCCTTCGCAGTTGTCAGTCAATGGGCCAGGCTACTCAGGCTGAGCAGCCTGCTCCACCAGTGCCACAGCAGGTGGAGTGGCACCGGTCTCCTTGATCGGCGCCATGGTACCAATAGGCCCTGTGGCCCCTGATGCAGCCCCCAGTGGTGGCTCGCTTGGTGGCCAGAACCTCGGAGAGACCATCGATCTCCCTTTCTCAACCTCCCAGAAAGGAGTCAGTGAAGCATTCATCCCTGGTCCCGCGCCCAGAAGGGGGACTGAGTGGTAGGACCTGCGGCACCGGTGGGGACCGCACTCCCATCCTCATGCTTCCTGGATGAGGCAATCATGGTCCCTCCTCCGCCTGTCCCGCAGGAGGACTCGAAAACCCATCAAGAGCTGTTGAAAAGGGTGGCATCAAGCCAAGGAGGTGAGGAACCCTCAGACTTACTCTTCAACGTCCTCTTGATTTTGGCACCAGCAGGATGGCTCTCCCACTCCATGAAGGGGTGGCAAAGATCTCGAACGCCTTGTGGCAAATCCCAGCTTCCTTGCCCCACATCTCTAAGAGGTCAGAACGGAAGTACTTCGTGCCCTCCAAGGGGCATGAATACCTGTATGCCCACCCTTCCCCCAAATCCCAAGTGGTCGACTCAATCAACCATAGAGAGAGAGGCAAGGCCAACCGGCCCCTACTCCTAAGAATAAGGACTCGTGGAGGCTAGATCTATTTGGTAGAAAGGTTTATTCATCCTTGAGTTTCCAAATGAGGATGGCAAACCACCCAGCCATGCTGGGTAGATATGAGTTCAATTTGTGGGGCTCTCTGCCCAAATTTGAGGATTCCCTTCAAGAGCGTGACAAAAAAGAGTTCAAGGCTCTGGTGGAGGAGGGTATGGCTGCTGCCAGGGCGACCTTTCAGGCAGCTGATATGGCTACAAGGTCTATGGCCTCTGCGGTGTCCATGAGGGGAGCGTGATGGCTCCTGCTGTCTCAGTTGTCCAGCGAGGCTCAGAACTCCTTACAGGAGCTTCCATTCGATGGCAAGGCCCTGTTTGCGGAACAGACATATGTGAAGCTGCACAGCCTGAAAAATTCCTGTACATAACACTAAAGACCCTTGGCCTCTATGTCCCAGCCCCGGCCAGGACCAAGTTTAAACCGCAGCAGGTTCCCACCTAGGCCACCCACTCTAGATATGAGCCCTCTTATAAAAAGTCAAGGGACTAAAAAAAAAAACTCTTGCAATGGCAATCCTGGTCTGTGCCCCAATCTCACATTGTATTCATCTCCCAAACCACAGAGGATGCTGGGTTCGGCAGGGCTGTACTCCGTCCTGAGTGTCTCTGAACTCCTACCCACCTCCAACAAATATAGCTTAGAATCACCTATTGTGGAATGCACATAAGTAATCACTCGAAGAAGAAAAGACAGTTACCTTTTCCATAACTGGTGTTCTTTGAGATGTGTTGCTCATGTCCATTCCACATCCCGCCCTCCGTACCCTCTGTCGGAGTTGTCTGGCAAGAAGGAACTGAGGTTGGGGGGAGCACGCCATGCCCCTTATACCATGCCATAGCGGCTGTCAAGGTTCCTTCCCCACTCTGAACTCTAGGGTACAAATGTGGGGACCTGCATGAAAGACCCCCTAGCTTATTCTTACCAGCTTAGGTTAAAAAGTTCTCCAATGTACAAACTTTGCCTTGTCCTTGAACTGTATGCTGCCACCACCAAGCATTTTAAACAATGAACAGGGAAAGAGCCCACTTGGAGACGTCTTTGCCCAAAATATCCCTCCAAGCCCTACACCCCCTTTCCTTGGGAAGGCTTGATAAGAATCCTCACCAATTTAAACACGTGAACACAGACCCAAACTCTTGGATCTTAGGAACAATGAAAAAGGAATCTGGTTCTTAAAAATTAGAATTTTAATTAAAGAAAAGGTAAAAGAATCACCTCTATAAAATCAGGATGATAAATACCTTGCAGGGTAATCAGATTCAAAACAGAGAATCCCTCCAGGCAAAACCTTAAGTTACAAAAAGACGCAAAAACAGGAATATACATTCCATCCAGCACAGCTTATTTTACCAGCCATTAAACAAAAGGAAATCTAACGCATTTCTAGCTAGATTACTTACTAACTAAACAGGAGCTGTAAGGCTGCATTCCTGATCTGTTCCTGGCAAAAGCATCACACCGACAGATGAACCCTTTGTCGTCCCCCTCCCGCTCCAGCTTTGAAAGTATCTTGTCCCCTCATTGATCATTTTGGGTCAGGTGCCAGCGAGATTATTTTAGCTTCTTAACCCTTTACAGGTAAAAGGGTTTTGCCTCTGGCCAGGAGGAATTTTATAGAACTGTATACAGAAAGATGGTTACCCTTCCCTTTATTTTTATGACAGCGGCGCCACTCCAGGGGTTGCTAGGGGCACTCCCCTACGGGTACTGCTAGGGCGAAAACTTCCAGCACCGGTGCACGTGGCGAGCACGCACACCTGTTGTGGAATGGACATGAGCAACACATCTCGAAGAACACCAGTTACAGAAAAGGTAACTGTCTTTTCTCAAGACAAAAGGAAAGAGGCCAACACCTCAAACTAGGTTTGGCCAAATTCACTGGGCTATTCATTTGTATCTGAGGAAGCAGGAAGAGAACATTGACATTGTAAAATTGCAGCAGGAATCATCACATTGGGACACACCAAGGGGCATCTTAATTGAGATGGAGTGACCCCCACCCCATAAGCGACAGGAGACTGAACCACAGGGGATTGATTTGACCCTTGAAACAAAGCCAGACTGAGATATAAGGGCAAACAGAAAGACTTGTATTATCCTTCACTTGATGGGACAAGGAAAACCCACACCTGGACTCTGTGGGAATCCTGGCTAAGAGTTAGCCAACTATTGCTGGGAAAGAAAGTTTTCTTAGGAAACTACCTTGAACAAAGACTGTAGCTTGTTAATGTAGGTCTTAGCCATCACAAAGTTTTTTATTTTTGTTTGTTTGTAACAATTTCTAGATTTAATACCTTCTATGTCCTGGTGTTAATAAACTTGTTTTATTTTTATTATGAAACAACTCAGTGCTGTGTTTGAAGGGAAGAGTGTATTTACCTCAGTTAATAAACTTTATTGTACTGACTCTTTAAAAGAGCAGTGAACTTAGTATCTTGTATATATTCAGTGATAGGGGCTGCACATTGCAGAGAAACCTTTCTGAGGTGCGCAGGGGCTGAAGTTCACTGATTGTTACCTGCTAAGCAAGGTTTGGGCGGGGAGAGACTTGAAGGTTGTTGGTAAGGAAGACAGGCCAGTGTGGCTGGGAGCTGACACACCATCTAATCTCCAGCAAAGCTCACTTTTGCTGAGGCAGAAGGTTACTCGCAGCTCTGGTCCCCAGCAGCATGTTACACCATGACATCTGTGAGGAAAAACATAGCAAGACACACATGATATGTTTATAGTTGAAGAGAATGCTGGGAAAAAAATTACAGTATAAATCCCTTACACCTGTTAACTAATAGCAAAATTATTCCAATGTGTTACTCTCTTGAACAATGGCTAACAAAGACCTCAGGCAGACGGTGTCTTGCGAGCAGGGGAAGGCCCTAGGCTGGATGGAGGTCTATGTCTTTGGCTCCTATCCCAGTCACAAAGCTGGCCTCTAGTGCTGCTATGGGATATTTTGGGAGGATGGAAAGAAATGTTACGTTTCTAAGGAGGACAGATGGGGCCAGTCAGCTGACTTGAAGAGTACGAATTCCCAGCCATGCAGCATTTAGTTCAAATTTACTTTTCTCACCTTCATTGCACCTGCTAAAAACAACTTTGCTGAGAGAGGGTACATTTTTAATTCATACATTTTAAAAATGCACTGTGGGATACATACCCACGGTGCATTCCTCACACTGTCAATGATGGTGCCCCCAGTGTGGACATGACCTGTCAACAGAGGGAGCAAGTGTGAACACCCTTTGGCAATTTTTGTTTTGTCGACATTTGGGTGTCAACATAAGTTTTGTCCACAAAATTTGGTAGTGTAGACAAGCCCTAAGGGTATGTCTACACGACGAAATTAGGTTGAAACTATAGAAGTCAGTTTTGTAGAAAGCGTTTTTATACAGTCGAGTGTGTGTTCCCACACAAATGCTCTAAGTGTATGTAGTCGGCGGACTGTGTCCACAGTACCGAGGCAACCATCGATTTCCAGAGCTTTGCATTGTGGGTAGCTATCCCACAGTTCCCGCAGTCTCCACCGCCCATTTGAATTCTGGGTAGAAATCCCAGTGCCTGATGGGGCTACAACATTGTCGCAGGTGGTTCTGGGTACATATCGTCAGGCCCCCGTTCCCTCTTTCCCTCCGTAAAAGCAAGGGCAAACAATCGTTTTGCACCTTTTTTCTTAAGTTACCTATGCAGACGCCATACCACGCCAAGCATGGAGCCCGCTCAGCTAACCATCACCATATGTCTCCTGGGTGCTGGCGGAAATGGTACTGCATTGCTACACAGCAGCAGTTTATTGCCTTTTGGCAGCAGACAGTGCAGTATGACTGGTAGCCGTCGTCGATGTAGTCCTGGGTGCTGTTTTAATCGGACGCCTGGGCAAACATGGGAGTGACTCAGCCAGGTCATTTCCCTTGTTTCGTCTCATGGCGATTGAGTCCTACCGGCAGTGCACTGTCTTTTAATTTGCAGCCAGCAGAAGACGATGGCCAGTAGTCATACTGCACTGTCTTCTGCCGAGCACCCAGGAGGTGATGATGGCTAGCGGTCATACTGCACAGTCTCCTGCCAGCATGATGTATAAAGATAGATGAAGTGGCTCAAAACAAGAAATAGACCAGATTTGTTTTGTATTCATTTTCTCCTCCCTCCCTCTGTGAAATCGATGGCCCTCTAAACCCAGTTTTGAGTTCTATCCCTGAGGTTTTGAGTTCTATCCTTGAGGCGGCCATTCAGTTTCTCACAAAGCCACCCCCTTTGATTTTAATTCCCTGTAAGCCAACCCTATAAGCCATGTTGTCAGTCGCCTTTCCCTCCGTCAGGGCAACAGCATACAATCGTTCCGCGCCTTTTTTCTGTGCAGACGCCATACCACGGCAAGCATGGAGCCCGCTCAGATCACTTTGGCAATTAGGAGCACATTAAACACCACACGCATTATCCAGCAGTATATGCAGCACCAGAACCTGGCAAAGCGAAACCGGGCGAGTAGGCGACATCAGCACGGTGACGAAAGTGATGAGGACATGGACACAGACTTCTCTCAAAGCACGTGACTTGGCAATGTGGGCATCATGGTGCTAATGGGGCAGGTTCATGCGGTGGAACACCGATTCTGGGCTCGGGAAACAAGCACAGACTGGTGGGACCTCATAGTGTTGCAGGTCTGGGACGATTCCCAGTGGCTGCGAAACTTTTGCATGCGTAAGGGCACTTTCATGGAACTTTGTGACTTGCTTTCCCCTGCCCTGAGGCACAAGAATACCAAGATAAGAGCAGCCCTCACAGTTAAGAAGCGAGTGGCAATAGCCCTGTGGAAGCTTGCAACGCCCGACAGCTACCGGTCAGTCGGGAATCAATTTGGAGTGGGCAAATCTACTGTGGGGGCTGCTGTGTGATGCAAGTAGCCAACGCAATCAAAGATCTGCTGATATCAAGGGTAGTGACACTGGGAAATGTGCGGGTCATAGTAGATGGCTTTGCTGCAATGGGATTCCCTAACTGTGGTAGGGCCATGGACGGAACCCAATCCCTATCTTGGCACCAGAGCACCAAGCCAGCGAGTACATAAACCGCAAGGGGTACTTTTCAATAGTGCTGCAAGCACTGGTGGATCACAAGGGACGTTTCACCAACATCAACATGGGATGGCCGGGAAAGGTACATGACGCTCACATCTTCAGGAACTCTGGTCTGTTTCAAAAGCTGCAGGAAGGGACTTTCTTCCAAGACCAGAAAATAACCATTGGGGATGTTGAAATGCGTATAGTTATCCTTGGGGACCCAGCCTACCCCTTAATGCCATGGCTCATGAAGCCATACATAGGCAGCCTGGAGAGTAGTCAGGAGCTGTTCAACTACAGGCTGAGCAAGTGCAGAATGGTGGTAGAATGTGCATTTGGACGTTTAAAAGAACGCTGGCGCAGTTTACTGAGTTGGTTAGACCTCAGCGAAACCAATATTCCCACTGTTTTTACTGCTTGCTGTGCGCTCCACAGTATCTGTGAGAGTAAGGGGGAGACATTTATGGCGGGGTGGGAGGTTGAGGTAAATTGCCTGGCTGCTGGTTATGCACAGCCAGACACCAGGGCAGTTAGAAGGGCACAGGAGGGTGCACTGCACATCAGAGAAGCTTTGAAAACCAGTTTAATGACTGGCCAGGCTACAGTGTGAAAGTTCTGTTTGTTTCTCCTTGATGAAATCCCCCGTCCCTTGGTTCACTCTACTTCCCTGTAAGCTAACCACCCTCCCCACCTCCCTTCGATCACCGCTTGCAGAGGCAATAAAGTCATTGTTGCTTCAGATTCACGCATTCTTTATTCATTCATCACACAAATAGGGGGATAATTACCAAGGTAGTCCAGGAGGGGTGGTGGAGGAGGGAAGGACAAAGCCACGCAGCACTTTAGAAGTTTAAAACTTATTGAATGCAGCCTTCTGTTACTTGGGCAATCCTCTGGAGTGGAGTGGCTGGGTGGCCAGAGGCCCCCCCACTGCGTTCTTGGGCGTCTGGGTGAGGAGGCTATGGAACTTGGTGAGGAGGGCGGTTGGTTACACAGGGGTTGTAGCGGCGGTCTGTGCTCCTGCTGCCTTTCCTGCAGCTAAACCATACGCTGGAGCATATTAGTTTGATCCTCCAGCAGCCTCAGCTTTGAATCCTGCCTCCTCTCATCACGCTGCCTCCACCTTTCAGCTTCAGTCCTCTCTTCAGCCCGCCACCTCTCCTCCCTTTGTGCTTTCCTGCACTCTGACATTGTCTGCCTCCATGCATTCGTCTGTGCTCTGTCAGTGTGGGAGGACAGCATGAGCTCAGAGAACATTTCATTGCGAGTGCGTTTTTTTTGCCTTCTAATCTTTTCTAGCCTCTGGGAAGGAGAAGATCCTGTGATACTTGAAACACATGCAGCTGGTGGAGAAAAAAAAAGGGACAGTGGTATTTGAAAAGACACATTTTATAGAACAATGGGTACACTCTTTCACGGTAAAACTTGCTGTTAACAAGGTCGCATTTTGCCTCCCCCCACCGTGTGGCTAACAGTGGGGAACATTTCTGTTCAGCCATAGGCAAACAGCCCAGCAGGAATGGGCACCTCTGAATGTCCCCTTAAGAAAAGCACCCTATTTCAACCAGGTGACCATGAATGATACCACTCTCCTGAGGATAACACAGAGACATAAAGAACGGATTTTGTTTGAACGCCAGGAAACATACACTGCAATGCTTTGTTCTACAATGATTTCCGAATACGTGCTACTGGTCTGGAGTGGTAAAGTGTCCTACCATGGTGGATGGAATAAGGCTGCCCTCCCCAGAAACCTTTTGCAAAGGCTTTGGAGTATATCCAGGAGAGCCACGAATACCAGGGCAAATTAATCATTAAACATGCTTGCTTTTAAACCATGTATAGTATTTTAAAAGGTACACTCACCAGATGTCCCATCTCCATCTGGTGGGTCCAGGAGACAGCTTTGGGTGGGTTCGGGGGGTACTGGCTCCAGGTCCAGGGTGAGAAACAGTTCCTGGCTGTCGGGAAAACTGGTTTCTCTGCTTGTTTGCTGTGAGCTATCTACAGCCTCCTCATCATCGTCTTCCTTGTCCCCAAAACCTGTTTCCGTGTTGCCTCCATCTCCATTGAAGGAGTCAAATAACATGGCTGGGGTAGTGGTGGCTGAACCCCCTAAAATGGCATGCAGCTCATCATAGAAGCAGCATGTTTGGGGCTCTGACCCGGAGCGGCCATTCGCCTCTCTGGTTTTCTGGTAGGCTTGCCTCAGCTCCTTAAGTTTCACATGGCACTGCTTCTGGTTCCTGTTATGGTCTCTGTCCTTCATGCCCTGGGAGATTTTCACAAATGTTTTGGCATTTTGAAAACTGGAACGTAGTTCTGATAGCACGGATTCCTCTCCCCATACAGCGATCAGTTCCCATACCTCCCGTTCAGTCCATGCTGGAGCTCTTTTGCGATTCTGGGACTCTATCATGGTCACCTCTGCTGATGAGCTCTGCATGGTCACCTGCAGCTTGCCACACTGGCCAAACAGGAAATTGAAATTCAAAAGTTCGCGGGCCTTTTCCTGTCTACCTGATCAGTGCATCTGAGTTGAGAGCGCTGTCCAGAACGGTCACAATGGAGCACTCTGGGATTGCTCCCGGAGGCTAATACCATCCAACTGTGTCCACAGTACCCCAAATTCGACCCAGCAAAACTGATTTCAGCGCTAATCCCCTTGTCGGGGGTGGAGTAAGGGCCCTTTAAGTCGAAATAAAGGGCTTCATCATGTGGACGGGTGCAGGGTTACATCGATTTAACGCTGCTAAATTCGACCTCAATGCCTAGTGTAGACCAGGGCTAAGATGCACACAATTACTATTACCTCTAACTTCTAACAACATAGGTTTGCATTTCAAAGTTCTAGCCTATTTAGCATGCAATGCCCTGACTAACATTTCTAACATGCCTTTAAAGGTCGGCTTTGGATTAGTTAGCCTGCAAGCTGTTTAACCCTTTCTGAACATAAGTTATATTTTGTATAAGATTCTTTGCAATTATATAACAGTAATAGCAATAATGATTTGTATGGTTATATTTTAATTAGACAATGTCACACCAGGTTATGGTAGGGAAACTAGAAGTTTTTTGGCTTGCATAATAGGCAGGCTGCTCACAAATAAATTACTACTTATGCATAAGAAACAAGAAATCACCACATGCTCCCACACACTGGAAGGAAAAGAAAATCAGGAAACCTACCTGAAGCTCATTCAAAAAACCTTCCAAAAATATCATAGCCACCCAGCACAAAAACAAAAAGGTGAAGCCAGCTTCACAGTGTACAGAGAACATCACCTCCAGGAGAAACTATGACACCAGAATCCATAACGCTCTAGTATCATCAACTTATCAAGACTACCTAATATCAGTGTTGAATTATCTGTACTCTCCCAGGAACTGTACAGCTTCCCCACCACAGAACCTGATACCATACTAACTAAGTGGAGAACCAGAAGAATTCTTTCACTGATTCTGCGTCAAAGAATTATTTCACAACAAAGGTGACACCCACAACTACCATGTCTCCACTGACAATAATAAGAAAAAAGAATAATCTAATCAGACATGCCACAGTAGACGAAACCACACTCTTGATCATTAAATTGATAGCTTCAGGGAAAAAAATTGACTGTGGAATCCTTAACAGGCATTACATCTACCACGATCTCCACCACCAAGAGGACAGGTGTCTAGTCCATGAAATCCAACCAGCAGATAGTGATCAAATCAGCAGACAAAGAGAACATCATCCTAGTCCTCAGCCATGATTACTATGCCAATGAGGACAACCAACAACTCTGTGACAGTACCTACTACTAAGAACTCAAAGACCTCACAACACAATTCTCCCAGGAATTTAGGGATATAATCAAATCCTTCCCCAAACAACTCCAAGAGAAACTATACAACCTCATCCCCAACATACCCATTCCAGGGACCTTCTACATGCTTCCTAAAATACACAAACAAGGGAACTCAGGCAGACCCATCATACCTATCCATGGCACTCTTACTGAAGGAATATCAGTACTCTTAGAAGGAGAATTAAAGACCATGAACTGGTCCACTTTATTATGACAATATCACAATACTTTCAATATGGCTCTAAAAATACTGTAGATATATCACCAACTGGCTGTCTGCAAAACAGGATTACAACAAAAACAATTATTTTAGTCACTTCTCTTCAAATCTTCAGGGCTTCAGTGCTCTTTGAGATTAGAAGATTGTAGATTAATTCTTAGTGTGTATTAATTAGAATCTGTCTTTCAAATGTGTAATATCATGGCCACAAAGGGAGGCTGCCAATCGGCCTTTGCATGAGATTGTGTTGATGGAAAATACTTCTATACTACAGACAAAAGTGCTAACTTTTTCTTTGATAAACAGATGATAGAATGTTCAAAAATCCTTGCTCTCCAATTAAAGAACCATTCTTGGAGAGATTCTGATTGAATGTGTAAGGGGATTTTTAATTTAAAATTATTTAATGGAGTTAGTTGAGGAAACTGATTATCGGAGGAAAAGGGAACATCTGTCAGAAAACCAGTGTGAGCTGGGAATGAGGGGTTTAATGTTATGCTGGAAGATGCTAATGCCCTCATGCGTTTCTTTTGATCTATAGACTATTACGTAGCTGGTGGAAGCTGATGGGTCTGCTAGCCAGATGGCAGGGACTGACTTTGACCATAATCAACATCATTCTGCCCATTGATGCTTAGAACATTCCTTCCAATTTTGGAATTGCTTGGATACAGCATTCAAAAGTTATCATGTTACATCCAAACAGAGAGAAATACCATCAAGTCAAGTGTAGGACCTTGCTTTGTTTGGGCAATCATTTTCTTTCCTATTTTAATAAAACTAAATGTTTAGAGACTAACAGGGTCAAATTACATACAACTTTGGTCTACGACCTAGAACAATGGATTATAGTGAAAAAATGCTTTGTACAATAAAATCAGTGTTAATGTTAGAATTGGTATCTGGATTTTTCTTGTTTATTCTCTCTGGTATCTATGAATTATATCATTCCCATAGCATAGTACTTCCTCTGACCAGGACCACAAGGAGTTGCCATTCTCCTGTTGGTCTGATCAAACTCCTGCTAAGATGGGAAGGGCCACTGGACTGGGAATTCAGAGATCTGGTTTCAGATTTGCCACAGACTTCCTGGGCAAAGCACTTATTCTTTCTTTTTGTCTCAGTTTCCCCATCTGTTAAATATAGTTAAAATGTTTCTACTTCAAAGAGGTGCTTGTCTGGTGCATACATGCCACACTAATGAATTCATAATAAATTGGGGAAGTGGGTTGGGAGAGGCATGAGCACTAGAAAAGGAATAGGATTCTTGGCAAGATATTGATATTTATGGCTTATATTTGCTGTATGAAGGTTATTGAGAACTGACCATTTGTTTATTTTTTTTAAAATTTGGTTCAAATAACTTGTGCTAGTTTCTGTTATATAGAGTATTCATTTTTGATAGATTATTTCATGATATTGAAGACCTTTCTTACTCTGCTGGCACAATTTGAGGTCCCCAGTTCCTCAAGGTGGCTGTTGATGTTATCATAGCATCTGTTTTAGGGTTGTTGCTTATTTAGTAGCCAGAAATTAGGCTGAATTCGTAATTAAGGGCCAGCGGTGAAATCCTGCCCTTACTAAGGTCAATGGCAAAACTCCCATTGACTTCAGTAGGGTCAAGATTTCAACCCAGCGTGTACCAGGCTGCTTGATTTAGTGATGTATAGTAGTAAATCAACTACAGAGACATTTTGTTCTCCACCCTTCTATACTCACATTTTGTAATTCATTTGACTAACAGTAGCCATCTGCATGCCTTATGGGCACTAAACTAAAACAAGCTTAACCAATCTTTTTAACACTTATTTTCTTTGATTTCCCAAGTGAGCTGAGATGAATGGTCTTGAAATATCTTGGCTTCTGAATAGTATTCCCTGTTAAGATAATAAAGCTGTAAATGCTTGTACTAAAGCAGGAACTTTAATTTGCCTTTCAAACTCTATTATACGATAGTCAATAAATTCAATATGACACAGGGCTCTTAGTGTCAGTTCTTCATACCTTACAATCTCAAAGAAAATTCAATATCTGTTTTCTTCAAAGAACAGCAAGTAAAATCTTTAACGATGTATACAATAAATGAATCTATTTTTGCAGTCTTTAAAATATTCAGTTACAGTGTATTAGACTCCTTAATTACTTAACTATAGGTTACACCTTACTAGGTAACATAGAATTGCATGATTCACCAAATTACAATTTTCTCTGTACTTGAGTAGTAAAAATAGGAATTCCATATTAAATAACTACATTAAAATAATTTAGGTATACTTTGTTTTATAAGGAGCCTGAAAAATTCTGAATAATAGTTATCTATGCCAAAGTAATATATTTTAAACATAGTGATTAAAGAAAGGTGGAGAAAGAGCTGAGGGGATAAAAAAAAATTTAAAAATGCAGTTCTTACCACAATGCATCAAATGTTTGCACATATGGAAATGTTTCCTACCACTGGCATTGATATCCTTCATTTAAATCTAATTCCTTTTACATTAAGATTTCTAATATATTGTGCCTTAATTATATATTATGTCTTAGAATCATCTAGTTTTTACTAATTCAGTAAGATAGTTTAAACACATGCTTAGTGTCATTGATGTCAGTGGAACTAACTCACATACTTAGGGACATGTAATCTTGTTAGGTATCTTGTTGAATTGGGGTCTAAATCCCTTGGTTTTCTATCACTTAATATGAAATCCAATACCCTTGCATTATTGTCAGCTACCAGCATCATACTTAACATGGCTGTTTGTAATCACTTACCCTCTCTTCTTCCAAATTCTCTTAATTTACAAGTGTGCTGAATTCTTTCCACTGATAGTCTTTTAAAATGTTAACGAATCAGTCACGTTATGTTAATTCCCTATTAAATCTAGTTAGCAGAGCTATTTCACTAGCTATTATTTTAAAATTTGTATTGCTCTTTAAATACTTGGCCATGTGGCCTACCTATTTTTAGAGTCCCATCACTGTAATACCTGAGTTCCTATTGCCAAATACAATTGCCTGTAGTTTTGTGTGTTTGTATATAAGATAAGTAGACCAAACTCAACAGCTCTGTCATTCTCAACTTTGAGATTATCGTATTTGCTTTCTCCAGCAGAATCTATCATCATAATCATGCAGAGCAAGTGAAGTGATGTACAATGGTAACCATTACAAGCTAACATTTAACAAGTTATCATACAATACTATGATTATTTGCCTGTACTATGTATAGGGAAATACCATAGTGACTCAAATACTATTTGTGTGGTAGCTGTCTGTCCATTATCTGATTATAGTCATGACATGTTTGGGGTTGGGAACCTTGTTTCCTTTAGGAGTCCATGACACCATGTATGAATACTATGCTAAATAGTTTTGTAAAGTCTATATTCATCTCTTGACTTTTTCACTGTTTCTGTAAAAGTGATTATCTTCTGTAATACTTTTAAAAATTGCCATGAAATGTTTAAATGTTGGTATCTAAAGTTAGGCACCTAAATAAAATAATTAGATCCTCAACACTCTTGAAAATCAGGCCAATTATATAGGTATCTTGATGTGGATTTGGATATTTAATTTTAGTCTCCTGAGTTCTAATATTTTGGCTTTGGCTTTTTTCGTGCTTATTCCTGTTTCCTCTGTTTTCTTTTTGATCACTGTGTCTCTGAGGACCATTAGCACTACTTTTTTCCGATCATCATCGGAGTAATCTGGAAACTCTTTAAAAAATGCTGTTGAAGAAATATGGCAGTTTTGCCTCATCAGTTTTAATCTGCCCTAGCACATTATATAATCTGCAAAAGTCATTAATATTAGAAAGTTTGGGGTGGGAAGCATAGGGCACAGCTGCTGCAGAGGGAACCAGTGGAAACATAGCTCCTAAAGGAATTAGGTTGCTGTGGGTAGGAAAGCAAGAAGTCACACCAAAGAGGACACTAGTCCCAAATGCCCTCAGTCATGGGTCCTGAGTTCATTGTGGAGTTTCTGGGTTTCAGAGCCATGCCTTTCCTCCATAAGGTTAAAGCCCCTTTTCCCCCAATAGAAAACATAGTTCCAGAGCCATTAATTAATTCTCAGAGTTTTGTGAGCGTTTTCCTTTTCTATGGGTTTTCCCTCAGGGAGGGGAACATTTAGCACATTATTGGTTTTACCCTCATGAAAATAATTGAGCTGTGGCAAAAACGTCCATTATGTGAAATTATACTACACGTCCTGTGCAAAAAAAAAAAAAAAAAAAAGGGGGGGGGAGATAAAACTATTTTCTATTTTCCAAACTATAAGATTTCAGTAGTTTATACTCCAGGATTTTATAATACATTTTGACTTATTAAAAAAAACTCATTCATTCATGAAGGATGTGTTTTGCTTCTGCATAACTGTGATGAGTAAATAAAGTTTGTGACATAAGAATTATGACTAGAAATTAATTTGTGAAGTTGGAAAACTATTAAATGTACAGAAATCAGTGTAAATTATATCAGATTAATTTTTTCTTTGTGCACTGGTCAGTAAACCTGCTGGCAACAGAAAGCATTAACAGCTATTTTACTACAAAATTACAGCCACATCTTGTAATAATGAGCAAGTTAATGTATGTCACCACTGAATCCAATAAAAGGGAATTAGATTAATGACCTGTTGAATAGACATAGCTACACTTGATGACTGTTTGCAGTCAGATGTAGTTGTAGGTAAATAGTCCTAAAACTACTGAGAATGTTATGTCATAAAGGTGAAGGTAGTTGACAAACAGTACTTTTAACAAAGAGAGACAAAATGAATGTAATGATTGCCTTTAAAATTGATCTTTTCTCATCTACGCTTGCAGGTATATATCAGAATAAAAGATGATGAATGGAATGTTTATCGAAGATATGCAGAATTCAGAAGCTTGCATCACAAGCTACAAAATAAATACCACCAAGTAAGGACCTTTAACTTCCCACCAAAAAAAGCCATTGGAAACAAGGTAAAGGAAAGCGTATTCTCAACATTTATTAATATTGTGAAATTAAATACTGAATGCATTAAAGTGAAAGTTATAATCAAAAATTTAATTTAACAAAATAGAACATGAATGAGGGTGAGTATATCTATTATATTTGATGTAGAATGAATGATGTATCTCATGAAATGTACAATACAAACCATAATTTTCCAGTTGAGAAATGAGGAACAAGTCGGTGGGCATAGTGAATTGAATGCTTGATCTATATATTCCTTTTAGTTATTTAATGCGAACAATGCTTCATAATTAACTTTTTAATGTGTTTAACTAATTCCTGATTTAAAGCTATTAGAGTATTAGTAAAAACAAGCAATGATTTCTATTGCTTGCAAATCTATGCAGGTGATAGGGTAGGTTTTAAGAGACATATGTCTGAAAGGTGTTGTACATGTAGGAGGTTTTCAGTTATGTGCAATTAAATATTTCAATGTATAAATGAAATGTTGGTGGGTCTTTAATCTATATTCTGACCAAGGTTTGATATACAAATCTGTGCAGAAAATCTGAACTAAATCAAATACTGGTAACTTTACAATTAGTCATTCCTATTAATTTATTCATCTGTAATAGGACTTGGACTAATCAATTTCTCAGTATTCTCAGAAGTCATTCCGAGTAAATTATTCACAGATAGAAAATTCAGATTGTCCTACGCAGTCAATGTGGTCTCTAATTGTTTTGTTTTTCAATATTCGATGTTTGCTGATGCCATTTGAAGGGATACAGAAATAAAACACAAGATTCTGGTAAATGGATTAAAGATCTTGAAATATCTCAAGTTTCAGTTATGCCCAACAACTAGTTATGCATGTAGTCCTAATAGCAAATAGCCAGAAAGATACCTATCAGATTATATTCAACAATGGTAGGATGAAGCACCCAGGACACAACTCCCAAACATACCAATGTTGAGGTGGAAGATATACTTTTGTGAAGGGATCTATACATGAGACCTGTACATAAGCCCCTCATTCCTTAAGGCCCTTAGCACAGCTGTTTCCTGACCTGAGTCCAAGATTTAAGAAAGGAGGCCAAGACAATCAACTGTTAGAACAAGAAACGCCTGTCTATCAAGTGAAGTTAATAACAAATGTCCCAGGCAATGTGGACCCAAGTACACTATTGCAGTGACTTTATTCTAACAACAGTTTCTAGCATACAGCTCTTAATGTCTCCTTCCAGGACATGTGTAAACAATGTGCCTTCCCCGCTCATGGACACCCATGTCCTTACCCAGGGATCCCCATTTCAGTGTGCTCCAGGGGGAAGGTGGAAAGGAAAGGAAACTAGTTAATGCGCTACAGGAAAATGTTCCTTCCTGACCTCCAGTACTGTTATAAGATTCTTCCTATAATCATGTGAATGCTCATCTCCCCCAGCAACCTACCAAGAGCGATCAGATAGTAAGTGTGGGGAAGTAACTGGGACAGGGAGGGGCAATAGGTTGTTTACGTAAGACAAAGCCCCTAATATCGGGATGGTCCCTGCAATATTGGGACATCTGGTCACGCTAAGCCGACCCCAGTGTATATCAAGGCATTTAGCCTATCACAGCATGTTGGCAGAACTATATGAGATCATGCACTAGTATGGACCGCTGACACTTTTTCTTATTTTGAGCTCCCAGGATTTCTGAAAGAGTTGGACCATACTCACCACTTCTCTATGCAGTGTGAAGAGGCCAGAGTGATATAAAGGTGCTCTTAAAATCCTGGATCCAGCTGACGGGAGAATTTCCCTGGTATAGGAACTGAGGAAAACAGTCATAGGCATAAGAGGGGTTTTGCAGGAAGGGAGAATGTGTCAGGGTGGGGTCACAACAAGTAGCACTGTACAGATTCTGGGCAGCACTGCTTCCTATCAGTTTTGCGGGATGGAGACAAGCAGGGGCAGGCAGCAGGTGGGGATAGCCTGTAATAGCTTAGACAATCTTGATGGGCTGCATAACTTACATTGGGGTCTACTTTAGCCACCAGGAGCAGCCCAGAATTGGGAAGATGTAAAAGCCACTGTAGGACCCCTCCTCCTGGGTTCTGAGTTCTGTGAGAGAGAGAACAAGTCTAGATGCTAACCCTGTTTCCTCTTCTCCCCATTATTTGCAACAAAAACAATAAATTGCTGAGTTGACGTGGGGACTCAGATAAAAGACCAGATGCAAGCAGCTTCTCCTGCACACATTGTGGCATCATCCTCCAGTCATGGAAAGTGTGATTCTTATAGATTTAGGAATCCTCATGAAACTTTCTAATGATAACCAGACCATACAAACAAGGGAGTTATGTATAACCTTTGTCTTCACCACCTGCAAATACATTTACTGTCCAATTATTAACTAAGTCCTAAAGTCACTAAAAATAAAACTATGCAAACCAAAATGGAAACAAAAGCAAAAATACACTTCTTGAAAGCTGAATGTATATTTAAGGAGGAAACCTTTACTATTTTACATTCCTTCCAACAAATATAGTAACAGTACCTATTTGTATACATTAATTCCTGACCCATCAATGTAAACAATTTCCATATACATTCCATAGATTTCCTGTGCGACTTTAACTAGTCATTTAGTCTCTTTGTGTCTCATCTGTAAAATGGGAATTATGGTACTTCCATAATACTGGGTTTTGTGAGGATAAATTCATTAAAGATTGTGAGTCATTCAGATACTGCAATAATGGGGTCCATACATGTACTTTAGATAGATGGATAGATCTGTTCAGATAAGTATCTCCCATCCGGTACTTTTAAAAATGGTTCTCAAGTGCTGCAGTCTGAGAAAGGCTTGCTGTTCATTCTGACTCTTTTGGGGAACTTGTTCTTTTAGAAGCCATATAATTATTCTCTTCACTACCATGAGTGTGTTCTGCATCTAAGTTGCTTTTTCTAAACAGAAGTACCCTTCAGATCAGAAATATCATTTCATATGCATTGTGACCTATTTATGTACGTTTAATATAGTATTCATAATTTCAATAGAGTCTCTTTGCTCTGCTTTCATCATATTTACCGGTAGCTACTATATATTTGTATAATGACTTCAATAATTCATAGATTTTTAAGGTGAGAAGAGATCATTAGATCATCTAGTCCAGGGGTTCTCAAACTTCATTGCACCGCGACCCCCTTCTGATAACAAAAATTACTACATGACCCCAGGAACGGGGACCAAAACTTGAGCCCGCTCGAGTCTCGCCGCCCTGGGCGGGGGGGGAGGGCAAAGCTGAAGTTCAAGAGCTTCAGACCGAGGCAGAATGCCTATAACCTGAGCCCTGCCACCCAGGGCTGAAGCCCTCAGGCATTGGGGCTCGCACTTTGGCTTTGGCCCCAGCAAGTCTAATGGCAGCCCTGGCAATCCCATTAAAACAGGGTCGCAACTCACTTTGGGGTCCCAACCCACATTTTGAGAACCGCTAATCTAGTCTGACATCCTGTATAATACAGACCAATCTGGTTACTAAATGACCAGGTGTAGTCTTTCATTTATATAATCAATCCAATATGTAGTGTCAGTTAGGTAGATTTTTTTTTAATTACTAAAGAATCTAAATATGTTTCTGATAACTACTCGATTTTTAAGAATGGTAGTAGAAGAGCGCTATTCTTGATATAGTCGTCACTCTAAACTGATAATTTTCCTGTCTAGTGGTAATTGTTCTTTGATCCCTTTTCTTTTTGGCAGAGTAAGATATCATTGCTTCTTTTTAAGTACACTGATTGTTGCCCAGAGCAACAGTTCTGGAGAATTCTTAATACGTACTTTATTATCACAGACAGATTGAGTGTTAGAGGTTAGATATTCAGCAAAGTCAAGAATCTGATGGGCATATTTTAATAATTCCATATCTTATGGATGCAAAATTATTCTAATAGCCACTATAGTGGTGCATGATCATCTGTTCTGATGCCAATTTGTTAATGTTCAACTGTGTAAAATTGAAGGAAAATAACAATCGATTAATTAAAAAAAGATAGATGGGAATAAGAAAAGCATATTTCCTTATTCTATAGAATTAGGAAATGCTAACTGATGGGTGGGCTGTTCACATCAAATATTGTCTCTATGCTCAATTGCAGCTTCAGTGGAGCTAGAGGAAATGAACTACAGTTATCCATCTAGCGTTGATCAAGCAATTACCAAAATATTTTGATTAATCCCAGGCTCATGAAATATTTTTGCATAAAATCTACAGGGCACAATATTAGTTCAGGAACAATACATAAGAACAGTACAATATATTTCCTGTAATTAGAGAAATGCATAATTTTTATTAAAAAAAAAAAACAAGGTATCCGGTGGCACCTTAAAGACTAACAGATTTATTTAGGCATAAGCTTTCATGGGTAAAAAACTCAACTTCTTCAGATGCATGGAGTGAAAATTAAAGATGCAGGCATAAATATACTGATACATGAAGAGAAGGGAGTTACCTTACAGTGGAGAACCAGTGTTAACAAGGCCAATTCAGTCAGGGAGAATGTGGTCCACTCCCAATAATTGATGAGGAAGTGGGTGACAGCTGCTCTAGTTGGGTGAGTGTGTGCTACAGAGCCCTGTCTGGATACAAATTTTGTATCTGCATCTGAGCCACGATCCACAAAAATGGTCCGTGGATATAAAGCGTATATCCACATATTTGCAGGGCTCTAACCATAAGCACATGCTTAGTTTTATTTTCATTTAACTAAATCACAGCTTTTGATGGTATGTTCTTGAACAACAGTACAAGTAGCCTCATGGGAGCCATTACACTCAATGGATGATTGGAAGATGGGGAGATGCCATTGAGCTACCTTCCCATACCAGAGGGAGTTGGATTTCCTGGGACAGTAATTTCCATAGGATTGCGTCTATGTCTTGGAATAATGCAGGTCCATCTGAGCCTTGGGATTAGGTGGTCCAATATAGGTCTTAGATAGTAATGTAATGTAATGAGTAATGCAAGAGGAAAAAGCTGGTGATGATTCTGGGCCATATGGTCCTCTTCCTTTTTAGTTGCATGTGGCCTTTCAGGTGTACAGAATTATTTCAATAAAGGTTGTTGCTCTTAGGTCAGAATTATGGCGGGAGGCAGGGTCCTCCCATAGTTTAAGTTTACAACTAGCCTCCCATTTCCTGTTTGTCTTATTGCCATCTGCACACAGTATCAACTCTGGGGATTTATCTCTCTCAATTTCATGAAGATGAGGTGTGAATTCACATACACTATTAAATCAGGTTATTTGCTCCTTGAAATGTTGTCAGATGACAAGAATCAGCAAAAATCCTTTGGATGTTTTATAGTATGTTATTTATGAGAGATGGATTCAGAGCCCTTCTTCCCAAAATTGAAATATTTGGCAATCACTTTCAGCAGTTTTTTTCTCCCTGTTCCTCCTGGAGCTGCTGGGCCTTTTCTATGTTCTGTTAGTCAAACCTCTCAATTTAGTGCAACTCCAGGGATACTTACTGGATTCTCTCTGAAAAGAGGATGATACCAAATGTTCTCTGAAATGGCCTAGATCTACTAGTGCAGAAAGTCACAACATGCTATCCAGCATGTTTCTATAGAGAGTACTGGAGCACTGAAGGGTGAACCTGCCAAGAAGACAATCATGTGAAACAGTATATGGAGTGCTATTAACTCTCCAACCTAGTGTAATAGAGACATGAGGGAATGTAGGTTCAAGTTCAGAGAGACCTGAAGCTTTGTAACAAAGAAAATGGGAAGAGAGAATAGTGTTGCAACTGAATAAAAATAGAGAAAAATTCCAGGAAATCAGATGTCTGTAATTTGATACTGCTGAAATTGTATACAATGGCAATTATCTGTGAAAGGTGAAAATATTTAATAATTGTAAAACAGTAAGATTTAGAATACGGTATATTATTTGGTACGATTATTATGTTTGCTGTGCACTTGTTCCTTCCATTTGTTTATCTCTAGAATAAATTGTGTTCTATGTCCAGGTCTCTTCAAAATCACATATCTACAATTTAGAATTTAGTCTTAACACTTTTAAATGGGGAAACATCAGTCTATTTTATAGGCAGTTATGATTGAGGACAAATATATATATTGGCTCTTTTCACCTGACATCATAACCCATCATAAATTAGTATAAAGAGAACAGAGAGAAAATAAGGAAGATCCTTTATGGGTAAGTAACCTTGCTTTTACATTGCAGAGAAGAAAGTCTCTTTCAGTTTTGTGACCTTGTTTTACACTACTCAGGTAACACATTTTAAATATTGTGACAAAGCTTTGTCCTTGCCTCCGTGGGTCCCACGTTTCCTGGTGGATTTCGCTAGCCTCAGAGGTTCACTGTGACCCTCCACGTAACCCTTCTTTCTCTAGAGACAAGGGTCACAGTCTATTGAGCCATTTTCATCATAAGCTAGCGAGGGAGGTGAGGAGAAGTTATCCTTCCTTGCACAGTCTCTGTTGTCTCCCTTGCTATAGGTGATCTTTCTGAGCTGAGAACAAATGGATGTCAGAAAACTTGCAGTGATATAATCCTTACTAGGATAAACAGAATTTCTTCACAATATCTGTCTTGCATTGCAGAGGAAAGTAAGAATGGGAAAAGAACAAGGCAGTTTTTCTTGTTCCCTTTCCTTGTTTTGTGCTTTTACTATAACAGGGGAGATGTTTTTTCTTAGTGATTCTATTCAATATACATCCATCTCACACCTGACACTTTCCATGCAGTGAGCTATTGGTCATTTCATGTAATGTTGAAGGATCTGAACTGCATTGTGAATACTTGAGTCTGCTCTTTATCTTTTAAAACGTATGTCTTATACCAATACTGGTCATAATTTGCTATCAGTTTACTTAATATCAACTTTTATCCACAAACATGTACAAAGTGATTTGTTACTTCTAACAATGTTTTTTCATATTTGAAACATCATAGACTTTCATTCAGTCTGCTGGTATCTTGGATATATTCCATTTATACTTGTAACTTTTCCTACACTCTCTCCGTAATTCATCTCCACAAGGAGTACTCCCCTCGGGTCAATTTCCTAATGTCCAAAGGACTGGGGTTTTCCTCCTGTGTTCTAAAGAGAGAGCCTGGGAAACGTGGCCTACCCCTCGTGGAGCTCCCCGGACTTGGAGAGGGTCATGGAGAATGTCTCTTTCCCCATTTGCCTTTCAACCTCTTGCTGCTCCCTGTGTCTCACAATGGGACGAACTCCACTACTACCTCTGATCTCCCACCTTAGGAGGTTTGTGGCCTACCCTGGGAAGCCTTTGGATGCTCAGCAAGGCTTCATCCTCCTCAGTGATCTTAATAGGCCGCTTGGCAATCACTCCAGATCCTTAAAAGGCTCCTCAGTCCCAAATGAACCAAAATTGGCTTCTGAATCCTAAATGAGCCAAATGAGATTTTTAGGGAGTTGGAGGAGGCTCCAGATAAATGGCTTAAAGTTGGGGGTGGGGAGAGGTGAACGACTCCTATGACCCTAATGCTTGTGGGGAATGGATCTTTTGTGTCTCGAGAGGGGGACTGATGAGCCATTTAAGACTTGATGGATTTTCTCCCCTCATGGAGACCCCATCTAATTCTGTGGCTTCAGCTCTGAAACAGGTCTTCACTTATTGCTCATTCACTAGGGCTTGTGGGGAGAAGGAAAAAAGTTCATATGGATGACTGGGAGTTCTGCCTTCTTGCAGTACTTCCTTTACCCTCGCAGCCCTCTGCTCTCCCTCCCCCAGATCTCTTAGGATTTTCAGGTGCAGTACTTCCTTTCTTTGGGCCTCCGGATCTGATCTACCAATTTTGAAACCAGTGATATGAGGGTTTTTTGGTTTGTTTATTTCCTGTTTTAGAGTGGAAAGGGCAAAACTGTGCTTATTAGTTTCTACTCAATTGAGAAGAATTTTCAGTTTCTACTGGCAATCTTCACAATGGACTGACTACTGCCACTCCACTGCAATGTGATGTGCATGCACATTAAATGCCACAAACAATATGCATTTTGAAAAGAATGAGGGTATTTTATATCAATTTTTGTAGATAGAGTTGGAAGGGTACTCTACTCCATTCACCTGAACCTTGAACTGGATTGATTAAATCCTCCCTGATAGGTCTCAAGTTCTGTCTTAAATTACTGCAATAATGGCATTTGCACAACCTCAAGGATCTGGCCCGTTGCCTAATTGTTCTTATGTCTGATAGTTTTCCTTAATATTTAGCTTATATTTTTTCTGTTACAGCCTAAATCCTTAACCTGCTTCTTAACCTCCCTGAATAAAATTACAGAAAAAATTGATCCCTGTAAATTATAAAAGTTACAATAACATACATTATCTTTATGCTTTAGTACATAATCATACTCCCAGTCCCAGTTGTCTTTATCCTACAATTCCTACAATGAGCACAGTTTTCTTCCCCTTATTTTCCAAATGTTTTATAAATGTTGTTGCTCTTCTAAACACTCTCATAGTGGCTAATTTTTCAAAACAGGTGTTGGATTAGTTACATATTAACAATGCATAAATATTTCCTGGCCCTATTCTTCTCATTCTCTGTGGGTGCCATAATGATAATATGAATGCAGTTACTTGCTGCTCCCACGTTAAAAAGCCTGCAATGACTGAAGAACAGATCTCAGTAAT
Source organism: Dermochelys coriacea (assembly GCF_009764565.3). Classification (NCBI taxonomy): domain Eukaryota; kingdom Metazoa; phylum Chordata; order Testudines; family Dermochelyidae; genus Dermochelys; species Dermochelys coriacea. Next base: position 20,868,288 of record NC_050077.1, read on the forward strand.
TGATGCAAAAGACCTCACAGCTAATCAAATTCATCCCGAGTAGATGATGTATCAAAAAAATATAAACCGTTCTTCACTTTCCACTAATTATGTGAATTCAATGATTGTCTGAATGTGTAGAAATTGAGTATGATACCGTTACACTGAATACAGATATATCTGCATGATATCCATTGCTCTCTTTTAAAACATCTGATATGTAATATGAAAAGAATGCACAGTGCTTTAGGTTTGAAAGAGAATCACTTTGCCTTGATTGTCCAACTACCCAGAAAGAACTCTACAGAGATTTAACATAACTCTCCTATATGGGAAAAAGTGCTGAATGCAGCACTCATTCATTTAGTTCATGCAATCAAAATCTATGCAGTCTTGCTGTAGCTAGTCCTTAATATTAGCAACACCTCTCCCCACCACACACACATAATTCCCTCTTCCAAAGTAGATCAACAAACACAATTACGTATGACCTCTGCAATAGTCACCTATCAGTAAAATCCCCACTGCTAGCTCGTACCAAATTTTGTGTCTCTAGATATTTTGTTTCAGAGTAGCAGCCGTGTTAGTCTGTATTCGCAAAAAGAAAAGGAGTACTTGTGGCACCTTAGAGACTAACAAATTTATTAGAGCATAAGCTTTCGTGAGCTACAGCTCACTTCATCGGATGCATTTGGTGGAAAAAACAGAGGAGAGATTTATATACACACACACAGAGAACATGAAACAATGGGTTTATCATACACACTGTAAGGAGAGTGATCACTTAAGATAAGCCATCACCAGCAGCAGGGGGGGGAAAGGAGGAAAACCTTTCATGGTGACAAGCAAGGTAGGCTAATTCCAGCAGTTAACAAGAATATCTGAGGAACAGTGGGGGGTGGGGCGGGGGGGAGAAATACCATGGGGAAATAGTTTTACTTTGTGTAATGACTCATCCATTCCCAGTCTCTATTCAAGCCTAAGTTAATTGTATCCAGTTTGCAAATTAATTCCAATGCAGCAGTCTCTCGTTGGAGTCTGTTTTCGAAGCTTTTTTGTTGAAGGAAAGCCACTCTTAGGTCTGTAATCGAGTGACCAGAGAGATTGAAGTGTTTTCCAACTGGTTTTTGAATGTTATAATTCTTGATGTCTGATTTGTGTCCATTCATTCTTTTACGTAGAGACTGTCCAGTTTGGCCAGTGTACATGGCAGAGGGGCATTGCTGGCTCATGATGGCATATATCACATTGGTAGATGCGCAGGTGAACGAGCCTCTGATAGTGTGGCTGATGTGATTAGGCCCTATGATGGTATCCCCTGAATAGATATGTGGACAGAGTTGGCAACGGGCTTTGTTGCAAGGATAGGTTCCTGGGTTAGTGGTTCTGTTGTGTGGTTTGTGGTTGCTGGTGAGTATTTGCTTCAGATTGGGGGGCTGTCTGTAAGCAAGGACTGGCCTGTCTCCCAAGATCTGTGAGAGTGATGGGTCGTCCTTCAGGATAGGTTGTAGATCCTTGATGATGCGTTGGAGAGGTTTTAGTTGGGGGCTGACAGTGATGGCTAGTGGCATTCTGTTATTTTCTTTTTTGGGCCTGTCCTGTAGTAGGTGACTTCTGGGTACTCTTCTGGCTCTGTCAATCTGTTTCTTCACTTCAGAAGGTGTGTATTGTAGTTGTAGGAATGCATGATAGAGATCTTGTAGGTGTTTGTCTCTGTCTGAGGGGTTGGAGCAAATGCGGTTATATCGTAGAGCTTGGCTGTAGACAATGGATCGAGTGGTATGATCTGGATGAAAGCTAGAGGCATGTAGGTAGGAATAGCGGTCAGTAGGTTTCCGATATAGGGTAATGTTTATGTGACCATCGCGTATTAGCACCGTAGTGTCCAGGAAGTGGATCTCTTGTGTGGACTGGTCCAGGCTGAGGTTGATGGTGGGATGGAAATTGTTGAAATCATGGTGGAATTCCTCGAGGGCTTCTTTTCCATGGGTCCAGATGATGAAGATGTCATCAATGTAGCGCAAGTAGAGTAGGGGCATTAGGGGACGAGAGCTGAGGAAGCGTTGTTCTAGGTCAGCCATAAAAATGTTGGCATACTGTGGGGCCATGCGGGTACCCATCGCAGTGCCGCTGATTTGAAGGTATACATTGTCCCCAAATGTGAAATAGTTATGGGTGAGGACAAAGTCACAAAGTTCAGCCACCAGGTTAGCTGTGACACTATCGGGGATACGGTTCCTGACGGCTTGTAGTCCTATCTTTGTGTGGAATGTTGGTGTAGAGGGCTTCTACATCCATAATGGCTAGGATGGTGTTTTTAGGAAGATCACCATATTATATTGTATGTTTTGTTTTGTTTTAAATCTTATTCACCAGGCAGTAAGTTTCCTGACAGTGTAAGATAATGTCTACATACTGTTCAACTAGTCTTTTACAACATAAGGCTATGCATACCTACATTGTAAAACATTCATACAAAAAGTTAAAACCTGTTTGCTGCATTTGAAAAAAACTGAACACGTGTGTGTATTTGCACACACAGACACATTTTTATATTCCATTAAAAAAATGTTAAGATTACAAAGTAAAATGCTCAAAAGTTTAAAAAATGCCATAAGGTTGCCTCTGCAGCTTTATTTTGGCTCGCTTATTCATAGGCAGTATGCCACTATGTCTAATTACATAATCACAGACTGTACAATTTTTTCTATAGGAGCCCTGCATTGTTCAATGCACAGGTATATGGTCCTCAGTAAAGTATCTGTTAAATATTTCTTTTTATCCTCATCATTCTATACATGGCCCCAAGCTTTATTTACTACACCCATCCAAACACTGCACTGAATATCAAAATTTTAATTTGTTTTTCTATTGTGCTTATAGCCACAGTAATCTAAAAACATTAATGAATTTTTCATAACAACCCTGTCAGGTAGGGAAAGCCAACATTCTCTAAAGTAGCGACTGATATTAGTTGCTTCAATATTCAATGTCCATCTTGAGACCTCTATCATCTGCTTTTTCAAAGTTGCTGAGCACCCACAGCATTCACTGATTTCCATTGTAGTTGTGAGTGCTAGGTGTCTTTGAAAATCAGCCCTAGGTATCTTGAGTCTAGTACTCAAAATGAAAATGACAATTAATGGTCAGTTCTGAATTTTTGTTTTAAGTGACTTGGTCGGTATTATATATATTGGTAACGTGCTAGGGTAGGACCCAGTTGTCATGGGCTCAGTCCTATCTCTTAACCATTCATCCTTTCTTTCCCAGAAGCCCCCCTCCCGCTTTTCTCATACACTACGTATCTTACAGCTTCTGTAGTGAATAAGACAATGGATTAATTGGCAATAACCTCTTTCACAACATAAACTTGCTTCATTCATTATATACACCATGCACATAATAGTAAACATCATCTGGAAAATGTGCAGCAGCAATCAAAAAAGCAAATAATGTTCACCATAATATAGTACTAAATTATGGCAATATATAATTCAGTTATGCACTTTCCTGGAATACTGTTTTCACTTCTGGTTACCATAACTATTTTTTTTAAAGGGAAGATAAAATAGAGGAGATTTGGAAGTAGACAATAAAAATACTTAGAAGTATTTATGTGAGGAGACATTGAAAAGATTAGGACTGTTCAGAGAGGAGCCAAAGAAGAGAGGATATGATAAAGGTATACAAAATGATGAAAGCTAAATTAGGGTAAATATAGGAACCTTTCTTATAATACAAGAACAAGAGGACAATCAGAAACTTTCCAAAGGGCAGGATACTGTATAATTGTCCGATCTTGAGTATTCACATTTGATTTAACATAGCAACTCTTTTGTTTCTGAGGAAATCCTTGTACTTATGTCATCTATCAATCAAATTTGCTAATATGTATATACTTTATTAAATGCTCAAGATTCAATACATATTCTTATGTGAGCACTTCATTTTTAGTGTACTGTGCATTTTGCTAATGTGCAAAAGAAACGGTAAGAACCTTATTGTGTATTTGTGAACCTATTGATTACATTTCTTATGTAATACTAGACTGACATGAAAAATCACAAACACAGTTTATATAAGTTAGTTTGACATTGTATGCATTGTCATAGCTGTATTCATGAATTACGTATTTACTTTTATGATTTTATTGCTCTTATAGAAAATGTACTTTTGTTTAATAATAAATATTCCTACAGTGTTTGTGTGAAATACTTTTACAAAAATGAATCATACCAATTCTGTATAACTGATACATGTAAAATACAGTGAATGTTGGAAGGGCATGCTTGAAAGATGATGCTTACTCATTGCTTACTTGAAACAGCTAAAAAGAGTACAATTTTGTTACAAAAAGAATCTTTCATTGTAAAAGCTTAGGGCAGGAAGTGGAAGCTCTTGGGCCCTAGTTCAGCAAAGCACTTAAACACATCCTTAACTTGAAGTACATGCTTAAATCCTATTGATGTCTAAAGTACTAAAATATGTGTTTAGATGCTTTGTTGAATCATAGGCTGTGTTGCTCATAGTAGCAGCTCCTCTCCATCCCATTAGTTCTTTAATGTTGTCTAATGCAGTAGTGAGCTGTGATTTTTAAAAAGGAAGAGGCACAGCTGCCTCTTGCTAAAATCTCTCCCTCCATTACTGTTTTGCACCTGACTTTGCTGTACCATTTGGGCAGTGGGAGCAGATTTCTGAGGAGCAGGCTTGATACTTTGATGCTTCACAGGCAGCTACTAAAAAATTACATCTCTCTAATATCTGCATCTGTCTAATATTTTTTAGAAAGTAGCATACATTTACTAAATGAAGAAGGCTTTGGAAATATAATTCCCTCAATTAAGTTAAATATTAAATAATCTTTTAACGGGATATCGTACTCACATGCTTTGATTTTGTATGATGTGAAATATTAACTTACATTCTATATTTTGTATAGATTTCAGTGCCAATGGATTCTAGTATTTAAAGCTACTGCTGGATCAGATACTGTACTAATGGGAATTTATATACTATTATTTTTATATAGTAGTTACTATCATGTAGTTTTCAAAAATAGTATACTATAAATTGTGTATATTTGAAAAAAGTTATGTAGCTCCCCTTATCTACCCAGTTACCTTCTTTAGCGCCAATCTCCTTATGGGTTTTGATGGACAGGCCTGGGTTCTTCTGGATCCCACCACCCACTCAGCAGTGTGTAACTAAGTTTTCTTTCCACATGAATTTATTTCGGGGTGCCTGCACCCCCATTACTCCTTCCGGGCAGGATCACCGGACAGTTCAGGAAGAAAATGCTAATGGGAGGGTACCCCCTTCCCCCACCCCCCGCTTACTTGCCAGATAGTTGCAGATTTCCAAGAAATAACACAAACACATGCAATACATTTAACACAATAATTCTATGAAACAGGAGATAAATATAACAGGGTGAAACACTTTTCTCGGGGTCACCGGTGCCTATACTGAATTTCCTCAGTCACGTGACCTGATATAGCAAACATAAAATTAATGTCCCGTTGGTACGTGTACTCTGTAGGGCCCTTGATGACCTGTGGCCACAATATCTTCAGTGCAGCAGTTAGCAATGTGGCTGACTGGGTTTAATACAACCCAAAAGACTCACAAGTGGGATAAGTTTCAGAGTAGCAGCCGTGTTAGTCTGTATTCGCAAAAAAGAAAAGGAGTACTTGCGGCACCTTAGAGACAAACAAATTTATTTCAGCATAAGCTTTTGTGAGCTACAGCTCACTTCATCGGATGCATTCGGTGGAATGTACTCCTTTTCTTTTAAGTGGGATAAGGTGGTAAGTCTCTCCACAGATGTAATAGGCAGCAGGTAGTAAAATCCTCAAACCCTTATAATGTGTCTCTAGCCTCTGTTTGCAAAAAGCTGGGAATGGACAACAGGGGATGGATCACTTGACGATTACCTGTTCTGTTCGTTCCTTCTGAAGCACCTGGCACTGGCCACTGTCAGAAGACAGCATACTGGGCTAGATGGATCTTTGGTTTTAACCCACTAAGGCTGTTCTTATATTCTTCTCCCCTGACTTGAGGGCACAGTTCAGGAAGTAGGGGGAAACAATTTCCCTGACTGGCTAACTAAAAGGAGGTGTCAGAGTAGCAGCCGTGTTAGTCTGTATCTGCAAAAAGAAAAGGAGTACTTGTCGCACCTTAGAGACTAACGAATTTATTTGAACATAAGCTTTCGTGAGCTACAGCTCACTTCATCGGATGCATGCAGTGGAAAATACAGTGGGGAGATTTTATATACACAGAGAACACGAAACAATGGGTGTTACCATATACACTGTAACGAGTGTGATCAGGTACAGTGAGCTATTACCATCTGGAGAGAGGAAAACAAAAAAAAACCCTTTTGTAGTGATAATCAAGGTGGGCCATTTCCAGCAGTTGACAAGAACTTGTGAGGAACAGTGTGGGGGGGGGAAATAAACATGGGGAAATAGTTTTACTTTGTGTAATGACACATCCACTCCCAGTCTTTATTCAAACCTAATTTAATGGTGTCCAGTTTGCAAATTAATTCCAATTCAGCTGTCTCTCGTTGGAGTCTGTTTTTGAAATTTTTTTATTGAAGAATGGTGACTTTTAGGTCTGCTTGTGGCACCTTAGAGACGAAAAAATTTATTTGAGCATAAGCTTTTGTGAGCTACAGCTCACTTCATCGGATGCATTTATGCATTTATTTATAAATGCATCTGATGAAGTGAGCTGTAGCTCACGAAACCTATGCTCAAATAAATTTGTTAGTCTCTAAGGTGCCACAAGTACTCCTTTTCTTTTTGCGAATACAGACTAACACGGTTGCTACTCTGAAACCTGACTTTTAGGTCTGTAATCGAGTGACCAGAGAGATTGAAGTGTTCTCTGACTGGTTTCTGAATGTTATAATTCTTGATGTCTGATTTGTGTCCATTTATTCTTTTATGTAGAGACTGTCCGTTTTGGCCAATGTACATGGCAGAGGGACATTGCTGGCACATGATGGCATATATCACATTGGTAGATGCGCAGGTGAATGAGCCTCTGATAGTGTGGCTGATGTGATTAGGCCCTATGATGGTGTCCCCTGAATAGATATGTAGACACAGTTGGCAACGGGCTGAAGAGGAGAAGGACTCTGGAGTATTGGTTGATCATAGGATGACTATGAGCTGCCAATGTGATATGACTGTGAAAAAAGCTAATGTGGTTTTGGGATGCATCAGGAGAGGCATTTCCAGTAGGGATAAGGAGGTTTTAGTACCATTATACAAGGCACTGGTGAGACCTCACCTAGAATATTGTGTGTAGTTCTGGTCTCCCATGTTTAAAAAGGATGAATTCAAACTGGAGCAGATACAGAGAAGGGCTACTAGGATGATCTGAGGAATGGAAAACTTGTCTTATGAAAGGAGACTTAAGGAGCTTGGCTTGTTTAGCCTAACTAAAAGAAGGTTGAGGGGAGATATGATTGCTCTCTATAAATATATCAGAGGGATAAATACAGGAGAGGGAGAAGAATTATTTCAGCTCAGCACCAATGTGGACACAAGAACAAATGGGTATAAACTGGCCACCAGGAAGTTTAGACTTGAAATTAGACGAAGGTTTCTAACCATCAGAGGAGTGAAGTTTTGGAGTAGCCTTCCAAGGGAAGCAGTGGGGGTAAAAGATCTATCTGGTTTTAAGATTCTACTCAATAAGTTTATGGAGGAGATGGTATGATGGGATAATGTGATTTTGGTAAGTAATTGATCTTTAAATATTCAGGGTAAGTAGGCCTAATCCCCTGAGATGGGATATTAGATGGATGGGATCTGAGTTACCCAGGAAAGAATTTTCTGTAGTATCTGGCTGGTGAATCTTGCCCATATGCTCAGGGTTTAGCTGATCGCCATATTTGGGGTCGGGAAGGAATTTTCCTCCAGGGCAAATTGGAAGAGACCCGGAAGGTTTTTCGCCTTCCTGTGTAGCATGGGGCATAGGTGACTTGAGGGAGGCTTCTCTGCTCCTTGAAGTTTTTAAACCATGATTTGAGGACTTAAATAGCTCAGACATAGGTGAGGTTTTTCGTAGGATAGGGTGGGTGAGATTCTGTGCCTGCGCTGTGCAGGAGGTCAGACTAGATGATCAGAATGGTCCCTTCTGACCTTAGTATCTATGAATCTGTTGCAAGGATAGGTTCCTGGGTTAGTGTTTTTGTTGTGTGGCATGTGGTTGCTGGTGAGTATTTGCTTCAGGTTGGGGGGCTGTCTGTAAGCAAGTCTGGCCTGTCTCGCAAGCTCACCTTACCTGATCACTCTCCTTAAAGTGTGTATGGTAACATCCATTGTTTCATGTTCTCTGTGTCTATAAAATCTCCCCACTGTATTTTCCACTGCATGCATCCGATGAAGTGATCTTTAGCTCACAAAAGCTTATGCTCAGATAAATTTGTTAGTCTCTAAGGTGCCATAAGTACTCCTTTTTTAAAAGATGGTGATGGATCATCAGGTTCAGAGATGGCTCTGGACTCCTCAGTCATTGCAGAAGGCTGACGATCACTGCTGGCAGGCATCCTCTTCATGCTTCTGGTGCCAGGATTTCCCCTTACCATTAAGGAGTGCAGGGCTCAGGATGCAGATTACAAAACTAAAACAAAACAAAAATCTAAACTTTAGTCTCACATCCCAGCGCTCAGACGTACTCATGGCAGGCAGCAGCCCTGGACTAGCAGCTAGAGCAGAGCTGGCCATGTGGTGACTGATCTCTCCTAGATAGCTGGAGGAAGTTTTCCCCACAAAGCTCTACAAACTGGGAGTAACCTTGGAGAGGGAAAAGGCCAAACAGAGGGATTTTGCTTTCAAGTCCCCAAGGCCAGTACTCAGGGGAAACCCTGCATGCAGGCCTGGGACTCCCCAGCTTCTCACACAGCCAGTCCTACCTTTTTTGTGGCTGGCTCCAGACATCTCTCAAAATGGCTTCTTGCCTCTCCTGAGCTCCCATGGAAGGGTTTCTCACTCCCTGTTGGCCAAGCTAGCTCTTCTTCCCCTGCTCTCCCTTATCGGTCATTTGACTCTGCCCCCTCCTCTGAGCAGGTACGCCTGTAATCTTTCCCCAAACCAACAGGAGCCCCTGTTCAAAATAGTCTCTCTCCTCTCTCTCCCTCTTGGTTGCTGAGCACTGTGAGTCTGCCCTGGAGTCCCCATTCCTATCAGGGATTAGCCCGCCTCTCCCTGAGGTACCAGTGTACAGAGCCCCAGAAATGGGGGTTCTCCTTGGGGGTTACATTAAGAATTTTAATGGGTTCAATTTCTGTAACGTTAAAGAACTGAAAAATCAGTCAGATGACTCTTATAATACATTAATTATACATTTTCATTCCATGTTCTTGTACTTTTAAACATAAAAGAGCACCTCTCCTTACATCTCTTAATGTTTGCACATAACTAGACTATTAATCCAGAAAAAATATCAGAAATTGAATCAGCTAACCAAATCTTGATCAATACCAGCCCAACTAACAAATTTATCAACGAGGTGAACTACAAAGTAGAGAAAATAAAATTCCTTTTTAAAATTCCTAACCATACCACATGGCTTCGTTCTCTCCCACATAGATGGGGCTTGCACTGTGCCTTGAGTGTAGGCAAATACACGCTATTTTAGATCAGGAGCCTAATGCAGAGTAAATTCCCAAGTCAAGAACCCTTCACTGAAATCTCCATGCCACTAGCCCCCACCCTCTGAAACAAGGGCACTGTCAGCTCAAACATATCTGCTGATTGGAGCCACAACACTATTATTGGGGAGAGAGACAGTTTCTCAGGAAGTCATGTACCAGATGAGAATGTTATGCAATGTAGTTTTGGGCTAAAGACATATAATGATCTGTGAAAGTCATTTGTTCACAATTTTCAATATCTGCCTTTTTCTCTTAGTGTTTTTAAAGTAGAAAAATTTACTATTATAGGATCTGATCCATACAGTACTTCCTATGACTTGTGTTACTGTTATCCTATTATTCATGACCTACAATGACACAGGTAGAATGCTTATCCAGAAAATTGTGGCACTTCTGCAGTCTGCTATGATATTTTCTGCCTGTTCAGAGAGCACAGGCATGTAATTTGGCGTGCCCAGCGTGGCAGCTGAATGATGGCTTCCGATTCCACTAGCAGCTGTGATTAGTGTATGTTATGCTCCTTGAAACAGAAATCTTAAAAAAATCATTCTGAAAATTTCATTCTGTAAAAATTGGAAATCTCATTTCACAATTACATTTTCATTCTTCAAGCATTTGTCTACATAGATCCCTCTGAAGGTAAGTGTGCCTTGTGTGGGTGAGCCCTGAATCTTTTAGTCAGTCGTATCCCTTGGTGCTGTGTTTGTGCCCTGTATACCTTCACCCTCTTCGGTGAGAGATAAAAGACTCTGACTGCCCCTCAGTTCCTTCTCATTGCCCATGGACAAAGCACCCAGACAATGCTTGAGTGATAATTTTAGCCCCCACCTGGGAGAACCAGTTCTGGTATTTAGACCTCCGGTATCTATCCATAAGTTCACCTCTTCCACTTCCAAGTCTACTAGGCGTCACTTTCCAGAGCCAAGGCCTCATGCTTCAACTGAACCCAGGTTGTCTAAACAGTGTGGAATCTGGCTGGCTGAATTCTGTGAAAAGATCTTGCTTGGAAGCTATTCAAGAGATTTTGATCTAAACTAACGCCATAAAGGCCTCAACCAGAAAGATGTATCAAGGAAAGTGGAAGCTTTTCTTTTTGTGGTCTATTCAGAATATGTGCAACCCCAAGACTCTTCTGTATGAATCACCTTGGGCTATTTATTGTCTTTAAAACATGCTCCACTTTCAATTAGCTCTGTAGAGTCCACTTTGCTGCTATTTCAGCACATGATCTGTCTTTTGACAGTTATTCTTTTTTTCTCCTCACCTGCAGTATCTAGATTTATAAAAAGTCTGACTCATGTTTCCACATAAGGAGCCTTTTCCCACTTCAGACTGGAATATAATACTCACATCTTTCATGGACCTTCCATTTGAGCCAACTGCAAAATGTTCTTTGTTTCACCTCTCTATTAAGGCAGTTTGTAATTGCTCTTACCTCAGCCTGCAGAATGGTAGGAATTCAGGCTTTAATGCCAGGGTTATCATGTACTGCCTTACATAAAGACAGAGTAACAGCACCCTAAATTTTTGCTAAAAAATAATCTTGGAATTTCATATCAATCTCTTTATACATCTACCATGGCTTTTTCCTAAACCACCTGATTTTCCTGAGGAGATTAAACTGTATATACTAGATGTATATAGGGTTATGTCCTTTTATGTTTCTTGGATAAAACATTTTTGTTTTTGTTTTAGTGTGATTTTTGTAAATCACTTAGACTTTTTTAGTGGCTTTTGGTAATAAGTTGAAGGATCAGACTGTTTCATCTCAGAGACTTTCCAAATGTGATACAGATTGCATTAAGATTGAATATTCTCTGAATAAACTTCTGATTCCCTTTTATTTCAACTAAGACCCTCCTGACATCTGTAGTTTGTTTGAGAGATCTCTATTTCTGAAATCTGTAGAACAGCTACCTGGAATTGGATTCGTACATTCACCAGTCGCTACTTCATTGTCACAGTTCTAGATCAGATGCTCAGGATGGCAAAGGTTTTCTACAGTAATTATTAAGATAGGGACTCCAAATAGTCACCTCCTTGGAGAATAACTGCTGGCCACTTACCTACCATGGGATCCATGTAGATAAATGCTCAAAGAAGAAAAAGAGGTTACTTACCTTATAGTAACTGGAGTTGTTTGAGAAGCCTTTGTACACAAGGCTCCGACAACCCACCCTTCTTTCTTTCCCACTGATTTGGAGTTCTGACATGAATTTAGTGTGACCAGATAGTAAGTGTGAAAAATCGGGATGGGGTGGGGGGCAATAGGTGTCTATTATAAGAAAAAGCCCTGAATATCAGGACTGTCCCTATAAAATTGAGACTGTGGTATCCTACATGGATTTCCATATTAGTAAAGGAACTAAATGGCAGTTGGGGCTGCTTTCAACCCTTTCACTAGGGGTCATGACAATGTACAAGGCAACTCCAATGGACACTGCTAGCTAAAAGATTCCGGGTTTGCACATAAGAGGCGCACGCACCTACAATGGGATCCATGTGGACAAAGACATTTCAAAGCACTTCAGTTTACTGCAAGATAAGTAACCTACCTCTCTTTTCTAAGTTTATTTTAATTTTTTAAACATATTTTTATATTTTTATTTTTACATTATTTCATGATATGACAGAAGTAATAATGTACAATGTGACGTCATATATCATGGCCTGGCATGAAACAATATGTTTTCAATATCCTTATGTTAACCTGGAATCATTTTTCTAAGACACTGAAAATAGCTCCTCCTTTTATTAATACTGTGAGTGCTAATCTTATTTCCATATTCAAAGTGTCAAACTGTGTCATTACAACACAAAAATGAATCACTCTGACAAGAAAATAAAATGAGATGTTTCAATTAATACAAGTAGCAGCTTCCCTTAAAGATTAAATAAATAAAATTAAAATAAATCAATAGACTATTTCAACTATACCATAATATAACATATGTTAGTTGTAGTAGTAGTGAATAATTTGACTGAATTTTTTTTTTGAAAAATTGTCTTGATTTCGATAAAATTACCCCATGGCAAAAAAAAAATCAAATGTTTATTTGAAAATGAAGGTTTTTTTTAGAATTTTTTGTATTATCATTATTTATACATTATTTTATGATGTCATATTATACACTACTACTATGGATTTTTTTCCATTGGGAAATTTCATCAAAATGAAGATAATTTGACAAAAAAAAATTCAGATGAAAAATTCCTAGCTAGTTTTAGTGTTGGCAGGTGTTGTCCATGTGTGACAGGCTAGGGAATACTGAGGTAATATTATGGTATAACTCTATTACATTCCCCTTTTTTTCCCACCTCAGCCTGTCTCTGCAGAATCACAGACCTACATTTCTGCCTTTTCAAGTTTTTTCAGAAAGGAATTACAGGGTGAAATCTTTTAATAACAGCTGCCAATCAATTTCAGAAAGAGAGTACCATACAATTTCTCAGAGAACAAACGTTTAATACAGTGGTGAGCAACCTGCAGCTGTGCAGCTCATGGGCCGCTCATAGCCCATGAGGGTAATCTGTTGGCAGGATGCGAGACGGTTTGTTTACATTGACCATCCTCGGGCACAGCTGCCTGCAGCTCCCAGTGGCCGCGGTTCACCGTTCCTGGCCAATGGGAGCTGCAGGAAGTGGCGCGGGCCGCAGGGACATGCTGGCTGCCGCTTCCCGCAGCTCCCATTGTCCGGGAACAGCGAACCGCGGCCACTGGGAGCTACAGGAAGCCATGCCTGTGGACAGTCAGTGTAAACAAACTGTCTCACAGCCCATCAGTGGATTACCATGATAGGCCGCAGGTTGCCCACCATTGATTTAATTCTTAAACACATATTATTTGAAATACTTAGGAATAACTTCTTACACATAACTACTGGGCAATTAATCCATTGGTGTTCCTTATACTAACTGAGATAACCAAGTACTTCTGTAAAGCATGTTTGTCAGTGGGGAGGCAGTAGTTGTGTCTACAATTAATTTTGTTGGTCTTGTCCTCTTCTTTAGTTATAGTCTTTTTTTCTCTTCCTTTTTTTCTTCCTTGAGCTAGTTGCTAGAAGATTCTTGTTTTTTCATGTTTTAGAAATCACGGTCCTTTGCTGTATGTGAAGGTAATGAAGTTTCCTCATATAAACAAGCCTCAGTTCAAATATAAGGCACTGCCCATTAATTCTGGTTCCCACCATGCAAAAAGGACTGGATGGATCTTGTCTACTAGGGGCTCTATGTCAGTGGCAGATTATGTTGGAGATACACAAGAAGGGGGCAAACTGGGACTTGTATCATTTTGGGGAAAACTGTGTGGGACTTGTGATACTGGATAAAGTTTTACAGTTGCTTTCAAGAATTAATTTTTAAAATTGTGTCTAGAGGCATTTTACCCAGACACCTGTGTGAAGTGAATTCATATGGCATCTGGCAGTAGTTGGCATTCTGCAGTGTTGATGATCCTGAATTTTTTTCTCAATTTAAACATTAATATTTGATTAGAGGGAATTCAAAACAAGAGGAGGGGAAATAATCAAATGTTGTCTGTGGACACTATAGGAGCTATGTGCTGATACTGTGGAGAGAGTAACTCTGTGGTATTATACATAAAAATCCATTTACAAACAAGGCTGTCCCCCTTGCTGATTTGGCAGAAATGTTAATCTTTCTGTACAATTATATTATACATGAGAGTAAAATTGTTGTGCTGTTTTTTTCTTCTTTCAGAAAGACAAAATATAAAGACAAATGTACGTTTTACAGGAGTACAGGGGAAAAATAAAAGGGGGACTTAATATTTAGCCAGATAGAAGACCGACTTATAACTGCTAATTATTTTTAATGATTTTACATCATTGGCCTCTTGTGATGATAGTATAATTTCAGAATTCTGAGGAATGAGAGGAAAATCCAAAGCCTCTAGAATGAAAATATGGTTTTGAAGAAGTCTCTTTGATTTGAAACATTTCTGATTGAGTGTACTCAGACTGATTAACTTGGAGCATCTTTGTATTCCAGACACACTAGGTATGAAGAGGTAGGTGACAAGGTTAAGCCCTCAATATGCAACTAATTTGAAGTTGGCTATCTAATTTGTATTACAAAAGGGTCTTTCAAAGTATAAGGATTAAACGCCTTCTACTGGACAAGATTTTATTATTAGAAGCTGGAATATCAGAGTTCAGCAGATTGCCCACTAGAAATAATACTCTGTCTAGCATCTCGTTTGTTTCAGAAGTGTGTAATTGTACAAAGTTTCAGCATCTTTGATCTTCATGTGTCTGAAGCCATGCAGCTCTACCAATAATTTGCCAAGTTTTGTCATGATTTGTCCTAGTGGTCTAAGACTCTTTGATGCTTTCATATCAGGAAGTGGGGTGATCAAGTTTTCAAGACAGTAATAGTCTTTTGATTGATCATCCCAATAACTTCTATGAAGTGTAACATTTTGGTGCAGTATGAGATTTCTGCACTAAATAACCCCAGTAGTCACTGTGACAGGGAAAAGGTGATTTTTTTTCCATTACTTATAACTGTTTCAGAATTGCTGAGATTATAGGGATATTTTTATGTGAGTCACTGTACTGTGTACAACCTTGCACCACTGTGACTCATTCAGGATCAGATCCATTTTTTTTATCCAGTGTAACTTGGAGTATGTATAAGGCAAATTAAAGATAACAAATCAGTAACCGTTACTTAGTTTACTATATGACTGTTACTCCTAATTATGCAGGCAAAAGATCTGGAAGCATTGTCTCTTGTAAACAGTTTTCAAAGAATTTTTTTTTAATTGATTGGGAATGTGTGAAGGAGTTCAATCACTGCAGACACCCCTTTGTGGCCAAGTGTGGGCATAGCAGACTCTCTTCTATCCTGGTGCCCCTTGCAGACAGTCATCCTGGGTCTGCTATGGTCTGCCCCTCTTGTGATTTGGCCCTCTGGCCAGGTCACACATTTATGTCCACTCCTTTTGGAATACAGAGTCTAGCAAAGGATAGCCCTGTTGGTCGATTAAGGGGACCTAGGTTTCCCCTGGGTTGAGGTCTCAGAGTCTTCATCCTTCTGGATTCAGGGTCTTCTCTTGTGCTGATTCTCCCAGATGAGGGGGTAGGCTTTCTGCCTTCTTCACCATCCATGAGTTGGTAGGGAAATTTGGGCCTGCCCTCTCTACTAATTTCTGATCCAAGGCCCACTGACAGGCAGCTAAATACTTCATCCAGAAGCGCTATACTGCTGGTTCCCTGAATCACTTCCTACTAGTGCCCAGTTTCCCAACGGATGAAGTAAAGACATTATACAACTGGAAAAAAAAGGTAAAGTCTCAGACCTTCTTAGTGTCAAAAGTCTCTTCTCTGTGGGTCCGGTAAAGTCACCACAGGCAGGGGCATCAGGCAGCTTGATCACCAGTAGAACTTTCCAGGAGCTCAGAGTGTAGGTCAGTTCACCTCCACTGTTTGCCCCCTAACTGAGCTGGTCTGTTCTCACTTTGAGCTCCTCCAAGCCAAACAGGCTTTGCCGGTATAGTGGGAGTAGGAAGGCTTGGACCCAGAGTAGCTGCTTAATCCCTTCGTTACCTGTGCAGGGTTTAAACACACCATCACAGAGTAAGATGGAAAGTTTTTTTAAAAAGAAGTAAATCAGCACAGTGGTCCCCAAATGTTTTCACTTCCCTGCCCCCACCTGGAAGCCGCAGTCGGGAACTGGACCCGGAAGTAGTGACAGAGCCATGCAGCCAGTGACAGGCTGGGAACTGGGGGCCGCAATCAGGAGCGCAGCCATGGTTGGGAACGGGGCCAGAGCTGAAGCTGGGACTCTGGCTGGGAATGGAGTCGCAGTTGGGGCCAGGACCAGAAGCAGAGCTGGAGGCAGAGTGGGGCTGGGTGGCCCTCACTCCCCACCCCCTGTGGGAGCTGGCCTGGGCCCCCTGCACCCACGAAAATTCCTCCACGCCCCCTTGGGGGGGCACCCCACAGTTTGGGGACCACTGAATTAGCAGCACATTCTCTTCAGACTTGTGTATCATCTTTAGAATTTCATCCTGACCCTCTGGTTAAACCACAGAGGTGGCTTATCATGCCACAAGTTGCAAGTGTAAGGCATTCACCTTTGTACTAGAATGATATCTCACTGTTTGAAGTATTTAATACAGTATAGTAGTGGGGACAAATCTGCCCTCTAATGCATATCTAATAATAAAGTCCATGAGAGTGACACCCATTCACTTCAATATATATTAGAGGATGGAATTTTGCCCTTAGAGATAACAGAGTCATGGCAAATGATAGTAAATAAAGTATCTATACAGAGTTGAAAAAATTATTTGTCTTTAGTACATTTAACTGTTTTCCTGCACATAACTTTCTTATAAATTATTATAAATTGCAACAATAATGTATAATATTACATAAAAGTTTTGCAAATTAAAAGTTTTACCATTTAGTTTTAGCAGATTACATATTGCTGATACAAAGCTGATATTTCAATGCCTCTATAAAGCAGTGTACTGTACTCTAGATCACATTTCCCTGAGGAAAGTATTTTGGGATAATAGTAAATACTGAGTGATTTCCACTGTATACATGATTATATTTTTTCTTCAGATAAAGGAAATTGGGATCAGC
This sequence comes from Dermochelys coriacea, assembly GCF_009764565.3. Classification (NCBI taxonomy): domain Eukaryota; kingdom Metazoa; phylum Chordata; order Testudines; family Dermochelyidae; genus Dermochelys; species Dermochelys coriacea. The sequence goes on from NC_050077.1 coordinate 20,885,556, forward strand.
TGTTTGAATGTTTACTGAATCATCTTCTATAAAACAATGAATGGGGCAAGAATCTGGAAGTCATACACAATAAAATTTATAAGCCCTATAGCAAATGCTTAGTAAAGATAGCAAACAAATGTAAACTGAATTAAATAATTCCAGCACTGCTTAAGGATCTTACTGAGATCACATTTGGGAAAGCGTGCACTTTTCTGGTTACCATGTATCAACAAGGAAATTGAGAAGGTATAGCAAAGGACAACCTGAAAGATACAAAGAATTGAAGGTCTAAGACATTTGAAAGGTTACAGAATCTTTGATAGACTCGTACCCTTTGTGAAAAAGAAGATTAAGAATAGAAGTTTGGTGGTTTAAAAAACACTTTAGTGAGTACAGAGAAAGCTTTTATCAACAAAAATGGTGGGTGGCTTGAAATTAAATTGTTTGACAGTAGTTTAATGAGTCTACAAATGTATTTGACATCAAATATTTATAATTAAGTGGATTGATAAAGAATGGTCAGCTGTTCAATAATTAGATTTGTTGGCACACATTCTGAATAGCAGTTTGGAACGGTCTACCAGAGACAAGTAATACATAATAAAGATTGTTGAAAAAAGGAGTTAGATCAGTGTTTGTAGAAAGCAAGTATGGTAGATTAATACATGCTAATTTAAATGAAGGCTTTGAGATATCTCTTGCCCATAAAATGGCCTATTTTCCCGATAATAAATGAGATTTACCTTGTGGTCTCTGCTCAGTGTGAATGTTGCTTAATAGTTTGTTTTCTAAACTCTGTGGAAGTTTCTTCAAACATAGTGCATTTTATACTTGTGTTTTAATTAGCATTTTTACTTTTGATAGTGAGTTTATGAAGCACAATGAAAGTGAATTTTTTTATCTTTCATGTGCAGTAGTGCTTATTTTCACTATCCAAGTTTCATTGTAATTTGTTAATAATGAAATGTTAATTCCCCTTCAAGTACTTGTCCACATTATGTCCCTCATGCACTCAAGTTCATGTATACAGGACATGTATACAGGACACATGAAACTCCTCATGTTCTGTGTCAAGGGCATATAAGAGCAGAGCACACTAACTGCTACTCATTTCCTCTCACCACCTGTTAGCTTTGAGACTGTGCTGTGGTTCAAGATATCCAAGAAACAACTCTTAAAGACTGATTAAATTAATTAATTTAGCAATAAGGCAGTAAATTTGATAAATGCGGTATAGAATATTATATGCGTATTGTTTCATGAGAATATATTATACCCAGCTATATGCAGATAAATGTTATCAATTATTTTTTCCAAGAGTAAAATTTGTGATGATAATGCAGCCTTTTAAAGCACTATTATGCTCTTAAAATTAACCCCACATACACCCCTCCAGCCTCAACAAAGGAAAGAGAGTTTGGTTAGACCAGTGGAGATCTCCAGCACTGTAGGCCTCTCTGGTCTGGAATTGTCTGATTTGGAAAAGCCCTCTGGTTTGACTGGTCCCTTGAGCTTAAAAGGCTCATGGACCCAGTGCCATCACCTGAATTATTCTTGTAGTTGCATTAGCTGACTATTCAGGTATGTTGTAGACCTGGATGGATAGCCTTTTTGAGGTCAGGAACAAATTTATTAACAGGCAAAAGTGGCTAGTATCCTGAGGTTTTGGGTTGTTGTTTTTAACCTTTACCATACCATGTGGAATCCAGGTTAGTTATGCAGAAGGCATTGTGTGTGTGTGTGTGTCTGTGTGTGTACGCACACACATCTACTTCAGTAAGGCATTTGATACTGTCTCACATGACTTTCTCATAAATGAACTAGGAAAACACAGCCTAGATGAACCTACTATAAGCTGGGTGCACAACTGGTTGGAAATCCACTCTCAGAGAGTATTTATCAATGGTTCAGAGTCAAGCTGGAAGGGCATATTGAGTGGGGTCCCACAGGGATCTGTCCTGGCTTTGGTTCTATTCTATATCTTCATAAATAATTTGGATAATGATATAGAGAGTATACTTTTAAAGTGTGCAGATGATGCCAAGCTCGGGGGTTGAGCGGGGGTTACAAACAGTTTGGGGGACAGGATTAGAATTCAAAATGATCTTGACAAACTGGAGAAATGATCTGAAATTAATAGGATGAAATTCAAGAAGGACAGATGCAAAGTACGACACTTAGGAAAAAAATAATCAATTGCACAAATAAAAAATGGGAAATGACTGCCTAGGAAGGAGTACTGCAGAAAAGGATCTTGGGGTTATAGTGGATCACAAATTAAATATGAATCAATTATGTCATACTGTTGCAAAAAATTGATCATCATTCTGGGTATTAGCAGGAGTGTTGTAATCAAGATACAAGAGGTAATTCTTCCACTCCAGTCAAAACTGATAAGGCCTCAGCTCGAGTACTGTATCCAGTTCTGGCACCACACTTCAGGAAAGTTGTGGACAAATTGAAGGAACTTCTGAGAAGAGCAACAAAAATGGTTTAAACTCTAGAAAACATGATAGATGATGACTGGAAAAGAATGGATTTGTTTACTCTGAAGAAGAGAAGGCTGAGGGAGGATATAACAGTCTTCAAGTATCTAAAAGGTTGTTGTAAGGAAGAGGGTGGTGATAGGTTGTTCCCCTTATCCACTGAGGACAGGACAAGAAGTAACGGATTTAAACTTCAGCAAGGGAGATTTAGATTAAACATGAGAAAAAAACTTCCTAACTGTAAGAGTAGTTAAGCACTGGACCAAATTACCTAGGCTTGTTATGGAATCTCTGTTGTAAGAGATTTTCAAGAACAGGTTAGACAAATGTCATGGTCTAGATAATACTTAGTCCTGCCTATCAAGATCCCTTCTAGTCTTACATTTCTGTGATTCTCCAAGTTGCTCTGCATAATCCCATTTTTGGGTATTGGGCTGTCTGGTGGCACCTAACAGTAGTACATTATCAAAGCAGTGCCCATTAGAGTATACATGTGCCCATTCTGACAACTCCCTTCAACGTTTTTGAATGTTCTGAGGGCAGTTCTATATATGGGGCTGCAGCAGCCTCTGTTGCCTCAGTTCCTTCCAACTGCACCAGAGGGAAGTGAACTGCTTTGGTCCATCAGGTCTGTTTTTTTTCTCCATTTATAGTGCATTGTTAGTTTATAGTGGTTGTTCTTAGTATAATTTTAGAATAAGGTAGTTTTAAGTTTAATATGATGTAGGTACCTTAATACAGTTTCATAAGGTCAGTTTCTTGTATGATGGTGGAATCGCAGAAGAGGACTTCCAAAGATGTGTGCTGTGCGCAGTCGTCCTTCCAGCGTTGCATGAGCATGTGTGGGGCCTCAAGTGCCTGGGACACTCCTGAGTTTTCTGTGTGGTGGTGTAAGCAAGGACAGACAGAGCAGACTTCATGTGCTTTAGCTTAAGGAAGCTCTTGCTGCTAGACTATCTTGATTACATAAAATCATCAGATTTGAAGACTAAGAGGCCTGTTTTGGCTCCAGTGACTTCCTCCAGCGGAGGAAGATGCCTCTTCCTGCCAACGCTCCTATGGGATCTCCAGACAGATCTTTCTCACCCTTTTATTTCTCTTCACCCTACGGTTATATTGGTGTCTCCAGTGTGATTCATAACAGATTCAAGATTGGATCATTCTTTAGAGGAGGCTAGAGGAAGAATCAAGAAAGCTTACTCATTCCAGATTATGCCTCTTTATCTTTTTGCTCCTCGTATGGGTATGTTTCCAGATGTCAGCTACTGGAGACACTTTGAGCCCTGGTCTTCATGGCTCTCTGAATTTCACCACAACAATTTTTGGATCAGCCTTCTTATAGGGAGAAAGATGAAATTTTATCTAATAAGGATCCAATTTTATCTAATAAGGGCTCAACAGTCCTTGGATCCAGTTTCTCTGGATTTGTCAGAAGCTCAAATGGTAGTACCTGATACGCTTTCTAAAGAAGTGGATGAGGAGAGGATTTGTTTCTTTTTGAGGAGGAACAAATGGTCACTTACTTTGATCCCGATTGGTTACCTGATGAACACACAGGTGCAGCTTCTGCCTCCTACCCTTCCTTCAAAGGATGCTTTGCAATTTTATGACTTTTTTGATCACGTGGGTAGTCAGAATAAACTTAACTTTGTTAGCTATGGAGGAAATCTCCCATCCAGTATTTGACATTCTTGGGGCTACCTCCATGAATAGTATGTCACTCCCTACTTTGAGTGATCTTCTGCAGACTATTTGGTCTACTCCTGCTTCCTGTCAGCCTATTTCCAAGAAAGCGGGCAAACAATACTAGATTCCACATTAAGGGTTCTCTTACTTTCACCCATTCCTGTACCAAATTCACTGATGGTGTCTGCTGCCAGTAACAGGTTTAGGTCTGGTCAGGCTCACTCTAGTCCTGTTGATAGAGAGGGGAGGAAAGCTGGCACACTTGGGATAAAAATTTTCTCTGGGAACTAGAGTGGGTAATTACCAGGCAGTGATGCCCCGTTACCATTTCCACCTTTGGGAAAGGATGGCTTTGTCCAAGTTTTGTCATGTAATAAAAGAAGGCTGGCTAATGCTATTTTCACAGAAGGGCAGAACGTGACAAAGCATGCCCTCAGAGCATCATGTGATGCTTCAGACTCTACTCCAGAACATTGGCATCTAAGTTACCTTGAGGATGCTATCTTGGCTCCAAAGTGAGAAAGTGACAGAATTAAGATTGTCTATGAAATAAATAAATAAATAAAAAATCGGAGGCAGACATGCGTAGGGAAAATTTTAGCTCAAATAGCTTATCATATTTAGAGCAGTTGAGAACGACGTCTTATAGTGGGAAACGTAGGGCACCGTTAATAATAGATGTTGCTGCCAGACCATTTACAGCTATATATTTCAGAGTAGCAGCCATGTTAGTCTGTATTCGCAAAAAGAAAAGGAGTACTTGTGGCACCTTAGAGACTAACAAATTTATTAGAGCATAAGCTTTCGTGAGCTACAGCTCACTTCATCGGATGCATTTGGTGGAAAAAGCAGAGGAGAGATTTATATACACACACACACACACAGAGAACATGAAACAATGGGTTTATCATACACTACGTAAAAGAATGAATGGACACAAATCAGACGTCAAGAATTATAACATTCAAAAACCAGTTGGAGAACACTTCAATCTCTCTGGTCACTCGATCACGGACCTAAGAGTGGCTATCCTTCAACAAAAAAGCTTCAAAAACAGACTCCAACAAGAGACTGCTGAATTGGAATTAATTTGCAAACTGGATACAATTAACTTAGGCTTGAATAGAGACTGGGAATGGATGAGTCATTACACAAAGTAAAACTATTTCCCCATGGTATTTCTCCCTCCCACCCCACCCCCCACTGTTCCTCTGATATTCTTGTTAACTGCTGGAATTAGCCTACCTTGCTTGTCACCATGAAAGGTTTTCCTCCTTTCCCCACCCTGCTGCTGGTGATGGCTTACCTTAAGTGATCACTCTCCTTACAGTGTGTATGATAAACCCATTGTTTCATGTTCTGTGTGTGTGTGTGTGTGTGTGTGTGTGTGTGTGTGTGTGTGTGTATAAATCTCTCCTCTGCTTATTCCACCAAATGCATCCGATGAAGTGAGCTGTAGCTCACGAAAGCTTATGCTCTAATAAATTTGTAAGCTATATATTTGTGTCAATTACAATAATGACAGAATTGTTCCATTTTTTGGCCAGTGTGTGTAAGCTAACTGATGGGAAGACAACTCCCCGGGTAAATCAGACCATAAGAGGTTCCATACATTCACCCTGATAGTTTGTAGGAAGATCTTAAGTCTTACATTCTTCCTCCCCACAAAAAAGGGGTGGTGATTGTGTGGTGAATCCATTGTTGGGGGCAATGAAGGGTTAGGCTAAGAGTTGCTTTCCACCCACCCTTTCTTCTGGTCTGGCTCAAAACCAGTTTTTTCTTTTACTGGAGTCAGATATTGCCTCTTGTTTTAGGGGGAAGCTACCCCTTGGTTTTACTAAGAGTTTATAAACTTGCAGCAGCCTAATGCTTAAAATCATCCTCTACATTTGTGACTCATTTACCTGGATGTCCTGATCAAGTAATTCTATAAAAAATGCAGTTGGGGTGTTGCTTTGTTTTCGTGGCTGTGATTGACAACATAAATTTGCCAAAAGAAAAGGAGTACTTGTGGCACCTCAGAGACTACCAAATTTATTTGAGCATAAGCTTTCGTGAGCTACAGCTCACTTCATCAGATGCATTCAGTGGAAAATACAGTGGGGAGATTTATATACACACACAGAGAACGTGAAACAATGGGTATTACCATACACACTGTAAGGAGAGTGATCACTTAAGATGCGCTATTACCAGCAGGTAGGGAGGGTGGGGGGAAGGAAGAAAACCTTTTGTGGTGATAATCAAGGTGGGCCATTTCCAGCAGTTGACAAGAACGTCTGAGGAACCGTGGGGGGGGGGGGAAATAGTTTTACTTTGTGTAATGACCCATCCATTCCCAGTCTCTATTCAAGCCTAAGTTAATTGTATCCAGTTTGCAAATTAATTCCAAATCAGCAGTCTCTCATTGGAGTCTGTTTTTGAAGTTTTTTTTGTTGAAAAATAGCCACTCTCAGGTCTGTAATCGAGTGACCAGTCGGAGAACACTTCAGTCCCCACTGTTCCTCAGACATTCTTGTCAACTGCTGGAAATGGCCCACCTTGATTATCACCACAAAAGGTTTTCTTCCTTCCCCCCACCCTCCCTACCTGCTGGTAATAGCGCATCTTAAGTGATCACTCTCCTTACAGTTTTCAGAGTAGCAGCCGTGTTAGTCTGTATTCGCAAAAAGAAAAGGAGTACTTGTGGCACCTTAGAGACTAACAAATTTATTAGAGCATAAGCTTTCGTGAGCTACAGCTCACTTCATCGGATGCATTACGATGAAGTGAGCTTATGCTCTAATAAATTTGTTAGTCTCTAAGGTGCCACAAGTACTCCTTTTCTTTCTCCTTACAGTGTGTATGGTAATACCCATTGTTTCATGTTCTCTGTGTGTGTATATAAATCTCCCCACTGTATTTTCCACTGAATGCATCCGATGAAGTGAGCTGTAGCGCACGAAAGCTTATGCTCAAATAAATTTGTTAGTCTCTAAGGTGCCACAAGTACTCCTTTTCTTTTTGCGAATACAGACTAACACGGCTGCTACTCTGAAACCTGTCATAAATTTGCCAGTAAATGTTTTCTTCTAATTGCCAGTTTACACGTTTAACCAGGAATCTGTTAATCTGTGAGTGTGTGTGTTGTCTCACTTGTCTGTTATCAGTAATAAATACTCTGCAATTAGGAATTTAGTTAATTCTTTTGATGATGTATGAACCTGAATAAAATCCAACACAATCTCCTGTAGTTTTATTGTCTTAGCATTTATTAAGAGGAAAATACTGTGGTGTGGTTTTTGTTTGTTTATTTTTCTTCAGAAATGTAATAAGATGCACGTAGGAACAAATTGGTTGTTTAAGAAGGGGTTCAATTTTGCAATATTTATAAAATAGACTGGAGAAAATATGCTCCAGTAAATATGATACTTTATATATTTACATTTCTAGTTTACATGGGGAAATGTGTTTGGAAGATGAAAAATGTAGTTTGGGTCATGTTTTCAAACTATATGTTGGATGGGGCAGTAGTATTCTTTTTAATCCCACAAAGTCCTCAGCCAGACACCACATGCAGTGTCACAATATGTGTTTAACACATTCTGTTTCTGTTGGAATCTGTTATTTTATCATGTAGACTTAATCCATAATTTGTCAGTATCTGTCTAAATGCATTATTCAAATGAATGTTACCTTATTAGGACAAATAAAGCCCGCATGTGAGTACTGATCTGGGCATCTAATTTTAGCAACCTTGTTTATGTGGCTAAAATCAGATACCGTTATTTTTCCTGTTTTGTTCTGTCCTCCATTTTCAGATATCTACATAAAGTATTTAGTGAAATTTAAAAAACAACAGCAAAAATACCCTTCTGTAATGTACCTTTTTAATGTGGTGGAATTTTTAATATATTATATTATTGTATTATACTTTGCAAGAAACACTCAAGAAAGTCATGCTAATTAGGTCAATTCTCATATTGCTTTGTTCTGTACAGCTAAACCCTGATTTTTTTAATTTCCGATTTTATACGGTTTATTTTTATCTGAAATTTTTTTTCTCCCTGTCTATCCCTCAAGCCTAATAGTAGGCGATTGTGATTCCCCATAATTTTACAACATTTTGTATGTTCCATGAGGCATTTGTAAAATCCATGTTTACCTGTTTTTCATTGTTTTCTATTAGAATTATGGAAAAATCCTAACAAATTTTGCCTCTAGATCTCTGAGTGCATGCCATTCTTCACAGTTCAATATATTGTTTAAAGCAGAAATGAACAAGGGCACATCACGTATACAAAACTGTGTATTTGACTGTGACTTTTCGATTAAGCTGGGAGTCTTCATCACTTCGCACATGTGGCCTGCCAAGGAGAACAGAGGCCCCGATATTGTAGTATCCTTTCACTGAAGCACCAATATGACATTAATTTATGCAGCCAGTTGCTTGGTAGAAGTCATGTTGTTTGTAAAGTAATCTACCACAGGAGGATGTTGGGGTGGTTTCCTTTAATTACTAAAGTCCATACTGCCAACTCATATGGCTCTTAAAAAAAACAGAAAAGAAGAGAGTTTTGCTAAATCTGTTTTTCTCTTTTATGCAGATATCAGAGCTTGATGTCCAGGTTCCTTAAGCAGAGGATAGCCTCTGTATCAAGTGAGGCTAGGCATTGTAAACCACCACCAGATGTTGAGTTGGGGATTCTTCCACCATATGAGTTATTGTCTGCAACACTGCTCCACAGTCATAGTGTGGGGAGGAAACCAGGCCAAGCCAGTGCATAGTTCTGGCAACTCTGGATGAGTGACAGAATAGCCTGTTGAGCTTGGTCCAGGATCTATGATCAAGTGGACAGAGAGGGAGGTGTAGCTTTGGACTCCTGAATTTATTTAGTGTATTAGACTCTCTCTCCCACCAGTGCTTCCCCTCTGTAAGGACATAGTTCTCAGCTCTGTGGGCGTGCTCATCATCCATGCATGGTAAAGTGGCAGTAGAACTCTTATCCAAGAGTGCATGAGCTGTTATTAAGAAAGGCTTGCCAAGAGATTAGCCATTGTGTCACATCCCAGTCTGTAGAAGGTGAATCTATGTGAGCTGTTTAGTAGGCATCTCTAAACGCTAGTCTCTTCTATCATGTAGATCATGTTTTACCTATATAGAATGTCACATCTGAAATGGATAGAGTATGCACTGTACAATCATTTCTATGATGAAGATAATGATTTCTTTAATATTAAAGTTGTTCCATTTTAAATGTAAAGTATGTGTCTTTCACATGTTATCCTCAACTGCTCTTTCATGGTAAAGATCAACAGAACATCAATCATCTCTGGCTGCAGAAGCTTGCCAGCCAGGCCACCAGATCTCTGAAGAAGCTTGCCAGCCAGGCCGATTCTGTTGAACAGATTGATTACACTATATTGACGTGATATTTAAGATCCCAAAGAAAAGCAAGCACTGAACCAACAGCTGCATCAGCATTTCAACTCAAAAACCAATGTTAAATGTTTTCATTTTTGAAAATATGTTAATTCTGATGGGAGCTTATGAAAAGGGCTCCCAGAGAGTATTTTAATATCAAAAATATACCAGAGAGGTGCTGCAGGCTGTGGAAATAACAGTGACGACAAGACTAGGGTAGGAAGGCTTCATAGCAGAATTGAAAGACAAGAAGAGAATGAACTAAGCAAGAAAGAAGAGTGAGGCTGCTTTAAATTTGGGATTAAAATGAAGAAGATGCAAGACTGGGAATAGAAAAAAAAAGAGTTTATTCATTTATTTATTCAAAACTGGGACTAGGAGTGACATGGAAATGGAAATAGAGTGATAGGAGAGATTATGTAGTGCCTTGAAGGATAAGGGTTAGGTATTTGAATACAATGCTATAAAAGAGAGGAAATCAGTGATGGGGGGGGAAGGGTCAAAAGTTGTGGTGAAATGTTCAGTAGCTGCAAAATAAGGTAACTTTATCAGCAGCATTTGAGTAGATTGGATGGAGAAAGTTAATGGGGGCAGTCCAGAGAAAAATAGGTTACATCAGTCAAGGTGAGAAATGATCAAAGAATGCCAAGGGTTTTAGCAGAAGGAATGGATTTTGGTAGTGACACAGGGAGAAAAATAGTAAGATTTAGCAATAGTTGTTGGAATAAATTTAGAGAAGGGGAGAGGTTTTGAAGATGCTTAGCCCAGCGGGAGAGGTCTTGCATCCTGCATATGGCTATGTCAGCATCCTCCAAAAACTCTTCTCATAGGTTTTTAAAAGGAACTCAAACAAACCTCTTGGAACTTAATGATCAGTGGATCATATGTCAAGTATATTAAAATATCCTAAAGTACATTCAGTATAGTTAACATGCACTGCAGAAGAATATCCGTCAGTCATCTAATTTTTACTTTAAAAAAAGAGAATTCCCCAGAGAGCATAGTTGGTTGAAACATGTCAAAGGAGAAATTAGCCTAAAGAAGGCTACATCAACCATCATCTGGCTCAGTGTAGCAAACCACCCTCAGTTCTGTGGCTCTCTGTAGCCAAACTTCAGCAGGCATCCTCATCCTGGATTACTAGACTCACACCCAAGCAAGAAATATGGGGCACGTTATTCGCAAAGAAGTTCTGTTTGAAGGTTACTTTCAGTGGATAAGGGAATCAATTTATTGAATTCTGACAGAGGACACTACTCTTAGTGAACTGCTGCTTCCTGGAGACTTCTGAGAATGATTTTTGTACCTTGCTGATTGTGTGGATGCTGCAGATTTTTAAGGGACGATGTATTGAGGTGACTTTCAAAATTACATATGGTGCTTTTGTGCAGTTTCTTCCCATTTTTTTATTGCTCTTTAGGAGGTTTTCAGACTTGCTGAGAAAGAGAAAAGGAAAAAAGAAAACTGCAGCATTTGTGGGCTCTGAGACAACTATTGTAGCTGATGGTTACTGCTTCAACTTAGGATACTGAATAAAGTTGGGGAGATGTTTTGAACCATTCTGGTACTTTATTAGTGTTATTTATAAGATTTCGGATAATTAATTATACAGGGCTGAAAAAGAGAGCAATGGACGAATCTCCCAAGTCATGACAATAAGAGAGCAAAAAAAAAAAAAAAATCTTAGAAACAGGAGACCTCTAAAGCCTGCAGGTCTCTACTGTAGTTTGCAGTAACTATATAAAATAATAGAGAATTGCCTTTTCTACTTTCTTACCGGAGGGGTTATTATTTAATTGTATTTCATTCTTTCAATTAAAATGGCTCTATCGGGCTGCTGGGCAGTCCTGAAATGATTTATTCATAAATTTACTCATAATTTCTTAAACAAACTGTGGGTCTGCATGTTACTATGGTTTTAGAGTTATAATGTTATGGCAGCTGTCCTCAGGTGGTGCTGTTACAAATAGTCTTCCAAGTTATTTTTCTTAATATGTGATCAACTTTAGACTGTTGGGAAAACATGCTGTGTTGCTGATGGTTTGCGGTTATGCGGGGTTCTGGAGAAGGAACAATATGAGCAGCAGAAGAATTTGCCTTCTGCCTTGTTCTCTGTTTAGAGACAGTTCTTGAGGCAGAGTTACTCCCTAGGAATTATACGTTGAAGTTGGGCTGAGATTCCTGAAAGAAGGGATTGTCCTTCATGCTAATTGACCATCTTGTTCCAGGACTTGTATACAAGTGCAAATCAAGGAAATTACACTTAGACAATATATACGGACTTCATGTCACTGATTTTTATTCTGCTAGAAACAACCCAGCAAGGCTATGATCTATGTTACTACTTGGCAGAGTGCTGACCTTGGTCAGAAATGCTACACTAATGACTTTGGAAGAAGGGGCAACAATATTATAAACCTCAGGATACTCAAAGAAATAGTCAATCATTAAACTAGAATTACTCTGACTTGAGTTGCTGAGAACTGGTCATGGGAATTGGAAGCACTCAGCACCTTCTGTGGTAGGGCAGTTTCTCAGTTAATGTCTACAAACATTTCCTGAAGTATTGTATATTCACACAGTACTTAAAATTGTAGATACTTGTATTATTTGTAAAGTCTAGATACTAGGTCCATTTTATCAGTCTGGCACTTCTTCACCCATAGTTCATGACTATATATAGGAAAAATGCAAGATGCAGTTCTCACATATTAGCAAACTCTTTCCTGTCTTGGCAAGTGAACATATCTCTGTCCATGGAAAACTATATCCAGACCTGCTCAGTCTGAGAGGTCACTTTCTTTCCATGTATTTTATCTAGTTTGCTCATTATTTCCAAACATTACTGGGAAGGGCCTAGGCAGCAGAAATACAGCAGTAAAAACAAATATGATATTTCAAGTAATATTTCTGCACTGTTAGGGTATAGAGATCTTCTCTGCCTCCTTTCTCCCTTCAATTCTCTTGCAAGCAACCAGGCAGAATAATACATAATAGCCAGTACATAGAGGCACACGACATTGTGATTTTCTAGAAGAGGGGGGAGAGCCAACTCCTTGCATCTGGCTAGAATGTATGCTGCTGTTAGTAACAAGTACCTGGCAAGCTAATCAGGGGTGTATTTGCTGATAGGAACAGCAAAGTGTGAAAAGCCTGTAGTGAGGAGACCCTGTGCTGGGAGGATTGCTGTTGCACAGGACACATTTGCCAGTAACTGCCAATAACCTGTTCATCTTAGCTGCACCAGATGCTTCAAAGAATAACCAGATTTAGTCCTAATGAAAACGATTAACCAAATCACGCATTCCCATAAGCACAACTCATTGTTGCTTAACCTATACTGCTTACTTGCATGAAAGTGTTAAAAAATTTACCAAGCAGCAGACCACACAGTATATTTTATTTTATTGTTTAAAATTTGTACGGAGGAAATAATACCTCAGAAACACTAATACATGAAAGCATTTAGTCTCATAAAGTTGAAATGACTGTGGTATATTGGAGTGCTATTTGCATATTCATTCTTGTGTGAGAGAAATAGTGTATGTGGATACAGACTTTATATACATTTTAGTTATTTTTTATTGCGAGTGGGTTCTGTCCTGACACATGAGAATAGGGTGGGCATTTTGAGCCTAAATAAGGTCCATGATTTTGTTTGAGTGTATGTTACCACCTTCCTTGTTATATCTGTATAAATAGACAGTTATTATCTAATTAATTTTTAGTGCAAAGCCGTTTGAAACTGGCTCGGCAATCTAAGGTTTAATTAGTTCCCACAAGGGCCTCTGACTGCCAACCTTACTGTTAGGCTACCACTTTGGTGCCATGAACATAAATATAATTGGCATTTTGATTAAGACTGACTGGCAAAGAAGTTGACTCTTTACAGAATTTCAAGGCAAGAATAAAAGTATCTGACTTTTTCTTTTCTTATTGAACTAACAGATTATTCTTTGTGTAAGAGCACTGCCAGCTATGTGTGTGAGTGTATGCATTGCCTGGTATTCTAGAACCTGATCCAGCTCCTATTAAAGTCAATAGCAATAAAAGAGGTTAAATGCTAAACAGTTCTCTTGGACAACAAAATTGGTGCATTTTGTGTTGATTACAGCAGTGTCAAACCTGAAATATGGAAGTATTTTACGTATCCATAAATCATTCCCAATAATGATGACAATGTACTGCTTCAAATAGTCTGTGAAAAATATATGGGACATTTTAAGTGAGCTGTCCTATTAATAATCGCTGAATACCAGTGTTACCCACCTGTTAGGCAATAACAATGTATATTAAAGGCCAACTTTGGTCTGAAACTGCTCAAACTGCACTGCAAGTTGCAACTACCATTCTTGTAATGAAAATTGTAAAATAGGCTAATATAAAATATTATCGTATGTCAGACACTGAATTTCAGGTTTATAGTGTAATATTGCTTGCTAATACCAGGGTAGTTGAAAATCTGTCAAGATTTCAGTTATACATCCTTATTTACTGGGTTGTACTTTGGCATTAACACTTTGCTGTGGGCAGAAGTTTGGCTCATGATCTCAGCCAAAGAGATCATAAATATTTTGTTCATAAATATTTTGGGTGAAATTAACTTCATTTTCAAACAATGGGAGTGAAATATTTTCCCCAGATGCATTTTGATACCTGTACAATCAAAAAACAGTATTGCTTGTTTAACTGCCTGCTAAATTTCAGTTTATCAGGAATGTAAATTCTTTGCAACGAGTTAGAAAACATAGCCACTTTCAAATAAAATAATTCTAATACATATGAACAGTAACTTTATTTTAACAAACATTTCACATGAACTTTGATAAACACAAGCTCTTTATGGTTTAAGAATTTAGGTACAGTATTATTAATTAGTGCCAAATGTGTCCTAGGTGCTTTAAAAATACACCTGAATGCCTCCCTAAATTCTTATTATTCAGTAGAGTCAAACAATTTCATCTACTATCCCTTCCTGTCGTAGTGTGGGAAGAGGGATTTTTGATTAGAGAGGCAGGGAATGGCCACCTTCGACATTCCAGTTAGCAGTTGAGTATTCCCTTTGACCCCCCCTTCCCCGCCCCTTTCCTCTGCCCGTGCCCAGAATACCTGTGGGGATTGTGTGTCCAGTGGGACTGCGGTGAAGCAAGTGTAGTTCCACCCACCCTAGTCATCCAGTGGCCAAATCAGAAGTGAGGGATAGAGAAAGCAGATTGGCTCCAGTAACCTTCTCCTCCCTTCCCCATCCCCAGCCAATTTCCACATGTTTAAGCATTCCTGGGCATACAGCAGCCATTCTTGCTGCTCAGAGATTCTTGCTTCTAGGTTGGCTGTGTGTCTAACTTACCCAACATTTGGTGCCAGGAAGGAATTTTTCTGTTTGGCAGGATTGGTAGGGTATCCAGTGTATTTTCACTTCCCCACAGTATCCTGGAAGGCTGGCATGTGGGGATAATAAAAATATGAGACATTTTGTGTTTTTAAAAAAAAATGAGTAAGGGATAATAATCTCAATAAGTAATGTCACAACTTGCAGCCAGTATAGATAAGAGGCTCCAGTGAGTCAGCTCATGGGGTAAATCTAAGCACAGAACCCAGGAGTGACTGGTGGACCCTGTTAGCTGTGGATTGAAAAGAGATCTTAAGTTTTTGCAAACTGAGCTCCTCTTCTTAGGATGAGGATGATGGGATGCAGCATTGGGCTGAATCATGAATTGAACAGAAGGGGTTTAACTTAGGAATCCAACCCTCCTGGCTTGGTTGTATGGTCTGGAAGTCAACCCCTTCCTGGATCCAATTAACGCCCTGGTAGTTAAAGGGGGAATGACCCCCCCTTTAACATTAAAGGTATTAAAGTTCTGCCCAGCTGCTTTAAATGCATTCATGTGTTCGTCATCATTCTTCTGCATGTCCTCCTGAGGCGTTTTCATAAAGACTCTAAACATGGAATTATACAAGCAGATCTACCTATGGTCCTGATTCAGGACAATACTTAAAACACCTGCTTTCCAGAATTGGGGACAGGAAAGAGCCAGTATGTTCTATAGTGCAAATGTATTTTAAAAGTTTCTATATTTTATTTTAATAATTGTCAAACCTCATGCAATAATTAGTGTGCTGTAGATAGTAGCAATTTTTAAAGTAATAATAATAGATAACATTTGCATATTAATATTTTTAAAATATTCTTTTGGGATGTGGCTTGAAAACAAATATAGCACTGCACCAGTTTTTCAAAACCATCTGTAAAAAGATATTTTTAGATCTACTGAATCTGCTGGTTTCCATCCAAAACAAACTAGTCCAAAGCCTATTTTTAAAAAGTAATGTATGTGACAATGGCAAGTAGAATTCTCAAAAATTCTTGAATTAAAAAAATCCTTCATATTGTTGAGGAAATAAATAAGATCCTGGTGTTCATTTGGAGCATGATTCAACAAAGCACAGAAGCATATACTTAAAGATAAGCATGTACTTTAGTAATCTCATGAATCAGGGCCATAGTTTGGGCAAACACAACTATAGGATCTCTTCTCTGTGAATGAAAAAACAGTATAACCTATGATTCTCCCTATTCCCTTGCTTCTATTCCACTTGAGCTATCTAAATACCATTAAGCTTTGACTCAGCCTCAGACTCTGTCTCCTTCACTCCATCTATCCAAGTCTCCTACTGGAGTTGATTAATGTCACCTCTTAATCATCTGGAGAGAGTTCATTGTTGAGCGATGCAAAATGTGCATTTTATTTCTTCAACACCATCATAGCCTTCCATCTCTACACTGATTTTTCTTACTCTGAACTGTTAAAATCCAACTCTTTATATTATTAAAATCCCAGTTTTCAATGTTGATATCTAAATTTCACCCACAAAAATTCACTGTTCCCACTAAAAGGAGTACATGTGGCACCTTAGAGACTAACAAATTTATTAGAGCATAAACTTTCGTGAGCTACAGCTCACTTCATCAGATGTGCTCTAATAAATTTGTTAGTCTCTAAGGTGCCACAAGTACTCCTTTTCTTTTTGAGAATACAGACTAACACGGCTGCTACTCTGAAAACTGTTCCCACTGTGTCTGCATGCATGTGTTCAAATCTGCATACTTAATCTTGAGCAAGGGTACTTTCCTGATTTATTTGTGTGTATATGTATATTTTTATGTGTATGTATTTATATGAGCATACAATTCTTGTAATTTCTCTGTAAGTGAATTTTTACATTAACCAGGTCTTAGGTGAAAGCTTTCAGTGGCATGATAAATTTTAAATTCTTTAAAAAAAAATCTAATAATGGACAAAGAAAACTTCTCAGAACTCAACTATATACAGTATATACAGTACAGAGCTAGTGAGATAGAGTATCAATAGGTGAAGAAAATTAGGATATATTGAAAGGCATTGCAGTACTGCTGAATTTGGATTATATGAGTTTGCCTTCATAAGGTCTTAAATTCTTCTCTCCCTGGCTATCGTTTACCTTTATTCAGAATGCTGAGGAGGATAAACAGAATTCAGAATGCTGAGGAGGATAAATGAATGTTAGTGCTTTCTTTTGACTTTGGAAAAGGGGGAAGAAAACCCAGAGGAAGTGTAACCCATGTATAGAAGACAGAAGAAATTTTTGGCAGGAACACTAATATTCCTTTCATACCTCCTCCCCCCCCCCCCCCAAAAAAAATGAAGAGGAGATGATGTTATGTTTAGAATAGAATAAGTCAGTGTATATAAAAGCTGTGAAAGTTTAGATGCCTTTTTATGTAGTTTTTTTCTGTGCATAGACACAGTGGGTCAAAGACTATTGTAATTAAGAGAGTTACACTAGGGATGAATTTGGTCCCACACATAGCCACAATAGTGTATGTTTTCATTGTGTAGTAGAGAGAAGGCAGAACATTCTATCAAAATCCATAGTATTTTACATGTGGTCTTTATAACATTTCTATCATAATGTCAGATTTCATGAAAGCTTTTCTTTCAAGGAGAATGTTGTATAGATAAAGATGTCTTTCCTGGTAAAGACAGTTACAATAATGTTTAGGAAAAGATATGTGGGCCCTCATCTCTCTTTAAAATTGTCTAGCAGTCTCCTAGAATAATATTGCACACATGGATTTGGTAGAAAGCTGGTGGGGGGATTTCTGATATCTTCAGCTGGAACTTGTACAGAGAAAATTATTCATCTTGCTCCTCAACAGGGTATGAAACACTGCACTGTTTATCTAGACCTGAGCTGGTGTGAGGAAAGTGCAAAAAATGTTTCTCTCTCTCTCTCACTCGCGCACACACACACACGGATTATTATCTTAAACCCTGGAAGTATTTATTATATGGGTTGGTAGAAAACAAGTTAAGTAAAATTCTGACATTTGCCAAGCCCCAAGCTGAGAGCACTGAGAGATGCGAACAGACCAGAAAATATGCCATACCAGTCCACTTCCCTTTTTTGTTTGTTGAGAAGCATCCTCTTCAGTCCTTACTAGAGCATAAAGTCATATCTACACTTATCTCTGGAGCGATCGATCCAGCGGGGGTCGATTTATCGCGTCTAGTGAAGATGCGATAAATCAACCGCCAAGCGCTCTCCCGTTGACTCCGGTACTCCACCAGAGCGAGAAGTATAGGCGGAGTCAACAGGGGAGTGTCAGCCGTCGACCTACTGCAGTGAAGACACTGCGGTAAGTAGCTCTAAGTACGTCGACTTCAGGTACACTATTTTCGGAGCTGAAGTTGCGTAACTTAGACCGATTTAGCTCACACCCCTCCCACCCTCCAAGTGTAGACCAGGCCTTAGAGATGATAGGCAACCCGGCAGTAAGAGAAGTTGTTTACAGGAAACCGAACTAGACTACTAGACACTTCCAAAATTGCAGATACCAGAAATCTACAGACCCTGCTCTCAGTCTGACTATGGCATCTGGATCTTTCTTCCTGCAAGCTCTCGTCTTTCAGTGATCTTCCCAGACTATCTACTATTCAGAGCAAGACTTTCCCTTTTCACCCAAATAGGGAGTTTAAGGTTTCAGGATGGCAGGTGAGGGGGATACATTCCTAAAATCAGTATCAACAAGTTCTCCCTGACAGTTCTTTGACAAAACCTGTTTAAGTGCTCCAAATACTGGATGACGGTGAAGGACTTCATACAAGGCTAATCTGACTTCTCTGAAAAGAAACTTCTATGTGGACATAGAGACAAATTACACACTCTGTAATACTGCTGCAAATCAAGAGTAACTCAACCAAAGTATATCAAATTACTCTGCTAATCAGCATAACTAAAAGCAGAATCTTGCCCATAACTTTTAATGTGCAAAGAAGAAAAATATCATTTAGTAATCATAATCCTAAGAAATTATTTCTGTTGCAGGTAATTAGATCCACTGAAAAGAGTATGATATTCACCTGAGCAGTCACCTATTTATAATCTTAGTTTCTGAAAGAACTGGCCAGGCTCTGGGACAATTACTGTCTTGACCCTTTATGTACCAACTGTATTTTGTATGTGAGAAGTTTGATCCCACTCTTATTTCACTGCTACCTGGCAGCAACTACTGTATGGCAAGGTAATTCCTGGTAGCAAACCTGGTATAGGGTGTGACACTGGTAAACCAAGTGTGAGCTCTGGCAAAGGCCATTAGGCGTTAGCTAAGAACTGACAAATTCATAACTGGAAACCAAACCAGCTCACCTGTATGTTAATTTTGTTCAGAACAGGTATAAGTCTTATTATAATGTATTTAGTGTTTAGACTCAATGAAATGCTTTTAAATTGCTGTATGCATTAATCTGATTTATAATGTCTGCATTCCATGCTACAAGGGAAAATGTTTGTTTTATAATTATAAAAATATCCACTCTGAACTTGTGAACTCAGACAGAAGAGTGGTCACCCCCACCCATCAAGTGGACTATCAAAACTTACTGGACCATCTAATACAAAAAGCTTTGTTGACTGCCCCATCCACCCATGAAGAAGTTACATGCAGGAGCCCTTGTCCCATTGGCTTAAACCCTGGGAGAAGTTATATAAAGATGCTCGCAAGAAGAAATGGTTATCTCTTTGCTGTTTGAACTCTCACAGGGCGAGAAACACTAACCTAAAGTAGAGATCCCCAGAGTCAACCTGAAGACATTTTGAATGGACAGATTACTCCATCTCTCAGAGTAGCAGCCGTGTTAGTCTGTATTCACAAAAAGAAAAGCAGTACTGTACTCCATCTCTGTCATCTTTAGGAATCATAGATGGTAACTCATTTGTGTGTATATGTTTGCTTCCTTTAACCTATCTTATTTTGTTACTTGTTAATAAATCTTTAGATAAGTTATTACAGAATTGGCTACTGGCATCGTCTCTGGTGTAATATTTAGGGTACCAATTGATCCAAGATAAGTGACTGGTCTCTTGGGACTGGGACTGGAACTAAACTGAATATTTTGTGACTTTTTGGTATAAGTGACTATCACTAAGCCCAGCTTGTCTGGGTAGCAAGATAGACTGGAGAAGCCAAAGGGACTGTCTGTGACGCCATTGTAAGACTAGTATAGGGATCCAGGAGTTCATATTTGTTACTGAATTGGTGAAATATAATTTTAGCACATACCACCAATTTGGAGTTTCTGCCCTGTTTTTGACAGTCTGCCTTGAGGTAGGCACTCACAATTATGAGCCACTCTAGGCAGCATGACTTTGGGTATTAGGCCTATTACCACAAAATAAATAAATGCAAATTGAATGGTTTTGACCTGGATTTTCAGTATATCTGGTGAGGACAATGGACCATCTGCAAAACTAATTCATTATCCTCCTTCAAAGCCCTCAAAACTCTCCTTTTCCATGACGCTTACAAAAAATTGGCTGTGGTTAGGCTGCTGGTACGCTGAGACTGCTGCCTATCATGCTGATCAATATTGTCTCGTAATTTCCTTGTATTCCACCATCTGTCTGTCTCTTGTCTTATACTTAGAGTTCAAGCTCTTTGGTTCAGGGACCTTCTTTTTGTTTTGTGCTTGCACAGCACTAGCACAGTGGGGTCCTGGTCAATGAGTAGGTACCTAGGTGCTAAGGTAATATAAATAATAATAAATATTATGATCTATGGCAAAATTTCATGAAAGATCACTCAGTATTTGTATAGGAGATAAAATGTATACCACCAAAGTGTTCTGAACTGTTGTCTGCTAAAAGCTGCATGTTGAAAACAAATTTTGGGAGTTTTGCTGCATTTTATTAGAACAAACATCAGGAAAGTAGATGCATTTTAAAGATTAAAGTAAACACTTTTAAATGGGAAATCTGCCTTCCCAAAACATGTTCTGAGAATATGCAGAGTTTAAGTTCGAGAATTACTGTATGCAATAATTATCTACCGTAAGTGAGTTTCCTTGTTTTGACATAAGGAATGGACAATGTGTACATGCAACATTCTGCTTCTGTGGTTATAATTACCTACCTAGCTAAGTGTTTTTGGCTGTGAAGAGTTTATAAATAACTGTACTATGCCTGTAAATGAAACTAGGAGAAAATAACTTAATTTTTATTTGAAAAACAAATGTTAATGTAATTGTAATATTGAAAATATTATTGCCGAGGAAAATTAAAAACGATCAGATTTGGTACTATATGAATCGTTAGTTGTATATATGAATGCCTGAAAACCTTACTGATTGAAGTGATAGGACAAAAATACATAGGATGAAATCCTCCTCCTCAAAGTCAATGACTTTCCTATTTGACTTCAGCAGGGCCTGGGTTTCACCCAGCATGTGTCATGCTCACACATCATGTGCATAATAAAATAGACTTCTAGTATAATAATCAAATAAAGGGGCAGTGTTTTATAATTACTAGTAATAATTTTATAAGACAGCTGTTAAAGCTAGTCATACTTAAATATTAGTCTTTGAAGTAACTACATACATAAAATGGTGTAATGGGAATTTTTTTTTAGTATGGTCCATGTTTGATTGCATTATATGCTTAACCTTGCATACGCTTACAAAAAGAGAAGCCTGGTTTTCAGCTCACATCTTTGTGTGTTTATTTGACTAGACTTCAACTTCCTAGTTTTATTGTTCCATACCTGCAACGTGTGAAATGAAACTGTGAATCATTCCTAGTTTGTGTCAAAGATGTGTCTGAAAATAGTGATTCATTGTAATATTCTTGTGGCACCTTAGAGACTAACAAATTTATTTGAGCATAAGCTTTCGTGAGCTACAGCTCACTTCATCGGACACATTCCTCCACTCTATACGGCTAAATTCAGTGCCTTGCATAATGACAGGTTTCAGAGTAGCAGCCGTGTTAGTCTGTATTCGCAAAAAGAAAAGGAGTACTTGTGGCACCTTAGAGACTAACAAATTTATTTCAGCATAAGCTTTCGTGAGCTACAGCTCACTTCATCGGAATGCATCCAATGAAGTGAGCTGTAGCTCACGAAAGCTTATGCTCAAATAAATTTGTTTGTCTCTAAGGTGCCACAAGTACTCCTTTTCTTTTTGCGACTACAGACTAACAAGGCTGCTACTCTGAAACCTGTAATATTCTTGGGTAAGATATAAGATGTTGATCTGGATTTAGAAATATATGAAACTAGTAAACCATACTTCACAAAATAAAAGGGGTCTCTGCCCCGACCTCCCAAATCAGGACATCTTAAGTGGCTTACTGCATGATCAAAATTCTAAGCATTGATATTAGATGTTAAACACAAAAGATCTCTGCTCAGGGAGGAGAAGTACTGTGAACTTCCTTTCAGTTGGATATAGATGTTTTGCTCAGTTTTTCTGTAAAATTAGTAACAAACACTTCTTTTAATAAAACTACTTGGTAATGTTTGTGAGTCCATTACATAATTTCATAATGACTAGCTATTAATTGCACACTGATGTCCCCTATGAGAATTTTTAACTTGACAATAAAAGGAAGTTCTTGCTAACCATTAGAAATTATATATTGGTCTCTCTAGAAATAATTACTAAATTATTGCTGCTTCAAACTCAAGAGATAAAACTTGCAATAAAAATAAATTCTCAGACATTTTACATTATGTTGTGACCCATATGGACACCTCAGAGTAATGAAACAAGTTGCACTATAGAATAACTACATTCCCAAGTGTACCATATCTCTAGTTTTCAGGGTAAAAGTCACCCTATGTAGTTAGCTAATACAAGGCTTATAGATCACTTAGTTCTCACTTCATTCATCAACGTGGGAGCTAAGTGATTTGTACCTCTTGTGTTGGTCCTTTGCACAGGGGTGTGAATTTCACACCCAACAATATTAAAGGTAGTATCATAGAATATATGGGAGGGATATGGGAGGGACCTCAGGAGGTCATCTAGTCCAACCCCCTGCTCAAATAGGACCAATCCCCAATTTTTCCCCAGATCCCTAAATCCCTAACTCACAACCCTGGGTTTAGCAGGCTAATGCTCAAACCACTGAGCTATCTTTCCCCCCCCCCACACACACACTACAATGTCCTGTTTTCCTGAACACAGGAGGAATCAAACAGGAGACAGGTTTTTTGCTCACAGTCCCATGCCCAGTTTCCAGCCAGCACTTAGCCCAAAAGCTCTCTCGCTTTTTCTCAGGGTCACACAGTCCGTGCTTCTCTAGCTGTCTGTGATAATTAAAAGCAAGGTGGAAGTTGATAGTCTGTAGTTTTTAGATATGGGTAAGTAAAAGTGACTTCCATCCTTTCATAATATGTAGTATTTTAAAACCACATACACAACTGAAACATACTGCAGAAAGTAAACATTTTCAATAGCTATCACAGTTGGTCAAGGTCATTGTACAGAAGGTTCATACAGACATTCAGTGGAAAGCAGCAATTAGTGTCATTATCTGCATGATGTATTCAGTATTTGCTTGTTTGAATTGTGGTTTTAATTATTCATTTTACTGTTTGCTCATTTTCAATTAACTGAAAGAAATGCATGCCCCACTGCATTTAATTTTTTTGTCACCTTTACTGTATTTTATTAATACTATAACATAATTTTCCTTCAAAATATTGGGTGGTTATAAAACATCTTTTCTGAATTTAAAAGGATCAGTTTTTGGTCTCAAAATAAAATTAAGAATTTCTAAAAGAAATCTTAATAAATAGCCCTGACTGTTCCTTTTTTTAAGCAAGACCTAACTCTGTTTTCTCTATTAACATTTTAGTGCATAATTGAATTATGATAGGAAAGTAGTAGCAGAAAAACAGTGAAATCACAGGCTGTAAGACCTCATTAAGTGACTACCAGAGCTGTTAGGCAGTTTCTAGAAGATGGGCTTTCATCCAAATTTGTTGTTTCTAATGCATTCTTTGATTGGGGATCTTAGGAGCTAAACCAGAAGAGTTTCAAATACATTATGCCTATTTAGAGCACTGGTACATGAACAGTTAAGTGGTGTCCTTAGCCGGCTGACTGCTTTTCATACAAAGAAATATGGGGGGCACTCAAAAGCTATTTATAAGAATCATGATCCATGAAGGACAATACACCTTAACTTTACAGAGCTGATTTTAAATTTTGTTGGCTTTGAATGACATGGAATCTTGGAATGACATGCATGAACACATTCAGATATATGTATGTTTGTTTTTTAAATTAACTGTGATTAGAGAAATTCTGTAAAAACGACACAAATTTGTTGTAAATAGCCTGAAGATTTTTAAACTATCCTTATAGCAGATTATGGAAACTGAAGTATTTAAACAAGAGAGTATACATTTAATAAACAGTACATTTAGTGATTTTAATAAACAAATTATATTTTATATGCCACATACTTGCATGGAACTATTGGAAACTGGTTTACTTAGCACTTTTTTCACTTGATGATATGGGGAATTTTAAGTTTTGTGTTAATAAGACAAATTTTGCTTTCAGATACTTGGGTGACCCTGGATGCATTGGAGAAACATGAATTCTGTTACCAAAAAATTAACAAGTAAAAAACATCTTTAGCCATATAACTAAAAGAACTCTACTTTAAGCAGAAATAAAAGTTACTAATGGAGCACAGCATCTGCCCTCAGCCTAGCTGCTCCTATAAAACCCACTGGTAGGTAGGAGGAATGTAAACAGGACCCCTCAAGGAACTGGAACTGTCAGCCATCTGCAGAAGAGGAACATCCAGGGGAGAAAAGAATGATTAAGCAAAAAAATGGTACAAGCATTATGTCCAGGGGCGCAGAAGAAATAGGGAACCAGGTGACTGGACAGCATAACCAGGAAAACAGAGCAGAAGGGCCAAGTGACAAGGTAGCATGTTCCATGTAATGGAAGAACAAGCTACAAGGCAGAATGTACAGAAAAGGAGAAAGGAGCCAACCAGCAGAGAAGCAAGATCAGGGGAGCAGAAGGGAAAGAGCAACAAAATAGATGGGAGGGAAGAATAAGTGAAGGACAAAAGTAAAGGCCATTTAATTAACCTTTTTTCTAAAAGGATAGAGTAATTATCACACAAAAGATAGCTAAAATATATTACTTTGTCATATAAGCAATTGTTATAGTTGTCACAGCAATATTTTACAATTAAGAATGGGAGGAGCAGTTTTCCACAAGATTTTGAATGGAAGAGAAAGCATCCGATGAAGCAAAAAGAAAAGGAGTACTGGTGGCACCTTAGAGACTAACAAATTTATTAGAGCATAAGCTTTCGTGAGCTACAGCTCACTAAATGCATCCGATGAAGTGAGCTGTAGTTCACGAAAGCTTATGCTCTAATAAATTTGTTAGTCTCTAAGGTGCCACCAGTACTCCTTTTCTTTTTGCGAATACAGACTAACACGGCTGCTACTCTGAAACATCCGATGAAGTGAGCTGTAGCTCACGAAAGCTTGTGCTCTAATAAATTTGTTAGTCTTGAAGGTGCCACAAGTACTCCTTTTCTTTTTGCAGTCTATGAGACAATCTCTCTATTAAGATGTAGTTTGCTCTATGAAAAGTTTGTGAATGCTTGATCTGTAGCATATATGGTAGAAACAGGAGGTCCTGGGGTGCAAAATTCATTCTATTTTTTAATATTGTATGTTAGTGTTAGAATTCAACATGCAGGTGAAATTGAGTCGTGCAGATTGTCAGCTGAGCAAGCACTATGCTAAGTTTCTAGATTTACAGTACATTGAAACAGCATTGTATGGAAAATGTATCAGTACTAAATAGGAAAGTGGGAAATATAAAATTTATTTGAATGATGTAACAATTTAAATAGACAAAAACAATAAATGCAGTAACATTGCAATACAGCAATAATTTCCTGTAGTATTAATATCTTCCATTGTAACTATTATGTATCTACATGCATTAGATTTCCTACTGTTAGTATCTTCTAGCAGCTTGTATATAGAGCTCTGTTCAGCAAAACATTTGTCTAGCCTTCTGCATAGCAGTAGAAAATGGAGAAAGCTGTTTCTCTGATTGGTATGCTGTGCTCTGACCATGGTGTGCTAAAAGAGAGATCTTAGAGAGTGGATTGCATCAAGCAAAGTAGAGCAAGATTACTCTTAAAGAATTTTTCAAAATGTGTTTTTCAATAAAAATTAAGTGGATGGATACTGGTGGATACTTTGATGCTTTTTTTCTCAAAGTTCCATGTAGTGGTGGTAAATTCAGTACTACCAACCTTTAATGGTGAATGATTCATTTGAAGGGAAATTATTAGCATTAAAAGCATGTACTGTACAATACTTTCTTCTGTAGACAGATTAATCTTAACTCCTTATATGTACTATATTCAGTTTATAGATTTAAGAATAATTTTTAGTAACAGTTCAATACATTTTTGCACAGCTAAACTATAAACTTTCTGATTCTGTTAATTGCCATTCCAATTCATAATAGTATCTGCATCAGAGCAGTTAATAGTGTGAAATGGAGTTCAGATACTTGCTATCCAGGGATAATCCAGTCCAACAATTACTCCTGAAATATCTATTCAAGCTCTCAGTACTGTAACTGCTGCTATTGGCAGGAATTAACTAGAGAATGAGAGAACCTTTATGACTGTTACCATATTTTACAGTGATCATTTGTGTCTCTCTCCTTTTAAGTTTCTCTTGTGGTCTTTTAGGTGTGGATATTCACCTACTTAAATGCCCATGTTTGTTTGACTCTGCATGTGTTTAGAATGTTTAGTGGGAGGACAAAATAGGTTTTGCATAACCTTTAGAAGCCTTTGAGTATGGATACTGTTATATTATATTTATTATCAGATAAATGCACACAGATTCCTTATAAACAATAGGAGAAAAGACTTGTAACAGAAACACAAGACAATTTTTATTAACATAGGAATCTACTACATTGCTGCTTTAAATATATTACTAGTATATACTATAGCATATGGCAGGTTTCAGAGTAGCAGCCGTGTTAGTCTGTATTCGCAAAAAGAAAAGGAGTATTTGTGGCACC